>NW_009258754.1:6131163-6141328 GCF_000687185.1 Egretta garzetta
AGAGGTGGAGGAGTGAATATATCTTGTTTTATACTGTACTTGTGCCCCAGGTTCCTCTCAGCATGGTTTTGATATCAGAACATTTCTTGGATTCATTCTCCTCTCTCCAAATCCTGATTTAGAGCAGCTCCTCTCTGCAAAGTTTTCTTTTTTTCCTAATCCCCAGAAGACATTTGAACTCTGTGGTGGAAAAATAAAATCCCTCCAGACTCTTCTGGCCCTTCAGAGAGCACGGTTAATCCCTCAAAAGATCTTCCCTCTCAGCTTCAGCCCTGTCCTGTGACCAAGGTCCCTTGTCCTACACTCAGTAAACTGGGGGCAGAGTTAGCAGCAAGTTCACCCATGCTTTAATGCAGTGAAGGCATTGGCATATTCCTTGCAGTTTTATATTACCACTCTGATAAAAGCAGCAAAACTGGCAGCTGTAGAGGGAAGACAGATCAGCAAGAACAACGAAGCTGCTGAAGTGCCAACCCCGCTTTTTCTGAGGCTCATGGAAAGACTTCCCCTCCCTCTGGGGCACTTGGGGCCAGCCCTTGCTGGGTGCCCTTGGCATGCCCTGGGAGGGGCACTGCTCCAGCACAGGTCAAGTCATATGCCTGCTCCTTGCAGCAAAATGAGGAAATGTTACTTGCATTAACCCCGCTACTCCCACACTCACACACATGCATGCTCTATAGGCCCTTGAACAGAACGGTCTTTGTTCCTAGCAGTGTGGCACTGACTGGCACACCTCCATGTGGCACATGCTTCTTGGGCAGACTTCCATGGGGTCGGGGAGTATGATCAGGGCCTCAGAGAACAGGAGTAGAGTTGTGCTGCTCTACAGCAGTTTGAACATCAAGTGCAGCTTCTTTCTTGAAGCTTTGGGTTGAGGGGCAGGTGCAGTTATAGGGATCAGTGACCTAGAAAGGCGTTGATGGGGTTATTTTTTTCAATCCTACTTCTAACTGGGTTTATCTATAATCTTGAGAGAAGATCCTGCTTCTGGCTGTTCCACTGACCTGCCACTGGCAAGTCTTCATGTCAGTAGGTTTTGTGAAAAGCAAGCTGCTTGAGCTATCCAGTATGGACTGAATCTCCTGTTTTTTCACGTTCTTCTGTCCCTAATGGATGCTTTGCTAGCAAAGCAGAGGGACACCTTGCTCATTTGCTGTTGGGGCTATGAATTTCCCATCCTTGCCTTGCTGATCATCTTGACAGTCACCAAGTTTGCTTCTGAGCTGTATCTTCGATTGTTACTAATGTCCTAGTTAATGGGACAGGCTCTTGGAGAACAGCTCATCAGGACACATTATTCAGGGTCTGTCATTCTGCTGCATTTTTTCTGGCCTGCTGGCTAAAACAGATATATCAGGAAAAGGTGGCCTTGGTAGGCCACTTGACCATGTAAAATTTCTGCCCTGCTTTTCTGTTATGTAGAACATAAAAATGTTTAGCCTGTTTCTTATACAGAGTTTATGTATGTCTTTTACCCTCTCATAGCTTTTCTCATACTCCATGGAGCTTGTTGTTCTCCCCAGCCCTCCTATGGCTCCTTTAATTGCATCAGAAGACAACGAAGGAGGATTCTCAGATTAACATTATTACATGCCAGCTTGGAAGAAATTTACAGAGCTGTTACTTGTAAGCAGTTTTTCTGTTTTCTATATCCTCAAGACTGGTATATTCTGTAAGAGGTGAGGAGGCTGAATAGTCAGAGAAGTGTTCTGCAATCAAAAGCATTTTTTTTCAAGATGGCAGCTAAAGGAACCCTATACCCATATTTTATAATGTATAAGCTCAACAGAATATGCCATACAACCCAAAACTACATGGCTTTTTGAAAACTCATGTATAGTCAGAAAGAAAGGAGTCTTATGGTCTACAAACAACCAAAAAATAAAGCCCATGTTCCCCCCCACACCTCCAGTCACCTGTCTTAAAGACTCCTACAGAGGTTATCTCTGTTTTTTCAGCTCTGTACATTATTCATCTTCCTCTAGCCCATGTTAGTCACCACATTCATCTTGTCACTCACCTTGCACTGTTATTCATAACCCCCTTCTCACCCACTTTATCTATTTTTACTGGCTTCCTTGCAGCTTCCTCTGACCTCACCTGCCTCAGGTCCCACAACTCTACTATGCCTGTTCCCTCTCTCCTTTCCCTGCCTTTTCTCAGAGTATTTCTCTGCCTTTGTTTCTCCCTTATTTCTCTGTTCCAGACAATGTAGTGGCCAAATGAAGACCATTCCTTGTCTTTCTGTGTTATCCATGGCTGTCAAATTTTCAGCTCAAAAACAGGATAGCCAAAAAAAAAAAAAAAAAGCATTAAAATAACTTCTAGGACCTCCTGAAAACCTCTTCCCTCTGCCACTAAGGGTACATTGCTACAAGAGTGTCGTCTTCTATTCTGACCCCTTTCTAGCTATTGCATTCATTAAAACTGTTAATCTTGCCAGGTCTCTAAGATGCAGCGTTTCCTTTCCTATCCATCTGTCTTATTGTATATCCCATTCAGCCTGTCTTGATTTCAGAGCATCATTAATAGAGCATTCTTTGTTTTCCCTGTGTCCAATCTTGTATTGAACAGATCCATTTTCCTAGGCTGTTGCATGGACTGTGCCAGCCTGTCTTTGCTTTTTTCTGCTTGTTCCTTGCTCCACCACATCTATCATAACATGCTTTGTTTTTGTTTCCCAGGCCATTCCTGTCTGTATTCCTTGCCTGTCATCTATCATTCATTATTGAGAGAGAATTTTCCACCTTCAGTCAAACCCCGATGTATGCCCAGCACTAGCCTATCCCATCCTGGAAATGTGTCATCTTCTGTATGTGATGCTGGAAGCTCCCTTGCCTCAGGTCACAGAAGTGCGTGGGATGTGTTGTGTCGGTACATGGCTCACAGCAACAACATGGTTCCTCTGACACCAGAGCTCTAGGCCGTGACAATAATTCCCAGATGCTTTCAACATGTTAATAGCTACTGTTGCTATTCTTGAAAATAAAATTTGCTTTAGGAGAACTTGGAAGATTTTCTAGTTTTAGTAGAGTCTGAAAGCAAAAGGCTGGTTGCTAAGCAGATTCTGTCTTGTCTTTTCTTTTTTTTTTTTTTTTTTCTTTAATTGTTGTTGGGGTGGCCCATCTAAATGGCTGCTTTTCTTGCATTATGCCAGTGTCGCCATGCCTTAATCTATGAATTACACAAAGAAACTGACAGGCCAGTTTTCTTTCCATTGATAATTATCTCGTGAATCTTAGTACTCAAGCAAGAGTACAACTTTTAATGTTTTGGCAGTATTACATGAGTAAACTGTCCAGGGAAGTACTGGCTGTAAAAGCTGTGTGGGCTTAAACCATGCAGTGCTAGCTAGAGAAACATGCAGTGGGAGTAACTGTGCTCTAGTAATACAGTGTTACACATGAAAATTCAGAGCAAATTGTGGGCCTTTGACAGACTGTTTTCCATTTTAGAACTATATTATCATATGCAGTTTAAGAAGCTGTACTTGTTCTGATGTTTTCTGGCCACAGCTCAATAGTGAATGATGTCCTTTTGGGAGGTGTTAGCTGCAGCTGTTACTGAGGGTTAATTCAATGCATAACAGGGTTGATAGTTTCTTAGTTTGGATGCTGGGCAAAGTGTGATAGTGGGGTATGTGAGAGTTAAGGAAACTTGGTTTTCATGGGTTGATTTGTAGGTAGTGATGTTTGCCCTTCTCACAGTTTCATTCTCAGTCCTTGTTTTCAGTTGCTGAACTGAAAACTGAGTAGAAATTTGTCCATTGAACGTCAGTCAGAGCCTGGATTCTTTTTTGAAAGATGCATTTGAAATGGTTCAATCACCCCAGGGTTATTAGGTGGAAGTATTTTCATCACCCAATTGAAAAAATAAGAATTAATAGAAGCTTCTTCCCTAAATAGTTCTTCAACAGCTCTCTGTTATGAAAAGGGCAATGATAACTTAGTGATTTTTATATGAAAGAAAGGGTAAAGGGGCAAAAAAAAAAAGTCATATGGATCCATCCAGGTGAAATTTGTTATTTTGGCTGCTGAACTGTTGAAGGTTTCTGCATGTGCTGAAGATGTTATCTTTCTGTGTAGTTCTGTGTATCTGTATATATATTTCTGCATCCAAACAGCCAGCAATGCCAACTAGAGGGACAGGGAAGTTTGTATTTGTGTCTGCAGCTTCACTGGTGTAAAAAGAGAGTAATGCTACCTTGGAAGATACCCTATTTAGCAACATCTTAGGAAAACTTGTAAATAAGTTAGTATTTGCATATTCAGTGCTATGCTTGCATGGTATGCAAAGCTCTGCTGAACAGAGCAGGCAAACCTGACACGGAGCTGCCTGCCTGGTTTGTCCATGCTCTGTGCCCTGCACAGAGAACAAGGTAGTGTGGCCAGGGCAAAAAGTATGTGTCTGTGTATCAGATGGGCCTAATCCAGGCTCAATTCTGGCACTTCTCCTGTCTTTGTTACTTGTTAATATTTTGATGCGTTTTTCACCTCGTTGGAGAGAGGGTGTTGGTAAATGACCCAGTAAGAGTGTTCTTTTTTTCTGTAATGATTTTTAGAGCACAATTCATGTGTGTCTACAATACTAATGCATCCTTTGCTTTACGAGTTGTTGAATTGCATTGTGCGTCTTGTATTCAGAGCAAGCACATCCCTGTTTGTGTTAGGCAAGTATAGGAAGTCCTGGAAATGTGCTTTAGCGTGGTGTATTGCTTACTACTCTGAGCCTTGCTTTCCAAGTCTCCTCTCATATGAGAGAGGGGAAAGGTGCTGATGGTGGGGTGGTCCCCTCTGCATGACGTCCCTCAGGGGCCTCGCTCTGGGGCACATGGTCTTTGCTTTCCCAGTGTACTGGATAGAACATCTTTGCTTGTCTCCCCAGTTATTTATTTGCCCGTTCTACTGAAGTGCACCTGTGCTGCTTATTACAATTATTAATTTTTTACGTTTATGTACATATGCCTTTCAGTTCCCAGTTCAGCTGCTACAATATTGAAATGCTCTTTTCATTTGGCAGACAAGTGGGTTTGTCTGTACATTCCTGGCCACCTAAAACAGTCTTCAAAAGCTTAGCCCCCCCTTTGCTGCACGTACAAGCAAGGTGATGAGTAAAGGCTGGACAATAATTAATACCATTTTGATGAAAAGTAAAGGGGTGTCTCTCTGTTTCTGCTTTGTCTAGTATTAGACTGGAGGTTCTTGAATCATAGAATCATAGAACCTAGGTTGGAAGGGACCTCAAGGATCATCTTAGTCCAACCTTTCTAGGTAAGAGCACAGTCTAGACAAGATGGCCCAGTACCCTGTCCAGCTGAGTCTTAAAAGTGTTCAATGTGGCGGAGTCAACTGCTTCCCTGGGGAGATTATTCCAATGGTTGACTGTTCTCATTGTAAAAAATTTCCCCTAGTGTTCAATCAGAATCTCCCCAAGAGCAGCTTGTGTCCATTCCCCCTTGTCCTCTCCATGTGACTCCTTGTAAAAAGGGAGTCTCCATCTTCCTTGTAGGTACCCCTTAGGTACTGGTACATGGTGATGAGATCCTCTCTAAGCCTCCTTTTCTCTAGGCTGAACAAACCCAATTCTCTCAGCCTGTCCTCATATGGCAGGCCTCCCAGTCCTTTGATCATCTCTGCTGCCCTTCTCTGGACCCCCTCCAGCCTGTTCACATCTTTTTTTGTACAGCAGGGACCAGAACTGTATACAGTATTCCAGGTGTAGCCTGACAAGCACTGAGTAGAGTGGGATAATGACTACTTTATCTCTGCTGGTGATGCCCTTTTTGATGCAACCCAGCATCCTATTGGCCTTCTTGGCTGCAGCAGCATGATGTTCATTCATATTGAGCTTACATATATTTATATAAATATATGAATAGTTGACACTCTGAAGGCTTGGTCACTAACCAACTTTTGTGACTGCAGCATGGCTTTGTGTGTGATCGGGCTGTTTGAGTGGCAGTGTTATTCCCTTGGTGCAGTCCTGGCTGAGGATGGCTCTTAGAGGAAGGACTGGAAGTAAATTATTACAATTGCAAATTAGATTCCAGTGAAAATTGTACAATGCTTACTTGAAATATGCTCCCTCAGTGATAGTTGTACAAACTAAATCCCACTCTACTACAAGCCACAAGGTAAAACCTTTAGTGATTTCATCTCTCGCAGATGCCACCTACTACAGAAGCATGTCTGATCAGTGAGGAATAAGAATGAGGCTCTGCTACTGTCATAGAAAAACACCACATGGTGTTCAGCAGCGTGTGGCAGGAGCTGGAGAGCACACCCCATCTCCCCCCCCAATACTTTGAGTCACCATGAAAGTAACACCCCAATTACAGACTATGCAAAGGACTGGGGATATGTCAGGGGATTCACTGCGTGGGGGTTGAAAACAAAAGCCAGGTCACAGCTAGAGTCCCTGTGGCTTTTGTCCTCATCAAGACCAGTTTCTACTCATGGTTGCTTATTCACTGAGGGGTCAGAAGGGTGACTGCAACTTAACGTTAATTGTGTATTGCTCCAAGATGCCTACAAAGAAAAGATGTTATATGTGCCTGGGCAATGTAGTGCAGGAGGGCACTTAGGTCTGTACATCAGAAAAGCAAAGGAACAGAGCAGTGGCTTAGGATGTTTCTTAGACAGCTCCAACAAAGTTAGATGAAGATGTACCCCTCATTACAATTTTGCATCTTTTTTTTTTTTTCTGCATTTTCATCTTGGTATCAGTTTCCCCCCAACTTCTCCTTCCAGGTGGTCTCAAAGCAGTGTCCAAGAAGTAAACTACTTTCCCCTGTAAGATGCCTTTATAGATATTCAGTCAAATGTTCTGTGCTTTCACCTTCAAATGCTTGAGGTGTTAGAGTGGCAAAGATTTCAGGAGATTACTGGAGAATTACATCATTGTGGAGTTTAGAAATTGCCCAATATCCTGTGGCACCAACGGTGTACCCCTGCCAGCTTGACTCTCACCAGTGTGTGTCTTGGTGGGTCACTGGAGTTTCTCTATTTCCCTTCAGTGTAACTAAGTGGTCTTGAAGCTGTACTGAGAGCACAAGCCCTTGCACTACTCATTGCTACCCTTGTTCTATATTTAGGCTAGAGAGATTTGCGGGATCTTTAAGTTCAGAAACCAGCAAACAAATAATTCTAGAGAATTCCAGGAGACAATGGAAGTTGTTTGGCTGCTTGGCACTTTCTATATAACCCCTGCTGAGGTTAGCACAATTTGGGGAAAAAATAAAATGGAAGAAAAGTACCCAGACAGACCATAATTCTTAAACCTTTTCCCTTTTAAATCTCTTGCCTGCTGTGTTCCAGGATACGTACAGGAGCTATACAGATCTTCAGGAAACATTATGGCATTGATGCACTAACACCTGAAAAAAGACAGACTTTTTTACATGCATTCACTCAATTGAGAGAGCAGCTGCATGTGTTGTGTTCATACCCACATCTTGTGTCTGCTCCCTTGTTGCCCTTCCTGGAGCAGTTAGTATGTTTAAGGGGGGAGCCGTGGCTTCTGGTTCCTGCTCATAGGAATCTGTGTGGGTTTGGGGATTTTTAATTAATTATATATATATATTTGAAATTACGTAAAGTGCAGAGTCATCCTCTTTGCAGCCAGCTCCATGCACTAGCTACTGTACCATACAGCCTTAGCTCCAGGGGCTGGATTGCTGGATTCATATTTCTCAGTTTCAGGGGGCGGGGGTGTGGGGTTGAGCATGTGAGAACTGGAAGATGTAGAATTACCTCCTGTCAATGAAGGTCCCAAATACTGGGTCATCCTCTTCCTTTGCTGGGGAGTGCTATTACTGCTAGCTGTTGAGCAAAAGGCAGGCTCTGCTTTGGTGGCTAGAGGAAAGAGAACGGTGCAACTGTAGTTGAAGAGCCCATCTGTTGTGGGTGCTCTCCAAGAACCATCCCTGGCCTCTCCCAGGAGGAGTGCCTTTTTATCCTGATCCTGATCAGACATTGGTGGGAGCTATGCTTAGTCTGGGGCATCTGTGAGTGTTGCCCCAGGCAGGTTGATGCTTGGTGAACTCCACAGTCCAGCAGCACAATGTTAAGTTCATAAAAGCACATTTAGGGCTCTGCAGAGCCAACTAGAGGTGTTCTGGTTGCAGAGATTTGGGTTGCAAGTGCCTCAGTCCCACAGAGGCATTGGCAGAGGTAGCCAAGCACTTTAGACATTCTGGCTCCAGGATCCTGCCAGGAATTGGATGGTGGAGTCCAACAGGAGCTGCTTCTCCTGGACCCCCAGTTAGAGGTCTGCATCTCCCCCCCATCCTCCTCGTGAACACCCAGCGGCTTGTGGCACGCTCAGGTGTGCAGGAAGCTGTGCATGCCCTCGCTCTGCCGCTGCACTGTCACCCAGCCGGCCTTCCCCAGCCCCACCCGGAGCAGCAGGATTTGCCTTCTGGCAGGACTCGTCGCTATTGCTGGCACGCTCTTAGTGGGGGTGGAAGGATTTAAAAAAGCAGCCGCCTAATCCACTCCTGACCCTCCTTAAAAGCCTCCCCAGCGCACCGCCACATCGGGCTGGGCTTGCCGCGTTGCTAAGGCCTGCATGTATCCTGGAGACGGCGCCCAGCAAATAGCCGAGCCGCTCTCTGGAAAGCCAATATCGCAGCCCGGATTGCAGTGCTCCGGCACGCTCGGGCTTTCTGCAAGAAAGAACTTAATGTCTTCCTTCTGATAAAGCGATGGCGATGGTTCCCTCAGCAAAGAAGATGTGGAAACCCGCGGATGTGCTGATGAGCATCCCCCTGAGATAAGGGGGTGGGGAGGGGGCGTTTTGGCACATGTGCTGTGCGGGACCAGCAATGGCTGTATCAAATCATTCAGACTTCTGCTTTTGAGAGCTGCAAAACAGCTTTTGTTCACAGCCCTCTGCCCCCATCCGTGCCCCTGCTGTGGGCTGTACAGCGGTCAATTAAGAAGCCTGCTGCTTTTTTTTTTTTTCTGGGGGCTGAAGCCATGGCAAAGGTCCCCGACCGAAGCAGGCACAAATGGAGCGCACTTCACACTTTCCTCCGCTGCAACATGAACCCAGAGACCCAGCGGGTAGTGGTCTTTGTCATCCTGCTCTTCCTCATCATCGTCAATGTGGTGCTGATGTTTCTTTTGGCATTTCACTGAAGGAGGACTGCCGGTAGTGGTGTGGTGCATGGGGGTTTCCAGGACTGGGCGACAAATCAGCAGGTCAGCTTGTTGTTGTCTGCCTCTGGTCTGCTTGTCTGCTGTTACGGTAACTGTGTGTCTCGGAGTATCACTCCTTTGTTTTTTAATCATCACCTCCTTCCCCACCCTGCTCCCCTCACTCTCCTCCTGTCATCACCTGTGCCTTGTGGTTTGGATCACCGTTAAACCAGAGAAAGAGAAACAGGTAACAGAGCCAACCTGCTTAATTGTAACCGCTCTCCGTGACACTGATCAGCCTCGATTCCTAATGATGACGATACTGTGCCTATACGTAGCACTTCTCAGCCCTGGAGAAGCCCAAAGTGCTGCTGCTTTGTTTGCAGAGGAACAGTCATCCTATAACGAGCCCTTACACAAGGACCTGCTACATGTAAACACCTGCTGTAAAAAGCTGAACCCTGTAATGCCTCTGTTGCTCTGCCATTGCGAACATTGCACTGTGCGGTGGCGTGAGTAATGCCCAATTAGCCAAAGTGGTTGATCAATAGAGTGCATCAGGAATTCGGGCTGAATAAACGCTGCAGCAGTGTGGAAGGAGTGTTTTGTTGGCTTTTATCCCGTTTCCTTTATTATATTTTACTGCTTATCTGCTACATGTATTAAAATGGCTGGCAGAACCACAGCACAGGATGCTGCTTGCAGGCCACATGTTTCTCGCTGGCCAGCAGTAGCCATGCACAGCAGGGAAGCAACTCAAGGAGCATTCTTGTAGACCTGTTAGGAGGGAAGGGCTGCAAAGCAGCGTGCTCACTCCAGGCCTGTTCACCTCAGTGATGATTTATCGGCAGCCCTGTACATCACAGCACTTCCAGATTCGAGCATTGGCATCTCCATGGAGCAACCCTCTACTTGATGGCATTGAAGGAGACCGATTCTTGGAGGAAGACAGACTGGGAAGGAAGCCACAGTGCACTGTTCTTAATGACACTGCTTGTATTTGTGCTGGAGACTCTGCAAAATAT
>NW_009258754.1:6141587-6151406 GCF_000687185.1 Egretta garzetta
CATTTTGTGTGTTAGGTAATATGCAATTGAAGTACAGCTTTCACGAGGGCAGTACATTTGCTGGTATTAATGGTTGAAGTTACTGCAGTCCTTTCAGACCTGAATGTTTATGGCTCCTGGAGTCTGATCTGATGTTGAGAAAGGCCGGATGGTGGTGATGTCTCTGTCATTGAGTGATGTACTCTGTACCAGTTATTTATGTGATTGTGTGTAATACATTAGTGTTGTACAAAACCACATCACTTTAGCAGGCAAAGAAATGGCATTTATACTTGCTGAGCTTCTTTCTGTTTCATCTGAGTATGGAACATCCATAGCCCTGAGAGAGAAGTCTCCTGCAGTGCTGGGTGTGGGGCAGCAGCAGGCCCCAGCTCTCTGCACTTGGAATTTCTTAAATAGATGAACAGTTTTGAATTATTAAAAATCTCAAACGAGGCTATTCACTTTATTAGCTAGGCATTGTGAGTAACAGCCACCGGAACAGTATATGTTGTTTTCTGAAGTTACCATTTGAAAAAAAAAAAAACTAAACACCAAACTTCAGCGCCCAACACTGTCTTTCAAACAAATCTGTTTTCTCTCCCCTCTAAACTTTATCTGAGGTCTTAGTTACAGCTGGAATCAGAACTTCATGAAGTAAGGTGGAAAAAAGGTTGTTTATTGGAAAGGGCAAGCAAAAGATGTGCAAGCATATCTCAGTCTTCAAATGATAGATGAGGACCAGAGTATGGCTTTGGGGTCACAGGTGTCAGTGACAGAAAGCTTTTGGCAGCTGCTTGTGAGAGCGGATTGTGCACAAGGTTTGGGCAGGCTCTGAAGGCACTTGAGCATTCAGAAGCTCTCACCCCTCACGTGGTGGGTGAGTATTTCGCTCTTGACAGTGGTGGGAGCAATAACAGGCCTCAGCATCATGGCAGCCCCTGCAACGTGTTTGAACTGTCAGTTATTGCTGTCTTGCCTGCTCTGTATCTTGAAGTCGTGCAAAACACATCTGATGTTAGAAGAGAACTGTGGTTATTCACAGGGCCTGCATGTAGCTCTGGTGAGTATCTGGCCGGTCAACTCCATCCATAACCCAAATGTTTGGCTCAATGCATAGAAGCCATGTGGGGCAGCTGGTAAGCTGAGCACAAACATCTGCCAGCCAAGGCTGATCCTAGATCCACGAAGTTACATGTGCTCTTGTTTAGCTCAGTGTCATGTCACTGAAGTGCTCCTTGGGTGGCTTTTGTCACTGAACTGGAGACAGTAGCTTCCTGTCACACTCTGCTTAGGAGGCTGCCTCAGGGAAGTTTTCCAGGAACTTCTTTTTATTCTGTGTCCCACAAAATTGATTAGGTAGCTGGAGCTGGTCTTGTGGTGATGAAGTAATTCACCCTCTGCTAGCTGCTCCTTGCTCAGTTTGGGGACGGCTTATTTCTGCTGCTCACTAAAGGACTTTGCTGGATTTGGGAGGGGTCGAATACCAAACCTGGCGATGGTGGGCTCCCGGGGCAGGCACAGCGCTGCTGTGAGCAGGCAAGTGCTCCCACAACGCTGCAACCTCCCTCCTTCTTCCCTTTTCTCTCTGGCCCACTTTTACCACATCTACACCACCCCTGGTATGGCATCCTTATTTCCAAAAAATTCCCTTTGCTCTGCCCAGCTACAGTGACTGCGTGTGTGGGAGCCAGAGCCATTTGCCTTTGCTTCTTTGGCACGTCAAAGCTTGTGCAGAAGCAGCCAGTGCATGCAATGGGAGGTGAAGGAGTGTCTTGCTAACAGCTGATCCAGCACCCCAAAATGCTCACTGCTGATATTAGAGAGAAAATGTAAGTCTCTGGAATAACGTGGGTTTGGGCAGTTAATGCCTCTGAAGTACAGAGCTGCCCCATTGCTTCCTGCAGGGCAGCTCTTCTTTCTGGGGAACGTTGTGGTTGTTACACAAAGGACCTGAGACTTCCCCAGCAGGAGAAGACCTGCCTTGTTGTGAGAGAAATAAAGCCAAGAACTGTTTTCTTCAAGGGTTATGGGGGGTCCAGGACAGTGAGGGATAACCTGGAAGAAAAGTATGTTATAGAAAAAGGTAACGCAACCCCTGGTAAAATTGCCTCCCCCTTCCCTGTATGGGGCAATTTGCATTACCCCTGCATAGGGCAATTTCACCAGATTATTGGTACCAGAATAGTTGGGAGCAAAAAAAGTAGACTTGTTCTTGCATTTAAAAATTCTGGTAAGACAAATTGCAAGATTACAGGGTATTCATTCAAGATGTGTTGTAACACTGCATGCTGCAGGTATTAAGGCTGGTTGCTAAGAGCCTGGGAACAAATTTCCTCTTAATATTTAATGTTAGGTGAATTCTAATTTTCTCTTTCCACTGCTTGTCTAGGTGTTTGATACTTCAGGATTATTCAGGTATCTGTGTTGAGTTTTGTTATGGGGAACCCAGTGTTTTTCTCCTTTCTCAACTTCACCTATAGCTGTATACATTCAGCTGGAAGCTGCCGTTGACATCTAAGCATTAATCAGTCTGATATTAGCTGTGACTCATTCAAGTCTGCCTCAGACCTTGGCTGAAAAAGCTGCAATGGCCAATAAAGCCCAGGAAAAATAAAGCTGGTGAAGGATCCCTGAATCACATGCAGGAGCTGTAGATGGTGATAGAAGGATGGTGGGGAAAGGAGGAGCATTTGCCATTTCTGTCAACAAAGTTGGCTTTTTTCTTTGCTCTCAGTGTGTTTATTTGACACAAGAGATGGATGCTCTGCAGGAAGGCAGTGATCGCCTCCCCTGCAGTCATCTGAACGCCAGGCTCTGGCATGGCATTTGGACCATGGCCCTGGGGAGGGAGCAGCGGCTGAGGAAGGGGGAGCCACACAGTCACGGCCCCTCTACAAAGCACTTGGGGTACCTGGTGCCCACTGTGCTCTCCGCTCCTGCTACAGACCAGGTCACGTCAGCTGGGCCCTTTGTGGCTGCTGGGCTCCTCCTCCCCAGGGTGCAGAGTAAGAGTTGTGCTTCCGCTCTTTTCCCCACGCTGCCACTGCAGTGCTGGTGTACTCCAGCTACGTGCCAAAGCAGCGTGCAGGGATGGGGCTATCATTTGAGTTGGCCCTGCATGGGGCAAGTTCACCATAACATTTAACAGGCTTTGCTCTGCTACAGCCTTACTTTGAGCCTCACAAGTGCAAAGAGCATCTATGAGCAGGAGTTGAGACCAAGACATTTCCAAAGGGAGATGTGGGCTTTAGATTGTATCTTTTCTTAATTTGTTCTCCCAGGCTAAACTTATTTCTGTGGTGATATGTGGTATCTCCTGTCTTTGTGATTTATTCTTGGAATCTAAGGCATGAGCTGGCCAGATAAGAAACATAGTAAGCATTTAGGATGATACCATCAACAATTACTTTTAATTAATGCTTCCAGTGTTTTGATTTAAAGAAAAAAAACCAACAAAAGAAGTCCCATTATGCAGGTTAAAGAAAGATTTTAAGAGGGGGGAGTACTGATTATTTATGCCATGTCACTGGGCTTGTTAACTACGGAATGTGCTGGAAACTCTGGAATAAAATTATGTCTTACCTGAATCTTTGGATCTGTTCTTTGGCTGGGATTACTCCAGGCAAACTGGGTAACTGTGGTTTTTGTGTATAGTGCACCCACTCTGTCTGCATTTGCCAGTGGTGGAAACAGCACTTGAAGTGGTAGCAAGGACCTGCTGAAGGCCCACAATGGCGTGCTCCATCCTGCTGCACATGTGGGAGCCTTCTGCATTTGTAATTGGTAAGAGTGACAGTCAGCTCAGCTATGCTGGTAATGCTAAAAGAAAAATGTCTCCCCAGGCACCAAGAGAATGTTGGTGAACCTTTCAGCAGAGGAGTCAGTCAGGTGTGAAGGACCACAGAGAGGGAAATTTGGGAGTTTGCTTTCCCTTGCATCTGACCAGCTGATCTGGCCCCTCTGGAACAAGGGCCTGGTGCAGGTCTGTGGTCCCTCGCATCCCACTGCAGCACTGAGGTCCCATGTCTTCCCCTTCTACCTCCAGAGAGGGAGACCTTACTGCAGTCTCTTCCAGCATGCTTCTCCCTCCAGAGAGCACCAGTTTCACATTGGACACCTGCATCTCTGCTGTCCCTTGATGACAGAGCAAGCAAAAGCCTGCACCATCTGGGGGAAGAGGGGCTGCTGTCACCCCCCTCCTTCCTTCCTGCAGCAGCTCCCATCCAAACAGGCTGCTGGGCAAAGCCAAGGTGACACAGGGCATGGAGCAAACCACCAGAGTATCTACACTTCAAAATCTTGTGCTTGTTTGGTGTTGCATCCATTTAGGATATCAACACAAGAATGGAATTGCTATGTTGTCTTCTACCAACCTGTGCTGGTCTGTAGTGACAACTGTGCAGGGGCAGTATGTGAATGTTATTTATAGGCCCAGTGACTATAGCCTTTGTAGTAATGTGGCTCAGAACAGCATAGTAGAGCTGGGTTTGACTCCTTGTGGTTGTTTTGAATCATGACCTTGTCCAGTCTTGGCATATTGAGTGTCTGCAGAGTTGTGGCAAACTTTGTATGGAAATATAAACACTGTATATAGGCATCACATGTGAGCCTGAAGAGCTACGCCAGGATCTCTCAGCAGCAGCCTAACACAGCTTTCCTTACCTCACCAAATGAAATCGTTCCAGCAGGAGATTAGAAAAAGACAGGCTGCTAAGGAGTCATGACTTTGTATTTTTAGTATCCCAATTCACACCTGAGCACCCAGGAGTCAGGACTTGTTATACTAAGCACTAATTATATAGTGAGAAGATTTGCACTAGACACCAAGGGATGAGAGCCAGGGACTGCAGTATCCCATTGCTGCCTGATTTCCCAGAACATGCTCTGCATTGAGCTGCTTTTGCAACACTACTTTGCCACAGTGAAAGGCCTATGGCCACAATGGGAGGGTTGTGCAGGGGAGTCAAGGCAACTAAAATGAGAACCTGTGGGGAACAGAATATATGCTGAGCTTTTCCAATTTGGACTAAAGAACCTTGTTCTGCAGGAGGAACAGCAGGTGCTTCAGTTTCCCATAGTTAGAGGGCTTGTTTGCCATGTGGTCTTGGAAACCGGAATGTCGTTCTGGTTTAAGGCTTTGGCTTTGTTTAGGCCATTAGGTCTCTTCATCCAGATGATACGGACTTGAGACAAATTAATAAAATAGATATATTCAAAAGCGTAATACTACAGGGTTTCAGAAGATCTCAAACCTGCTGCTTCTTGAATTAATCTTCTTTACCTAAGCACAGGGTACTTGAACATTAAAAGGTTAGTGTTTTATTTTCTTTTTTTTTTGAGTGTACTTAGCTTGAAGAATCTTCTGTAGGGGCTACAAAAGAAATTACTAATTTTTATATTTACAAATATTAACCAAAAATGAAGGCCAGGCAGCCTCCTTTGCCTGACAGTGAGACATTATCAATTTTTTTTCTTCTTTATCTCTATCTCTAGCTGATGTTCAGATTTTCCTCTCCCCCATTTTCAAAGAAAAGGACAGACAGCAATCCTTAGTGAAATAAGGATCTAAACTAGTGTGTGTGTGCATTGGGAGAGAGATCACCAGAAAGCGGGGGACAGGGAAGGAGGTGGTGGAAATCATAAGCTTTGGGACACGAAAAACCTGCAGCATTTCTCTTTTGGGAGAAGGTGAAGAAAGGAAACTTATGCTAAACTGTGCATGGTTCTTTTGAGGCAGGGGAGACCATCTTTGAGAGCCAGGTCATGGAAATTGCTAAATAATCTTTTCTAGCCCAGCATGTCTGCCAGCACCTACCAGTGTTGCAGAGTTTGGCACAGTGGTGTTAATCCAAGGGAGATGTTTTCACAGAAGATAGGAGTAATAAAAATCATTTCAGTATGTTCTTTGCGGCGTGTTCCATTAAAATTAAATCATGCACACACATGAAAAGGAAAGCTGTGTGCTGTGTTTCTGGCTTACTGCCTGCTGTGAGCCCAAAGAGATGCTGACCTTTCGATGATTCAGAGTGGTTTGCTAGCAACGCAGTTTGTATCTGCTTTAAAATGTTTTCTTTAACCTTATTTGTAAAACAAATTTAGATTAATTTTCCTTCAAGCTATAACTGATTCTGTAACTTGCTGTATCTTTTGGGGGAAGGGAATAGCAACAGTCATCAGCAGGCAGAGAGCTCTAGGAACTGCACGGTTCCCTTTCCTTTTCTTCTGCAAAGAGCCAGGATGCAACATTTATCCTCAATAAATCCCTGTGTTGGATGAGCTGCAGCTGAAGTGTTTTGGATATGTTGTCTTGGGGGATCAGTACAGCATATTCCTCACGTGACCAGAGAAATAATGGTGAAAGCAGAAGCAAAAAAGGAGGTAGAAAGGAAAAATCTCAAATTAAGTCATGGGAGAGGCAGTGGAAGCAGGAGCTGTCCTGCAGAGAGGGGGAAAGGACGGGAAATACCCCAAGGGGATGTGCTGGTGGGAGTGCACAGAGCAAGGGCAATGTTGCAGGCAGCAGCGAGAGAATGGAGCAAGTTTGTAGCATCAGTGACATAAAAATGTGTTGATGTAACGTTAAGTAAAATTTTCTAAGGAAAATAGTTTCTATTTGGGTGCCTGAGAAATGGTAGTGTAAAAAAGATGCAACAGCACTCACTCTTAAATGTGAGAACAACGAAGCAGAAACATCCTGGGCTATTTCCATTCCCAGGTTGTACAATTAAAATCAGGGCATCAGGAAATGTAAAAACTGCATTAACCAGATATGCTTCATATTTTGCAGTAAATGTAGACTTCAAAAATGTTGGTGAGGTAAAGAGGGGAGTCAGTCAGTCTGACACGGTTTTAATCTACAGCCAAACTGGAACCAGAAACTAGAAACTTTGTAGATGTGTGAGCCCTAGGTCAAAGTCTTGTTTAAACCTGAGAGTTCAACCCCAGGCCTTGCTCCTTTCCAGTCTTTGAAACCAAAGAAAATAGGAGAATAGTGTGTGGCTGATTTCCAGGTGCTGTTACGGCACCAGCTCAATAAACCTTGCAAAAACCCCCCGAGTAGTTGTGTACAGCCACCTCCAGCCGCTGCAGTCGGAGCTGTCACCCACAGGATGTGGGGCCTGTGCTGAGCCGGGAGAGAGGGGCTCAGCACTCCCCAAAGCACCCCAGAGTAGTTGGAAACGGGACTAAAAAGAATGATTCTGTCAGAGAGCTAGACTGTTTGGGGTAAATGGGGCTGTGGTGCTTGCGTCCTACCTTAACCTGGAGTGACGGGTGCCGTGCAACTGGGAGAGGTATGAGTAGTGGGTTAGCCAAAAGTTAAAGATACTTAAACCACTTTTAAACCTTAGAGTATTTCAAGCTTCTTAAGCCACTTTAAGGCTTTAGGTGGGTTTAAAATGCTTAAAACACGTTAAGGCCTTAGATGAGTTTAAGCTGTTTAAGCTGATTTAGAGCTTTGGAGTGACTTAAGTTCTCTGGCTTTGAGTGCTTAAGGAGGTTTTGAGGTCCTTTGAGCTGTGAATTGTAAAGGCCTTTCTGAACATTTTGAGTGAGGATGTGGCACATACCCACCCCTGTAACCTGCGCTCAGGGACGACTCCTCCCTGAATGCCTCCCAGCCAGGTTTCCCTGGGTACGCTTCCATCCTCCCTTTTTTGGGGAAAAAAAAAGAAGAGAGGCCAGAAGTTGGGCACTCATGTGGCAGGGACAAAGGGCTACTCCAGGTATGTGGACTGACTTTCCTCCATGCGTCTGGAGAGCTTTCTGTGGGTAGGATGAACAGTGTGGGGGATGTTGTGTCGAAGCCCTGTGGAAGTCCTGCACTTACCTCTGCCTGGGAAGTCTCAGCCAGGAGGATGACAGCTCTACCTCAGAGGACATACCAACATCCTTGTAATTACTGTGTTGGCAATTGCTAATTTTCTACCTGAACAAGAGTGTTGCTGTACCTCAGGGAAGGTATCTGTCCCTGTCAAGTTAACATTTTCAGGGCTCACTGTTCTCAAGAGGTATTTGTGGCTAATATGAATAATCAATATTTCTTTTCTTCTGTGTTTTAACTACCCTCATGTCCTAAGACTGGCTCTGTAGGGCCAGGCAGTAACACTTTCAGCTGTGACTCGGGATAACTGCTTAGGAAGAGATGCAAGTATGAATCCAGATATGATGTGTTTAAATGGCCTTGAAGGACATATATTTGCTTAACCACTTTTTAAATCATCTACGTGTTTGGGTCTGTGGCATCCTGTGGCACAGCTTAATTATGCACCACAGGGAAAAGCACTGCTTTTGTACTAAACTTCTTGCCTGGCGATTTCACTGGGCCTTTCTTGCCTGGCCTTCATCTTGTGGTCGCCCTCCATCCACCTTTCTCTATTGCAGCTTCAAGGTCTGTTCAGCTTGTACTGGCCTAGAAACTCTTCCCGCCTTTGATTTGTGTTGCTCTTTGTGCCTTATCTAGTTCTCCTCTTCCTTTCTGAGTCATTCCTGACATTTAGAGTTTCTGACCCTGATGGAGCAGGCTGATGTTTTCTTAAATCTGTCTGCAGAGGCATTGCCCATTTAATCAGTCATTTGTGTTGGATATTGCTTGTGTTGCATTTGTCAGCATAGAATTTCATTTGCCATTTTTTCACCCTGTCACTCAGCATTGTATCTGCTTGTTTGGAAAGAATTTGAAAATGTATTTCACTTATGTCTATAAGATCTATTTTCTGGTATAAGTTTAAGTAAGTATCCTCTGGAAAATTGTATGAAAGGTTAAAATGGAAGCTGGTTTACAGCTTTACTTACCGTAATCACTACCAGCAACTGCAACATTTAACTCTAAAATGTGATACAAAGCCTTTTGCAGAGTACTAACAAGTTTGAGAAGGGCTTTGCTCCTGTTTCCTTGTGCCAAAGCTTAACGCCAATGCTTTGTTAGCTTCCCAAATTAGCAGGCTCCCTTGATATGCAGGTCATGGGAGAGTGATGGTTGGGGTACTGAGAGCACCGTCAGGATCTAGATGAATAGGTGTTCTCCTCAGCTACAGGTCACTATCCCCACTCTTTCATAAGAACTTTCCTGGCTTATTTCAGCCAAAAGTGAAATGGTCTAAAGCAATTTCAGTTGATTTGCTTGGCATTATAATAATCAGCTCCCATATCTTAGGTGAGGAACTGAGAACTTCTTGCATCACTTTGGAGTTTGAAAAATCACATCTAACTGGACTCAGATGGACGTGCACCTGGCATGCTTTCCCACGCTGTACTCTTCACACGCAGGTTGAAATAACATGGAGCACAGCTCTGCCTCCTCCGCTTTCTGCAAGGGTTGCTTCCCTCCTCCTGTAGCACTCGATAAAGGGAACTTTCACAGCTTCTCCTTTCCTGCTGCGGGGGGGACCCTCCTCTTCTTCCCATCTGTTTAAACCACTTCTGAGTGGGAGTCAGGACTCAGATGATATAAATAAAAGGGAATAATATAATTAATGCCAGTCAGAATGGTTTTGTGGAAAATAGTTCTTACCAAATAAATGTGATGACAAATTTTGAATGTTTGGTAAATGGAGGCAGCTGTACTAGATGTCACATGAGGAGTTTGACTACAGGCACTGATTAAAAAAGCAGCACTACAGAATATCAGTGTAGAACACTTAACTGGATTAAGATCTTGGCTGACTGACATCTCAGATTTGTTAAGGAGAATCACTGTCAAATTAAAATATTTTGAATGGAGATCTGCAGTGTTTGGTAAATGCCTAAGAGTCCTCCACTACCCTTAATCAGTGCTCTAAAATCTGTGTTGAAAAAATATGCAGCTGACGTGGTAGGAAAAAGGGCAACGAATGCCGA
>NW_009258754.1:6151543-6171213 GCF_000687185.1 Egretta garzetta
GGGCACGGCTTGACTGGGGGCATGGTGTGCTGGTCTGTGCTTCTGAAGCAATGAATGCAACCCACTGCCTGTGTGGGGCCACGTGTCTGGTGTCACACTGTGGCAAGGAGGGCTTGTGTTATCCTGAAACACGTAGACAGAGGAGCGGCAAGAAGCAATGAAGTGTTTGCTGTGGCTGTGGAGTTGTCAGTGGTTCTGGCACCCTGCAGCCAGGCAGCAAGTCTTAGCTAGCCCAAATTCCTCCCTGGCAGTGAAGGGAGACAGGATCCCCAGGGGCTCAGTTAATTCATCATGCTAAGATAGATGCCTAAGATGAACCCCTCCCTGGTGCGCCTCTCTCTCATCCCCCCACAAAGGGGAGATGCTCCATAAAGACAATCAAGATAACTCATTCAGACTAAACGTCTGCTGTTCAGATGACAAAAGCTCTATGAGATAAATTTAATCTCTGTTGTCCATCATTAAACAGTGAAGCTAAAAATTTTGAGAGGAAGCAAGAGCAAACTGTTAGGATGATTTGAAAACTACCCCATGGGTTCAGTTCAAGGGAGGGGCTAGCTGGCTTCTACCCACGTTCAGAAAAAAATAAGTATTTGTGTGAATGAAGCACTACCTTGGGGCAAGAGTGGAAGTAAAATTTTTCTTTAACTCCTCTGCTGTACTTTGCATGAGAGAAGGCAGAGGAGAAGCTCTGGAAGCAAAGTGACGAGTGAAGGAACTGGAGCTGGGAGGAGGCTTTGCCTCTGGGGTCAGGACTGTTGCAGGGTTTAAATGTTTGATGTGCTGACCCAGTTCAGCTTCAGTCAGTAATGCACAAGTTTGGGGTGGAGGGGACAGGAGGCAAGCAACGAATGCAGGCTTCACAAGCAAGCAGGAAGGGCTTGGTTTCAGGTGCTCTTCATGGAAGCTGTCTGGTTTAGGGTCACAGAACTGAAAGGTAAATTCCATTTTACTTGCACCTTCTCCCTGAACTGTCCTGTTCCCAGTGTCTTCTGATGCTCTTGGGTTCACTTTTTAGCTCTATAAGATCCAGTGTACTTGACATTATCAAGAGAAAGCTATTCAAATTTTATTCAGTTGGAACCAAGTAGCTCAAAGATAAATATTTCCTGAAGGAGTCTTCATCCCTCCTCTGTAAGTTGAGTTCTTTTATCTCTGTTAATACTGCCTGGAGCTCCTGTCAGAACAAGACCAGGACGTGTGAGGTCATCATGTCACACCGTCCAGCCTGAGACAAACAGGGACCGAGTATCTGGAATGCTAACAAGCCCATAGATGTGGGCCCTGGCATGCCAGATCTGTTTGCCCACATTTGCGGACTTCCTTTGGGGCAGCTATGTGCATAGCCCCGGCTGGGTCTCTCTGGCAGCCTGTGCATAGGCATTGCTTGGAGGAACAATGCAGCAATCCTCCCTCCTCCATCTTCCTGTGAGACATTGAGCAACCTGCACAAGTGCTGCTTTACCAGCGCCTTCCCTTAGCATCTGCCATGTTTGTGAATGAGCAGTGAGGCTGTAGCTGCACGGGCAGCAGGGAAAGCGGCTCCACAGAAATGCCAATGCAGTATTAGAGCTGAAGTCGATTTTCAGTTTCAAAGCATCAGTGTTAGTACTGCCTTTGGGCAGCCACTGCTGTCTACAAACTTAAATGTTGTTATAAACACAGAAAAATAGCCAATTTTTGTTTGTTTTCACGGCTGCCAGCTGCAGCAGCTAGAGCAGCTGTAGGGTGGCTAGGTTTGCATTCTGTCTTCTAATGTTTCTCTTCTAGAGACTGGTTTGGGGCCACTTGAGAACATGTACTGAGTTGTCCTTGATATTACAAAGCCAGCACATAAATGTTTCATATGGAAATTAATAACTGTTTTTCAAACCTTGCTTTAATTGCAAAGATCAAAACCTGTGGCAAAATGAGCCTTTTGAGCCTAGGAGCTGCCATGCTTGGAAATGGTGAGCATTCCCTTTGATACATACTTATCAGGAAGATAAGCAGCTCTCACAGTATAGGTGGTTGATTGTGCCATGCTCTAACGCATTTTGCAGAAAACCTTTTTATCTGCTGGTGTGTTTTGTCGTTCCTGGGATAGGGAGTAAGAGTCCTAACCCTTTTTTCCCCAGTAAGTGCATGCTCCTCAGAGAGGACATGGCAGTGTGCTCTGCCCCAGCTGGAGCTGGAACACCATAGGCGCTTCTGTGCCATGAAAATGTCAGTCTTGGCTTGGAGCTACTCTGTAGTATTTGCTCTGGGAAAGGGACTGTTACACTGGGTATATTCTGTATTTCTGTATCAGTGTAGGAATTGGACTGGATACAATTGAAAAAAATAGTGTGAGGTACAGACTGGTACAGATTGAGAGCTAACAGGGGAATGAGCACCAACCATGGTGTTCATTCAACACTTTTCAGTGTTTGCGTCTGCTCTCCTGCCCGCCCCGCAATGGGCAAGTACAGCCTGAAGTGGGGTAGGGAGGAGACCGGGCAGGGCCTGTCAGCCTGCAGGCACAGAGGTGTTTCAAGTGCTGCTGCACTCAACTGAGACAATCCAAAGCGTAGATGAAGTGATCATGAATGCTACACGAATGTATAATGTGTATGAATGATTGATCATTCCTCCCTACAAATGTGGTGCTTGGTGTCAATTAATCAAATCCTGGCCTGTATTTTGGATGTCTTTTTAGTCACACTTTCAATCGAGAACTGTCTATGGTAGTGGCTTTTCTGCTTGCCTGTGCCTATTTGGCTGGTGATGGGTCAGTTGTGACCTTCTGTATCTGGAAAATCATTTTCACACTATGGCTGTTGTTGAACAGAGAAAATTTAAGATATTAATATTAGTGTATGGATTAAAATACCAGCTGAGGATTCACTAGTCAGTTGCATGGCTTTTGGTGACTCCGAGAGAGCTCTGTCCTCTTGTGAGCTGCATGTCCCAACCCTAGCATGCTGTTAATGCTAGGGGTGGGCTTGGTCTCTTGCCTTCTCATCTAGACACCGGGATCTGACAGCTTGGTACTGTAAGGTGTTAATGCCTTCACATCACTGGTGCGCTGCTGATGTGATCATCAAAATGCTACAGAGGAGTCCATTTAGCCTCTCTATGGTCATGGTCGTGGCGTGTGCGCTGCTGCCACATCACATGCAGAGCACTGATTCAGAGTGGCATATTTAAGCACACAGCAAAGGTATTTTACCCCAGAAATAGCCACATTCTTTAAGTGCTAGTCACAGTTTGCATGTTGAAAAGCCTGCTGAATGCCACTCTTTCAAAAGATTTATTAGCATATGCCAGTTTTCTGAGCAAGAGCCAGCCCACAGGGATACATAACTCAGGATAGTATGGCAGCAGCTCTGGCATGACCTGGTGGTAGGACTTACCTAAGTGCAGGTGACTCCCCAACAGTCTGAGACCAGCATTAACCAGCTCCTCTGTATGGGGGTGGCCAGACACTCAGCCCCAGCCATCCCATAACCCTGTTACTGCTCTTCTCTTCCTGCAGAAGGGAGCTGCTGGGCTCAGCCCGTGGTCCATACAGTCACTACTCACTGAAGTTGGACTGCTAAAGCAAATGGATGGGTTGTGTGCAGGTGGGTTGCTCAAAGTAGCAACAGAGCTCTTTTCTGAGAGTAGCTAACATCCATCATCATCCACAGCCCAGCTGCTGTTCTGTAACTAAGTCTGCTAGCTTATTTTGGAAAAATACCCACTTCTACATCCACTCTCTTCCCTACTCTAGTCATCACTACTTTATGTTAGAAAGCTAAAACCTCTAACTGTCTAGAAGCCTGACAAGACTTACAGGTGTTTCAAAAATAAGAATAAAAAGTTTATTTATAATGCTGAGCATGCTTCAAGCTTGTCAAACTGCACGCAATATGCCTGTTAAGTGAACTATGTGTAAAAAGCATCACACATGGCTCTAACAGCTATATGTATTAATCGTCAAGCCCAAATATCCTTTCCCTCCACAGCTCATTTGGACAAATACCTGCCATTTGACTTGGTGTAGCTGCCTCTGCTGCGTGGTGTGTTCACCACTCTCTTGATGTTTGGTTTTCTGAGGCTGATGATACTACTTCTCTACTTGCCCTGGGATCAAAGCCTGTCCTTGGTATAGGAGTTTAAACTCTCAGATTACCTTCCCGTCATGCCTCTGGCCGGCTGTATGACAGCAGCATGTCCCTAATGTTCCCTGCCTGCTGGGCTTTGCTACAGCAATGGGCAGCTGATAAAAGGCAGTGTGGAGAGTGCCGACACACTGGCTATGTAGAGAAGTGGGAACTACTCATTCTCTCCTTCCCCATCACCCTGCTATTTTTCTCAGAATGGAAATACTGCATTAAGCTGTTTCTGGTTCAGTGAAGGGGCATTTGCTATCCAAAGGCAGACTGTGTTTGAATTTTCTTTCAAATGCCTTGTTAACTCTCTCTTGATTTACTGTATGCACGATTATCCTGACATTCTCTTACAAAATGCGTCTTTCTTCTTGGGTGAGGGGCAAAAATAATAACCCAGAGCAGTAGACAACTGTGTGACCAGGCAACCTAAGGTGCACAGCATGGATGGCATGTGCTTTATGCGGCTGTGGTGACAGTGCTGCAGTGTTGTGAGATATACCATGGATAGTGGGTTTCGTACTGGTTCTCCCTTGTGCCTCACAGACTGCTCTTTCTGTTGTCTTCCCAGAATTTATTATTACACCATTTTCCTGCAGAAAAATAAGGCTTCACTGCCATTCCAAAATGGCTGAGTGCAGGACTCCAGTATATGCTCTGCCTTCTTGGGGAAATCCTTGGTGTTCAAACAGTCCCAGTCATGCTCAGGCCCCGAGAAGCCTGTGTGTGTAACTCTGTAGTTGTTGAAATTCAAAGGAGAATGTGACAGGACAAATCTGTGGGCATCAGGCAGGCACTGCTGTTGTAGTGGCCAGGAGGACCAGGTTACAAATACACCACTGCAACAGGTCCCAAGTGTTACTTGCACCAGAGTTAAAGCATGAGTGGTTGAGAATGGAATCAGGCACCTACAGACACAATCATCACTGTGTTCAAGAGCCCCCTCACAGCCTCTAGCCATCTGCGATGGGTTTAGTTTTGTTTTACTTGCTGGGGGTCCTTTTTTCCCTAGAGTAGGCTCTCTGTGGGACATGTAGTAAATAACCGTTGTCACTCAGCATAATTATTTGAATTCTTCAGAAGACTTATTTTAAGTAGCTTAAGTGCTAAGTTTAACCACCTTACAGGCTTCAGGCTCTATCCACCCTAGACTGGCTCTGAGGCCTCAGAATACTTTCTGCTCTGAAGTATGCCTTCAAACATTGATGCTCAAGGTTTTATTTCAAGGCTTTCCAAAGCAGGGCTGCACTGGCAGCACGGGAGCATCCTCCACCAACAGCATACCACTGAGTCTTGTTTGCTGGCTGAGGCAGTCACCAGTAAGAAATTCCAGAACATCAAATTTGTGTTCTTTATGGTAGTAAATGAACTGTGTCTAAGTGATTCTGAATAAATGCTGTTGAGAGCAAGGTCAGTCAAAGCAACTGCCAGACTAGTACCAACTCCTTTTCACATTGCTCGTGGGGAGTAAACAGTTACCCAATGCTTGTTCTACCAATGCAGTGGTGCCCAAGCTGCAGCCACGGTGGCAGACCATGCTGCTTTCTTGGGGGGAGCTGACAGTTTTACTGGCTCTGTCCACAGCTCATCAGTGATGGCAGCGTGGTGTATGCAGAAGCCCTCTGGGACCATGTCACAATGGATGACCAAGAGCTGGGATTCAAGGCTGGCGATGTCATTGAAGTAATGGATGCTACCAACAAGGAGTGGTGGTGGGGGAGGATTCTGGACAGCGAGGGCTGGTTTCCAGCCAGCTTTGTACGGGTAAGAGCTTGATGTTTCTTTATGCCTCTCCATTAGCACCTAGTGTTTGGGGTTTTTTTTTTCCAGGTTTAGTGTTCTGTAGTGACTCCTGAGAACTTGCACTGCTAGAGATAGTTGGTTCAACATGTCTTGTTACTATTCCTCTACACAGGGCTACAGTATATAGGGCCCTTCCAGCTGAGCTGCTGCCAGTGTGGAGAAGTCCCTCTTTACATCAGTAAATCAGGGCAAGGGTGTTTCAGTTCCAGACTCTGGAGCTAAGCTGGGGAGCTGCCCTGCATGGTGGTTTGCAGCCTGGGCTCCTGTTGACCTGTGTGTATATTGGGTGGTTTGTCCCTGAGCACACAGCATCCCCTTCAAGAGCGAACAACAAATACTCTCCTAGAGTAATCCCAGATGCAGCTGGCAGAGGTCTTCACTCTAGCATACGCTTCAGATGGTATGGATAAGCAGAGCACCAAATTTGGCTTTCTGTTTGGTGCTGGGTCCAGTGCAATGCCACATCCCAAAATATGCAGCCACCTGACTCTCACACGCACCTTCTTTTAGGCCTGGAGTTTTAAAAACATCAGGCTGCTGGGCTACCACACAGAACTGTATTCCAGGCATTTAAAAATGGAGGAGAAAAAACACAATAAAGGTCTTGGAAATCATGTGGGACAGCTGATGAGGGGGAGCTATGAAACACTTGATGCTTTTGGGCCAAGGCTCTCCCCCAGTGCTGGCTACAAAGACCATATATAGAACAGCCCAGACAGTCCTGGCTGAATACTGCAGAGGTTGGATTCACTACCAGCAGAGCATTCTGAAACAAACACATCTGAATTATCTGTCCAAGTGGAGAGTAAAACAGAGTCTGGGTAACTGCTGTGCACTTCTTTCCTGCTGTGAGCAGAAAGACTTTTTTCCTTTCTTTGGGCTGTGACTCTTGGTGTGGATGCCTGACTCTGCTTTCACCACTTCAGGGCAGGCTCCTCAGTGCTGCAAAGGCAATTAGGTGCCTAAGGACAGAGACTGTCAGCCCTTCAGCTCCTTATCCGGGTCACTTCAGATCACAAGTGACCCAAAACCAGGTGAAGCACGAAAGGACATGATATGAGGTGACCTGGCATCTGTAGCAAAAGTTCTAAGAGAAGTGGGGCAGAGAGTGCTATAAAAGTTTTGAAATGCTTTGTTATAGACTGCAGGAGACAGTGTCAGCTGGGTAACTATTATGAACGGAGGATGTTTTTGCAAGCAATGTTACTAGGACCAAACTCTCGGCACTGGTGAGGATGGAACTGCTTTTTTCACAATCAAAACACAGGCCTTTTTTTTTTCTTTCATGTTACTGCTAAGTTGAATTGTTGTCCTGTCTGGCAAAAACCTGTGATAGTGTTTCAGAGGAAAGCTGACTAATGCTAGCTGTTAGGGATGCAGAGTATCAGGTTCTTTTAGCAGTAATTACAGCACTTACTCAAGCATCTGAGCAAAGTTTTCCTGCTAATTATCCCTGGGTCTCAAGCTTACTGCTGGGAAGGCTGGCATGTTTGGGGACTTGGATAAATCTCCAGGTCTCTCAGTTACTCCACACAAATTTCAGGCCAAGGTCTGAGTTTAAGACTAGCCGATGTGAGTGAAGGAAAACCAGGACTGCACATCTTGAGGGCTTCACCATCTGTAAACAGTGAGTGAATGTAATCTATGCCTATGCTGACAAGGGGTGCGTATGCACTATTTTAATGTGTACATGTGTATCAAGTGGTAAGTAATCCTGCCTAGAACAAACTACATTAAAAGTTTAAAGCAGTTCTGTGTCATTGTATTAAAAATGCCTATAGTTATGCATGTTCCCACTTCAGTGTTTTTCACTTCTCTGTGCTGTGTACAAAATATTTCCATGGGCACTCCAACAGCTGCGATGCTACTACATAAAAGAAAGCTCACAGGCGAAAAGCACCGATATTTGCCTGCTGTTAACAAAGGTGCTTTGCTGCTGTTGGCAGTACAGGCTCGGAAGGACGCTGTGCCTACAAAACGCTGATGTTTTTCCCTGCTCATGCTGTGCTGCCATCTGATGGCCACTATGAAGGAAGCACGGGTTTCACACACCGCCCTGTAATGTAATGCCATTCCTTACCACATGTTATGCCCGCTGGCATCTGTATCAGCTTTATATTAACAAATTATCTTTAAATAGTCTTGGGGAAGCAGATACTGAGAGGCCATCTGTTATTTACAGTACAAGAACAATGATAAAGCTATATAAAAAAAAAGCAACTATTTAGTGGTTTCCTCACTCCCTCCCTAAGAGCCTCCTCCCAAGCACCTAAGCAGATTTCACTGGAAAAAACATCTCCTGTCCTGATTTTGTATGTATTCTTCCCAGAGGACTCCATATGATTCCTGTTACTTCTGCCTACAGGAGACGCCTGCTTAAAACCACCCATGTCCCACAGTAGGAGCAGCTGTCACATGTCTTGAAAGTACCCTCCCAAAACTAACTGTCTAGCCTTGGCTTCCCCAGGGGGAAAATATCTTTACAAGTAACATACACGTAGCAGCCCTCTTCACTCCTTATCCTAGCTCAATTGTTGTCTGCCATTCAGTCAGCTGTCCCGAACATCTTTCCCTTGGAAGAGTTGTGTTTAGCAATACAAATGGTGAACATCTTGTGTGTCTGGCACAGCTGCGAGTAAACCAGGATGAACCCATGGAAGATTATCCCCTGAAGGTAGAGGGTGGCAAAGAGGACGACTCCAGCAGTGGCACCTGCCGCTTTGGGATGGGGCAGACCACCAAAGATCAAATGAGGACCAATGTCATCAATGAGATCATAAGCACAGAACGAGACTATATCAAGCACCTGAAGGACATTTGTGAGGTAACGGGATAAAGGGGGACGTGAATGTCAGAACTTGTCTGAAGGATAGTAGAGTATGTCCCGTTCTTGCCCAGAGAGTTGCCCGAAGCAGGTAAATTTTCTTTTCTGAAAACGAGACTGTATTTCCATCAGAGCCTGCTCTGCTAAATGGTGCTGCATGCTCAGAAAACAGAGGACAATTCATTACAGCAATATCCCAAATGCCTCTGTACTTGGAGCACCCACTTGGGCTCAGGTTAAATGGAATTAATTCAATTTCCCAAGCCAGAGAAAAGTAAATGTCTAGCATTGCTGTCCTCTTTAATATATGTTCTGAGGTAATATAATCAGCAACTCCAGCCTTCAGGCAAGTCATGCTCAGATCAAAACAACTGGGGGATGTTCAGCCAATTAGGTCTTTCACTTGCAAATATGCAGAGTATTGCGACACTTCTTCCAGAAGAGACATGCTGTCATATGCGCTGGGGTAAATGAAGGTAATTGAAAAGAGTTTTGCAGGAACATAGTTCTTCACTGAAATGACACAAAAATGTAGTGCTTTCCAGGAGAGCCAGCTGGGGCAAAGCAGCACATGCTTATCAAACAAGCCTTTCCCCCTGCAGTGCCCCGCTGTGTCCTTTGGTCCCCTTGAGTCAACCACGCGTTTCCTAACATGGCATCCAAAGCAGATCTGCAACTGGATTTAATTGGCCTAAATCTATTGGTGGATCAGTGGTGGAGTCAGAACTGTAGCCTGCAGGCAGATAAAGGTGTTTTTAAAAGGAGAGAAAGCAGCTCTGCGACTCCTTCAAGCGTGGATTACAGTATCGTTTAAGGCAGTGATGTAGCAGTAGTTGGTTTCTATTTCTACCATGTTTTGGGTGGCATTAGAATAAATAATAGCTAAAACATGGATGCACCTATGCAGGAAGGGGGTACAGAAACCTGGTGTACAACTGACCACGGGGTTTTCTGTTGATAACCAAAGCCATGGAGCAAATGTCTAGGAAGCTTTCCAATTTGGTTTCCTCCTAGGGTTACATTAAGCAGTGCCGCAAAAGAGCCGACATGTTTACAGAAGAACAGCTGAAGACAATCTTTGGGAATATTGAGGACATCTACAGGTGCCAGAAAAAATTTGTTAAAGCACTAGAGAAGAAATTCAACAAAGACCACCCACATTTGAGTGAGGTTGGCTCATGCTTCTTGGAATATGTAAGTAAATTTGACTTCACAGGAAAGGGGTAGCTGAGCATGGATTAAGCCAGAGGATTTAAAATTCATCTGACAGAACTGAAGCTCTATTTAAAAAACCCCACACAACCAAATTAAACACCCCCTTGCCCCCATTCAACCACTATCCACCTCCCAACCAAGCATCCTCTAGCTCTTATGGCTGTGGAAAGAACATTTTCAAAGTGCCTCAGCTGCTTAGCACTGTACTCCCTGCTAGACTGTGCTACTTTACACAGAAATGTAGGAAGTTTCCAAATCTTGACCTGGACCCGAGTTTACAGCTATGGTATTTTCAGGTCAGTGCAGGATCGGCAACTGCTGATCCAGTCATTAAAAACAGTCAGCAGAATACATGGAAATGTCTTGGTCTCTCCAATAAGCTGCATGTGCTGTAACTCATAATATATCCTGCCCATCCCCAGCTTTAGGTCTCCGGGCTGCAAAGTGTGGGGAGGATACAAATTACCAAACAGCCCCAGGTGATAGAGTAGGACCTACACAGGGAACTCCAGTTTGAGCCAGGCCATCCCCCTACAGAACACAGACGGTAAATCCCTTCCTTTCCCTTGCAGCAAACAGAGTTTCAGATATACTCTGAATACTGCAACAACCACCCCAATGCCTGCATGGAGCTGTCCCGCCTTGCCAAAGTTAACAAGTACGTCTACTTCTTCGAAGCCTGCCGCCTGCTGCAGAAGATGATTGACATCTCTCTGGATGGGTTTCTGCTGACTCCCGTGCAGAAAATCTGCAAATATCCACTGCAACTGGCTGAACTGCTCAAATACACCAACCCCCAACACAGGTCAGCATGGTGGCGAGGGAAAGGGGCGAGACGGGTCTCGTGGAAAGGGACTAATGCAGAATCATGCATTGAGGGCAGCTTGCCAAGAGCAGTCGATGCTACGATTCTTCTGTTACCTTGTAGAAATGAGGGAAAAATGTATTTTTCTACCCAATACATAATTTTCCATTACAGTAGCACTAGGCTTTCCTGTCACAGGCCTGGAGTTGCAAGGTTCACCTTATTAATAGTACTTTTCTATTTTATTTGGCCCACATTTCTGTGATACCAGCACACACGTAATTTGGAGTTAAATGTGTCTGGTGGTGGTGTTGAAAACTTTGCCTCCAGAAGCACTGGTTGAATATACCCCAAAATGTCCACGTAACTATACCATAGCACGTCAGGGCTGAGTGGTAGTCGTGGATTTTCCCTCGTGCTTCCCCAGTGGAAAGTCGTGGCCTACAGCAATCAAGCCATGCACACTTGGTGCCTCTTCAGCACTAGTGCAGAAGCCTCCAAATCCGTTCCTCCATTTCAGGGTGAATGCACTGCCCTCGGCTCAAATAACTGTCAATCAAGCACCTGAATAATTAGCTACAGAAATAAAATGTGAGAACTCTGTATTAAAGGGTTGATAGTGGTCCTTCCTACTTACAGCACTGCTATCTCTCAGAATGGTTTTATTAATCTATAAGCATGTTGTTCTGAAGCTGACCTCTTAACAGAAAGCTCCTTAATGCAGTATACAGATGTTTTTAAAATTGCATTGGGGACGAGTTGTGCAGAACAGCTCCTTCCTAGCTACTCTGAACTCAGCAGAGATAGCGATGGCAGCAGATGGTGTGGGGGGGAGTGCAGAGCAACTTCTGTCCTACCCTTCCAGATAAACCATCAGCTCATATTTGGAATGAAGCCAGTTACTGACGAATTGCCTTACCTATGCGTGACAGAACCAGTCCCTGTATGAAAAAAGTGGCATTAAGAATATATTGTATTAAGTTGAGGGAAAAAAAAAAAAAAACAAACCACAAATTGGGCCTGGATTTGTTACAACATTGTATTAAATTGAGGGGAAAAAAAAAAAAAACAACAAACCACAAATTGGGCCTGGATTTGTTACAAGACTATAGTCTGTGCCTCAAAACCAGCACAGGTCTGAAGAGCTGCCTGCAGAAACACGTACATCTGACTTCCAGTGTAAGCCAGCTGGGATAACTGCAATGGAACTCATGCCTTCTGCTCTCCAGCCCTAGAGGATGGTAGACTGCCCTCCTTCAGAGTGTAGGTACAATAAGCATGTGTCATTTTGTCATGCCAACACCTCTGCCCTACCCTAGGGATTTTAAAGATGTCGAAGCTGCCTTAAATGCCATGAAGAACGTTGCTCGGCTCATCAATGAGAGAAAGCGGCGGCTGGAGAACATTGACAAAATTGCTCAGTGGCAGAGCTCGATAGAAGACTGGGAGGTAAGAGACTTACTTTCCCCATGAATTGAATGTTCTGTGTTGCCCCCCCTGCCACCCCAACCTGCAACAGCTTCTGCCTACAGCAAGATCTTCGTGAGGATTACTGTCTAGCCCTGCCTCAGTTCTGCTGCTCCCCTGTGTCCCTGTGTGTGTGTGTTTTATTTAAACAGATGTGATCCTCCAGTACAGTTGAAAAGGTCTAGCACATAACCCAGCCAGACCAGCTGCCTTTGCATGTTCCCAGGCATTTTTGCTTCCTCACTTTTCTTGCAGAATAAAACTAGCATGTAGGTTGGTGAAGTCCTATTATTTTCTTCTTGCCCCCCATTTTATCTTGAGTGATTTCAAACTCTCAAGATGGGCAGAATTGCCCCTTAATGCTTAATAAGCCACGTTATTCTGGCAGAAAGGCAAGCACTGATGTAGTGGCAAAGGAAGCCAAGGTTCCCTGTAGACTCATTAAAAAAAAATTGCTAAATAAAAGAAACAAAGCTACTAATTTTCTAAATCCTAGACTCAATAAAACCAGACTATCTCCTTCCCCAAGGATGTAAGGCTAAATTCTCAGCCCTCTGCTTATATGCCTCCTTTAATGTCAAGGATGGATCAGTTGCCCTGAGCAGACTGTTCTTAACAAATTCAGTTCCCATTCCCTGGGTGCCAAGGGCATAGTGTCTCCCTGATGTGAGGACTGTCCTCGAGCTCAGAGGCCCCCTCTCATTCCCAGAAGAGTTTCATCAGCAGAAAAAAAGCAGGAATTCAGGCCCCTCAGCCAAGCTGAGGTTCTCCTATGAGACTACAGGCTTATTTCTTTTCCCCTGTTTTCAGATGGCTGAGACCAACCTGTTCTTTGTGCTGTTCTCAGGGTGAAGATGTCCTCATCAGAAGCTCAGAACTCATCTATTCCGGGGAATTAACCAAAATCTCCCACCCTCAAGCCAAGAGCCAACAGAGGATGTTCTTCCTTTTTGATCACCAGCTTGTCTGCTGCAAGAAGGTAACCTCGCTAGCCAGGCACAAATGCTATATGTTACAATGCTAAAGTATTTGAGTAAGTCCTTGTCTACCCCTTTGTTTCCGTAGTACTTACTGGCATCATATGTGCCTCCGGCACAGGGATTTTTATGTGCATTTGTTGCAATCTCTTCTCCAACATCGCGGTGTGTTCTGTGCACCTGAGCACACCAATAACCTACAGGAACTAACTACTGGCCTACTTCTTATAGTAAGAGAGGAAAGCATTACACTGTCAGTGTATGAGTTTATTTTGTACAACTCAAGTGTAAGCATTGTCACCCATTGTCTTTTAATTTTTTTTTTTAACTGCACTGCCACATGAGATTAGTATTTTATTCAGAAGGTAACTGCAACTCTGATGAAGGGCTGTGGGCCTTGACAGTCAATAGGACCATATTATCATCATATGTGAGCCTGTAAGTACAGCTCATGCTATTTTTCATAACCTAAGTAATAAAAGAAATCTTCCTTCGCAGAGCAAATGAAAGGTGTCTTTTGTTGGAATTTCAGAACTGAACGTGCCAATTTTTTTGCATAATCCGTCGCATACAGGTAGCTCCAAGTAACTTAGGCATGAGAACTGCACTGTTGTATCACTGCTCTCAAATTTACTTTTTATGGTCAACACAAAACCCCAAAGCTAATTAGTTGGTTTTTTGGTTTGTTTTTTTTTTTTTTTGCTTTTACTTTTTTCTGACACTGGCTTAATGAGGATTTGGGATCATGTGTAAGAACACAAGCTTGCTCCTCGGGGCAGCTGGTATCCCGCAACAGCAGATGCCAGCCTATCCTGACTCCACCACTCTAAGAAACAATGTGATTCCCCTCACTGCCAACGGTGTCAACAGGAGCTTAGCACTCTGCAATTCCATAGATTCAAATGCAGCATCATTTTTTTTTTTTCTCCAAGGACTTTAACAACTGCCAGGAAGATTAAATTACTTCATTGTATCAAAGAAAACAAATGTTCAAGGGACAGGACAGGAACAGTAACTAACGTCTGTGTGATCTCTCTTATAGGACCTTCTGCGCCGGGACATCTTGTATTATAAGAGTCGGATCAACATGGATGATATGGAAATACTGGATGTAGAAGATGGGAAGGACAAGGACTTCAATATCAGTGTGAAAAATGCATTTAAGCTGCACTGCCAAGACACTGAGGAAGTCCACTTATTCTGTGCAAAAAAGCCTGAGCAGAAACAGCGCTGGCTGAAGGCATTTGAGAATGAAAGGAGGCAGGTTCAGCTCGACCAGGAGACAGGTATGGGAAGAGAAATGCTGTGAGGCAGTGGGTGGTTTGGGTTTGGTTTTTTTCTTCATTTTTTAACCACCAGCCAATGCATAGGAGTGACGGGGGGAAGCCAGTCCATGCTCCACTCTAGCTCTGGGCTGCTGAATTGCACATTCTGAATGAATCTGTGGAATTGAAAAAAATACAAACCACTGTGAGCAGACACTGAAGTCTGTCCTCAGGGAGCCTGATGTGTCTTTAATCAGGCAGGGCTGACAAAACAGTCAATATATCCCATACAGCTCCTGTTATTTTGCAGTATAGTGTGAGTGCACAACTTGGCAATATCTATACAAAACACATTCAGTAAAGAGTTCTCAGTGGGAGAGAGGGTTTTCATTGTTTTGTCCAAATGCTGCTTAACGCAGACATGTGCATCTAATGTGATGTGAACCACAGTGGGTCTGGACTGGCTTCTCCACTCAGCAAGGCATGGCAGGAAGGGGAAGAGGTAAAACTTGTGTGAGAGGTAGGGAGAGGTGTGCAGGGCAGCCCGGGCTGGGGGCAGTACGTGCCCCTTCCAGCTTTGGGAGTAATTTTAGCTGTGCCCTCTAACCTCAGGCATTTTCCTACCTCCGTGTTTCCCTGACTGTCTATGCCAGTGTCTTCCCCTGAGATACAAAATGATGACCTGCTGCTGACAAACTCTGTTTTATCTTCAAGGTTTTTCAATCACAGAGGTGCAGAAAAAGCAGGCAATGCTGAATGCCAGCAAGCAGCACCACACTGGGAAGCCTAAGGGTGAGTCACACCTCAACAGATAAAGGCTGCTAGAACTGGGGGTGGGGGGTGGTTCTACATTTACTATATGGGAATATTTTCAATGGAGTGGCATTAACAAACTCTTGAGAAGGACAGATGGTGAGCTCCAATGTTACAATCTGCAGCATAGCCCCTGGCAGATTCAGATGGCTGGAGCCAGGAAACTATTCCTAACTACAGGAGAGCTGCTTTGCACCTTATTGCTGAGCGCTATGCCAGGAATCAGAGTCAGGTACAAGCAGGCAGTGTCTGTTCGAAGGCTACTTCACAGCCTCACCCCAGAAGCCAGGCTCTCCAAGCAGTATGGCATTCCCTTTGCAAAAAGACAAGATTAAATTTTGTAGTTACCCCACGAGTAGTGATTGGACTTGATCTTAAAGGTCTTTTCCAACCTAAATGATTCTATGATGCAAAGAGGGTCCAAAAAGGTCACTGCACCAGGGAGTGTTCCTGCCTGGGCAGTTGTGCCTGTGGCAGATGCTTTGAAACCTGTGATTTTGGCGGAAGGCCATGGGTAGGTACCCAGCTCACTGACAGTGCTGTTTGTTAAAACTTTAAAGAGACAAGGAAGATTTAGCAGCAGCTAGGGGAGTGTGAACTCAAGCAACAGAAAGGAAGGTTCCTGTGCCCACAGCACTGTCAGCTGAAGAGTCCTGCCATGCCACTTCGTGTTGCCACCACCCCTCTTTATATCCAGAGGAGATTATATCACTCGCTTTTCCTCTGGACCCACAGAGAGGCAACTGCTTCCTCTTGGGAGTGCTGGCCAGCAGTTAAATCCTAGCCAGGTCTCCAGTAAGAAAGCTTGGCTAAATTTCAAAACAAGTCAGGGCGTAAGATTTGGTTGCAAACAGAGAGGTTTGGAAGGAGGCCAGACCTCTCTAGCAGAGCAGAGTTCTTGGGGCGAAGCAGTAGAGGTGGCCCCATAAGCCTGCCCTGTCCACAGACTAAGCACTGGCTTAGTCTAAGCCAGACTCAGAAATCCAGTGCAGGAAGTTTTAACAGGCAACAGAGGCACATGCACATCAGCTGCTTCTCCCAGAACAACCAAAGTCACCGGTTGAGTTTGTCACTAATGACAAGCTACAGTTCTCGAGCCCTGCTGTAGTGGTGACAGAACAGCTGCCAGTTTCGCTTCGCATTTCTGGGACTCCCACAGCATCAGCTTTTTAAAGTACTGCTGAAAGGAAGAGTAACAGACAAACCCAACTCACCCCCCTGCAGCTTTAAGGGGACTGGACAGGGTGGGGATGGGAGCTGTGCTCAACTAACATGCTTTCCCTTCTCCGTGTCACCACAGCTGTCGCCAGGCCATACTATGACTTTCTGATGCGTCAGAAGCATCCCACCCTGCCTACTACGCTGCCTCAGCAGCAAGTCTTCATGCTGGCAGAGCCTAAGCGCAAGCCCTCGAACTTCTGGCAGAACATCAGCAGGCTGACGCCCTTCCGGAAATAAGGGCAGCCCCGTGTTTGTGCCTGAACCCCTTCTGAGAAAGCACTTTATCTGTCAGTCCTGGGAAGTGGAGTCCAGGTTCTTCCAATCCTTTGTTTACAGAGGATGGCACACGTGCTCCTGCCTTCCCTATTTATTTTGCAGACCGACTGACTGCACTGGCTCTGAGGTGAGATGCTGTGTGTGCGCTTGCACACAGGTGTGCATTTGTGCCAGTCCCATTGAGCCAGCCTTGCACAGTGCCCAGGAGGCAAACTTCCAGGGAGAGATCACAGGAGGGAGCCTGACGTGTCTCATCTGAAAAAATTTTACCTGTCAGCTGTACTTCGACTCACTCCTTCCCGCTGTGACCACCACTGTTGTCTGGCAACTGCCAGCGAGGGGATGGCAGCGAGACACCTGCTGGCTCCGTCTCCACTGACGTGCTCAGAACGACGGTTTGGAGTCACTGACATTATACATTTTCCATGGAGGGATAAACCCTTCTGCTCTCTGCCCACCCCCACTCCCAACCTTTCTGAGAGACACGATCCTCCTACACACGTCTAACTCATTCAGTTAGCCTTTGCAGGCACTCAGACAGGACAACAGTGAGTATTGCACTGTGACCTTTTTCTTTCCCTTAGTTCAACACCACTGATAAACCATATTGTACATTAATCTGTGCCAATCAACCTGCAGCATGAGTAAAGGTCAAGAATCTCTCTAGTGGGTTTGAGTTACATCAGTTAGAAAAAAATGTGCCTAATTAATACTGTACTCAACTCCTTAGATTCTCGTCTCTCCATCATTCTGCCATATTTCCTGGCCAATGAAAATGCTCATTGTTTGTAATGTGTTTTATTTATGGTAAAAATCAGAACTGTGTATTTTGTAAGTCTGTAATTGTTCTTGTCAGATGTTGTTAACTCGATGCCTGTTTTGTCTGGGTTTTTTTTGAGGGGTTTTTTTTTTTTGGTTTGGTTTCTTTAAAGAAAGGTCAATATTTGGAAACCCATCTCCCCAGAGGTCAGAGTCTACAGTTCAACTCTGAAAGACTAAAACCATGGTTGTTATGCAAACTCTCACATACCCTCACTTCAAGGGGTATTACTACAGGTTTTTGACACCTTTAAAAAAAAAAAAAGGAAAGCCACTTAAAAAAGGCCTGAATTTGGCATTAAAAGCCTCACTTTAAGTACCCAAGTTTCAAACTGTGGCCTCATTTAAACCTTGGTTATCAAAAGGAAATATTTGCCTTACCATAGCCAGAGTCGGAAGCCATACTGACTGAATTCCCTAGCTTAGGAGCCATCCTGTGACGCTGGAAGGAAGACACCCGCTCATTCCAACACGCTGCTAGTGTGAGTGAGCGCTGTCTGCAGAGCTCAGAGTCCAGTGTCTGTTCATGCTGTAGCTGACCAAAGTCTGGTCACCCAGGGATATCTGAATTCAGTAGCATGTATAAAGTCATTCTTGCACTATATCTCCCCCCTAGACCAGGGGCAACCTTTAATTTCATAAAGAAACTTGTCAAAGTAACTCTCAGCCTGTGTTTGTCTCCAACATGTCTATCTGTGTGAAATTGTTTTTCTTCAAAGTCACTGTAGAGATTCTGCTCTTGCAGCTTAAAAAAACCCCACTAATCAACAGAAGCCATGCTAGGAGGTTGCCCTCAACAAAGGCTTCCTTTGGACTCTACTGGAGATGTGACACACAGACAGACAGACACAGCAAGAGAGAGACACACAGACACTAGCAGAGAGGGTGAGGTGGGGGGCGCCGGGAGGCACAGTGAGAGAGACACTGAGGGGCAGAGATGGGCAGCGACTGGCAAAGGCTGAGAGGGGGGCGCAGGGGGAGGCAGTGACTGGCAGAGACAGCGACTGGCAGCAACTGACAGGCAGAGAGCTGCAGTGACGGGCAGAGACTGACAGCGACTCTGACTGACTGTCCCGAGACTGGCAGAAACAGGCAGAGAGAGGGAGACAGGGGCTGGCAGCAACTGACAGGCAGGGCCAGGCAGAGACTGACTGAGTCAGGCAGGGACTGGCAGGCAGAGACAGTGCCTCACTGATACTGACTGGCAGAGACTGGCACAGACTGCAACTGGTAGTGAGGGGCAGCAACTGGCAGAGACAGAGACTGGAAGCGAGGGGCAGGGGCTGGCAGAGACTCACTGAGACTGACTGGCAGGCAGACTGAACTGGTAGAGACAGGCAGCGACTGGCTGTGACACTGAGAGGGACTGAGACTGACTGGCAGAGGAGATGGGCAGGGGCTGACAGATGGATGGTCAGGCGGATGGACAGATGGATGGACACACAAACACATGGACATGGATGGACAGCTGGATGGCCACACAGATATGGACAGCTGGACACATGGACAGACACAGACAGACAGCTGGAGGGGCACATCAACACAGAGCGATGGACACAGATAGACAGAAAGATGGATGGGGACATGGACAGGGACACACGGATGGACAGGAGGACAGACAGATTGATGGACACATGGATGGACAGAAAGATGGATGAGCAGATGGAGAGACACATCAAAATGGACAGACAGGCACAGGGACAGATACAGACAACACAGATGGACAGACATGTACATACAGACAGATGGCTGCACAGACACGGAGACCCACAGCCCCCTGCCCTGTCACTCCATGCAGCTTGGGTGGGGTGAAGATGGGGCTTGGCAGGGCAGCAGCGCCTTGAGGGGCTGCCCCACAGGGACCAGACCCAGCACAAACTGTTACTGGTCTCCTGTGGCAGGCAGCAGCTGGGAAAGCCAGCATGTAGGCTACTGCAGGAATGGCTGGCAGATGCAGCCTAACTTGGGCAGCCAAAAGTACAATCTTGGGACCGTTGGGCCTCTCACCTTGACCTGAGAAACAGAACAGTGGTCGCTACGCTTGAGAAGGCAGTGCATCAATACTTGGGGATG
>NW_009258754.1:6177565-6186412 GCF_000687185.1 Egretta garzetta
ATATATGCATACACACACACTCTCTCTTACTTAGACTCTGTAAGAGGCCACTGAGCTCAGGCTCTACTACTTACTTCTTGCCAAGTACCAGAATTAGCAGCAACACCTCCAGGCCCCCGCCACGTTACTGAGTGCGCCGCATGCCATGAGCATTACATGGTTTGGACATTTGCCCGCCCTGCCCAATGCCAATAGGGAGCTGCCTGTCCCCAGTGCAGCCTCTGCTAAACCCCACAGGCACACAGTCGGCCCCAGCCCCCCAGCAGGGGGCGGGCAGCAGCTCTTCTGCATAACCCAGGCACAGCAAATGATGCTCCTCAGCGCTGGGGGCTTTACCTGCTGCCCCCCCTTCTTCCCAGTTACACCAACATTGGCATAGTGCCCTTTTACAGCAGCTGTTTACCCCACCAACAAGCTTAAGGCTTTGCACACATACACAGCTTTCCGGGGAACAACCCTATGCTTGCTGTCTGACTTTTTTTGGCATAAGCTTAAGCCCAGGAAGCGCTGCTGTGCCCACCCTGAGCAGAGGAACACTCTGGTGGGACATCACAGCACCCTTGGGGCTGAGTTACCCTCGCTGCAGTGCCACAGCCAGAGCAGGGTCAGGCCCAGCCAGCACCCCCCCATCCGAGAAGGCAGCTGTCACTGTTGTGTTTACCCCAAGTGTCTGCACCCTCTTCTCCTTTATTCGTGTTTGTTTTGATTGGCCAGGAAGAAAAATCTGTTGGCACAGAAATGATGGCTTTTCTGAGGTTATCAGCTTGGCAGTAAGCGGGGGAAGAATGCTGGCCTGGAGCAGTGACTCGGGGCTGGAAGGGACCTTGGGACACTCCCCCCCAACATGTACACACAGCTCAAAGCGAGACCAACTGTGTGAGGCCGCATCAGGTTGCTCATGGTCTTGTCCAGTTGCTGTCTGAGTGTGCTGAAGGCCAGAGATTCCCCAAAACCTCTCTGGGTCCCTGTTCAATAACTCACCATCTGCATTATGGGGGGGGGATGTTCTTACATCCAGTCAAAGTCTGCCTTGCTGCTATGTCTGATCTGTTTCAAATTTATATGATGTTACTTTACAGACTCCACTTTATGTCCACACTTGTCACTCCAGTACAAATCCCAACACCTTATACCAAATGAAATGGGGTGACAGTGGCACAGCACCCTCAGGTGCAGCAGCTTTGAAGGGCAATAAAAAAAAAAATGACCCTGCCCTCCCCTCACTAAAAACACATATAAGATTTGGCTACTATTAATTGTCTGTGTAGCAATACTCTGAAGAGTAAATATGCATCAAGTTGTTTGTTTAAATTAGCACATTATTTATCATCTCTTCTAGAACTTACTCCATACCTGACCAGTGCACACAAATGATTTAAGGAGAGAAACTTTTTATAGAAAGATTTCTAAGTGCCAAAACAGACCTCTCTGGCCAAACAGTTGATGAAAAATTATTTATTTCTGATAGAAATGCATGCTCTACTTGACTGCCTATCAGTACTATTCCTCAAAAGTGTCTTCAGTTGGGATTCTAGTCTTGCAAGAAACATTTGGAGCTAGGATCCGATCCCCTATGCAAGACTGAAATCAGGTATAAAAGCTGATCACACCGAGAGATGGAAACATTGCAACACAGTAGGTGGAGTTACAGCAGTGACACTGATAAACAGGTAAGAACCAGACCCTTTTCTCAGCACACCTACCGATGCACCGTCGTGTCAACAGACCACGTTGTAAATCTGATGAGGATTTCATCAAGAAATGCCACCCTTTATTTTCTACCCAGAACTACTTCCTGATTTTCTAACCACAAAACCTGTTACTTCTTTGTTCATCAGCTCATGTGCAACCTCCGCTGTTTTTAAATGATTAGACGCTTGAAAGCCATCTCATCTCCTAAGTCACTGATTAAATGGTAAAATGTATCTATGTTAGATAGTGGCAACAGACTGAATTTCCCTCCCTTCACCCTGGCATCTGCATTTTGAATGGAGTTACTCATGTTGTACTGCCAATTAAAAGTATGAGGGAGAATGCCTGTGTAGGACAGAAAGTGTTCGTGTACACATGACATTGATTCACGAGGTCATCATCTAGATTCACAATAAAGGGGTTTTCTGGCATATGAACAGGTCACACACGGCTTCTGTCAAGCTTTCTGAGCTTGAGGACAACGTAACCTTACCAGATTCACAAGAGGAGTCCACCTGAAGCATGAAGAAGCAGAGATGCGAGACTTAAGCACCCATTCCTCTGGAGATGAACCATGTAGGAACATGGCCAGAAATGATGATTTTCATGCAAAACAAACTGAAGCTCCTGACATGAGCCTGAACAGCACCAATCATTCTGGATTTCAAGGTAGAACCTAGCTGACTACTCAGAAGAATGATTCTGCACCGAGTTTCATAGAAGAGGACAAGATGACTTGATCCAGGGATTGTTTGGGGTTTTTTTTAGGGATTTTGGCTCCATCTGTTCCCCTCCTTCTGTAGCTATCAATTTAGGAAGCTTCTTGTGAAAACCAGCCATGTTTCTTAATGAGTAAAATCTGCCCAGACTTCACTTGGGCAAGTAAGATACAGACTGATGTAAAGCACGTGAACCAATCAGAATAATGATTTGCTGAAGCTACCAGCAAAATTAAGACAACCAGTGGCTGCTAAATAGCCTGGTCTCTGATCTGACCAAAAAAAAGCAATCCCTATTTTGAACTATTCTTGTGGAATAACCGAGTCAGAACAGGTGGGTGTATACACTAGAAAAATGCCTGTGCTTCAAGTTTTGATAGCATCAAAAGCGGTACAAACTGCCTTTGTACTAAATCACAGTAACAAATAGATCGATTCCCATGGAGCTAAAAGCTCCCATGAAGCAACCTTTGAGACCTGTTCTGTTGTGTCTGTTACCTAAAGAGGAGTGGGGTGTAGGGTGGGGAGGAGTCCTGCTCCTGCCTGGCCCAGTCCATCGCCTCACTGCTACACGCTGCCGGTAGTTCTGGCTGTCTGGACATTGCTCCGCAAAACCAGCACTTCAGTTGTCACCCAGAAGCCCAAGATGTGCAGGCTGCCTGCATCAGAAAGCCAGGCCTCCCTGTCATTGATCGGGACAACTGAAAATTGAGGCATCTATGAGTAACAGACATTTCAAGAGAATCTCAGTCTGAACATGCTAATTTATTGGGATGCCAGAATGACAGATATTAGCTTTTAATAAAAAGGCCTTCCATCTTTTGCAATATATGTCAAAATATCAGGCTGTGCTCCTCCAGAGTTGCTGCAGTGGAAGCGTATCTGCTGTAACAGCAGCATTAAACATAACAATCACCACTGATTTTCATTTATCAGTCTTTTGAACAAATACTGTACCACTTGCTACACACATTAAGAACTTTGTCAGCATCTGTGAGGTGACACAGCTTCCAGCAACTGCTAATCTCTTATTTTACTGTTATTACTTCAATTGTTTTAATTTCTTATGTCAAGTTTCACCCTGTACCTGCTGATGAAGGTTATGGCATTGCAATGCCTATTTGGACAGCAAACAGGGTAGCACAGTAATTCCTAAAGCTTTAAGAATGGAGCTGTTCGCACTTCATTCCACTGCCAGAGCCTCAGTCTGTACCTGCTGCTGAAGTTTTCTACTAAAGTTAGCAGGACTTGCCACTGCTGCTGCCAAGTGGCAGTACCACGTCGGTACGGTCAGAGGGTCTCAACTATGATGTCCTGTACCAGCCTACCAGTATAAAGTCCCTGCCCCCAGAGCTCCCAGCCTAAGAAAAGCCATAGGATCAGGTCTTCAGGTAAGTAGTGGGTTAAAGAACAAGAGCTTTAGTAATGGATAGAAATTAAATGAAAAAAATCTGAAGTGTTTTCAGATGATTTTAACCCCCTGAAGGTACAGCGTTGTTCACTTAGATTGACAGTGCAGGGGAGGGAATCAATCTACAAAGCAGCAAAGATGAACCAAGGCATCTCGTTTCCGAGCTGAGCTCGTACAAGGCGGCAGTCAAAAATACAACACGTCAGAAGCCAGAAGGCAGCCCTGCATTTTCCTGCCGAGTGCTACACAGATCAGGGTGGGGTATCGGAGGACAGCCTACTGCATGCTCAAGAACAGCAGCAACCTGGATTTCACTTGCCTTTATATTCACAGCCACATAGCTTCAGGCTCCTGGGAGGTGGAAGGGCGCTCGTTCCCGACAGCCAGCCACGCAGCAACCACGGCTTGCCCTGCCTCGGGATTAACGCCTCACACCACACTTCATTTCTCACTGTGCCTCCCACTTTTCCTTAACAACAAACTGCATTACCGAAATCCCATGGTTTGGCAGTGCTGGTGGTTTTAGGAAAAATACAGGCTGCTTGTTCTTTTTTGTGTAATACTCCTATCATTTTCCCTCCTGCAACTACGCCACTCTTCTCTGCACGTAGTGAGCTTTTTCCTTTGCACAACTTCGCTACCAAAGCAGCTCCCTGTTTCACAGCCTGTGCAAACGAAATACCAGTGATACGTAACCCAGACTTGTGTACCTTTGTGTGTGACTGTTTACATATACATTTGTGAGATGGGAAATAAACAAGCTATCAACTTTACTCTTGTCTAATTCCGTAATCCTCCCATCAAACATTAACTACTGAGTATACAAAGTAAGCCTTTATCTCCACCATAATCAAATGTAGCTATGTAACACTATTCTGCTTAAGAGTTCCTTCTATCCTCCCACACCTGCTTCTTCCCCCTTTTCTGAGCAGCAGCAGCAGCCTGCCTGCCCATCCATTACTTAGGCTTGGTATTTTTTTAACGTGCAGCAACCTGAAATAATACACTTGCTATCTATATCATACCACCAAGAAAAACCTTAACCCCAGCTTCAGCCATCTTAGCGTTCAGGCACTGAAAGAGGGTACAGCATTTGATCGCAACCGTGAAGTTCAGGTGATCACAATTCTTACGATAAGGCTGGTAAAAGCAAACTGTGGAAAGGTGCATTCCCCTCCCTCTTTCTGAAGCATCAATCTGTCCGTGTATTTTACCTTTCTTGCCCAGAAAAGAACCACCTATTGTAAAACACTACAGAAGATTAATACAGCCCAAAAATGAAGGTCCAGTGGCACTAATTTAAGCTGACAGCTGGGCTGGTCAGTGCCAGGTTTTCTCTGACAAGTTTGTGTTCAAAGTATCTCTTAGTCCACCAAGGTCTGTGACTATGGGTTACTTGTACGCCACAGGCAAAAGAGTCTTCCCTGTAGGTCTGACATTCTCTCCGTAACTTCCTGCAGCTACCAAAGACCTCTTATTGCTGTACAAGTTTTTTAAAATTTTTTGAAGTAGTCACATGGACCCCATTCTATTCTGGATGGTTAAGACAGGACAGCCAATAGCCTGATGGATTTTGAAATAAAATCCAGGAGACCATTTAGCCTCCCACACACAAGGCAGATGTTTAATCCATGTAATGCACCAACACCTTCTACCCCAGCACTATGACTGACATTTCCTACAGAGGAAAATTCCCAGCTAAATAATAATCAGTACATCACTCCTGATTCTAGGGGAGCTCACCAACAAAATTGTTTGTCACCTGAATTTGTCTACAGCAAGCCATGGAGTTTAGAATCTAAAGCAAGATGTTAGAAAAAGCAAACTTTCTTTTCATCCATGATTAGTTACAGGAAAACCTGAAACTCAAAACTCCTTGCCTTATTTCTGACAATCACTAACTGAGCGGTTACTTTTCTGGAAGGGGCTCTGTCTGTCATCAAGTGTTCAAAGCTGCCTCTACACCAAGGGGAGTTCTCATCGATACGTCTAACCTTCATAGCAAATAGCTAACAGCCACTCATCAGCAAGTAAGCGAGAGAGCAATATGCATCACAGTGTCACTGCAAAATGGATCTGGAAGAGGGAAAAAAAAAAATCAAACCATTGCTGACCCACTACTCTGGTAGTTCCATGGATACGTGTAAAACAAACAAGCAAGAACCCCCATACACAGACTTAACAGTTCAGTACCGCATTCTTATGAGTGTCAGATACAGTATAAAGTAATTCTTCCCATCAGTAGACCACCACAAGAACAGCTATACCAGAACCCCTCTCAAGATCAGTATTTCCCCTTGACTTCCTCCCAGATTCCAGCAACGAACTGGCTAGGGATTATGAATTTTCAACAGCTGCAGTGATCTGCAGAAACAACCCCAAACCTATCTCCTTGTAAAACACAAATGATCCCAGGATAACTGACCAGCAATTAGGTTAAGGCAAAGCACACTGAAAAAGAAAAATCTTTCCATGGGATTCCTAGCACTTAGCTACTATTTTTAGAAGGTGAACTAGTTGACTGAAAAACAAAAAACACCTGTAGCAATAATATCAGAAAGCAAATGCCATTTCTGCTGTTCGATGCAGTTATTGGCATTATACCTTCCTCTTCCACATGCGTTGCTTTTCACAGAAACATTACCAGGTAAGTTATTGTTATTTTTGGAAACCTACAATAGCTGAAAATAGCCTGTTAGTTCAAGCAGTGTAGCCCCCCCCCCCCCCCCCAATATACATACATTCCATTTTAACATTAGTGTCATTTATAGCCACCCACACCCTAAAGAAATAGGGTAATTACCCACACCGCACACCTACTCTTTTCCTTCTAGGGATGCTCAAGATACTGATTTATAACAGCCTTCTGCTCAAGACCTGTCACCTCTGAAGCAGCATGGATTTGGTATCAAGCATATGCTAAAGCATTCTGAAATTTTACACCTGTTCCATTTGCTTTGTTTCAAGCTATGAAATAATAAACTCAAATGCCTCGAAAGGGAACGAGGCCGGGTTGTACCATCTTCACCATATTCTGAGGCAGGGCAACATAGGGCACCTTATTCCCCAGGGGAATTAGGGGAAGCCTTTACTCCTGTGTTTTGTAGCCATTAAGAAACCTTACTAAGAAGTCACCTGACCAATTTAAATGCATTGCTTTGCTTCGATCAATCACCAGATTTCATTAGCTTAGAGTTTCACCATACCATATTGCTATCCAGCAACAGACACTTTTCTGAAAGGATGTCACCAAAGACAGTAGAAGAAAACCACAATAAGCAACACAAGTCAATCTTTATTGAAAACTGAAGTATTAATACATAACAATTCTTGTTACAATAAACGTGCTTTTAAGAATTTAAATCTGAGCTCATCTACTCATTGAATTGCATAAAAAATAAAAAAGTATGAATTTTCACAATTGAACTGGCTCAGAATGGAATCTCCACTCTTTGTGTTGATGCGATAGTTCAATGCAGGAGTGAGTGATACCTTAAAACTCATTCTGGAAGACAACATTGACCTAAACTTAAAAAAAGTACCAATACAACTGTTCGTAAGACAGTTTTAAAAAAAGTCATAAAAAGGAAACCTGTGCCTATTTCATAACAAACATGGAGAACTATTACTGGGGCCTCTTGCACTTCCATTGCATGCACTCACTTTTTCAAATCTTAGACATGAGGGCAGCCAATAATAGCATTACAATAATAAAAAAAAACCACTAACAAATCCATTCTACTTAAAACAAGTCTGTACAGCAGCCAGCTAAAAAAGCTTTCCCAGTTTGCCTGCTAAGTGCCCAAAAGTCACAACAGTTTAGAGAAGTCATGTTCGCTTTCTTGATGTTGAAACTTCAGAGCCCATAAATTGCTTAGAATATTTTTTAAAATCACAAATGGACCCTTACTACTTGTGGAATTCAGATGTTTCAGTGTTATATTCAACCCACACAAGAATCTGGTTTCCTCGTCCCCAGATAAGCACTGTTCCTCTTCCCTCTCTTCTGTCTACAAAACACACCGTATTTTCTCTCTACACACCCCCAAACGGAGGTGTACACAGCCTGCTGAGAGAGTCCTCACTACTTCAGAGATCTCAGAATAAACTTGATTCTCGGCGAGGCTTGATGCACAAAACCATACTAACTTTGCTGCAGTTGTTCCTGTTAATTGGCATTCTACCTCGTCAAGTCTGAGGGTCTCTGCAGGAAGCTTAGAGTTGATAAAATACAAGATCAGAAAGCTGACACTTATTAATGAGAACAATCTGAATGAGCTTAAATCTTTATGCCTTTTGAACAGGCATTCACAAACACTTCGACATGAGGATTAATGGATTGCTTTTGACCCTCTGCACACGCTGAGGTCAGCCAGTGACACCTGCTGGAGAAGGCTGGATATGGGCCATACCTGTTTCCTACCAACTACTGCACAAACCAAGTGGGTAACTGCAAACTACCATTCAACAAGCACAGTATCGGTCCTCCTTCCCACAAGTTCCAGCTGAAGCATCACTGTCCTTCACGTTCCGAAGATGGGAGGTTTCACACACACACTATTTACTACTCTGGTATGAGTTTAAGCCCAGAGTTAAGTGGTGGTAACAGATTGCTGTGCTTACCTATTCAAGCAGAAGTATGCTCTAAACCCAAACGAAAGGGGTGTAATACTGTGCTTAAGCACTGGGGAGTGATTCCAAGCCAATTCTGACCATCTCTTCCTCAGATACCTTAAGTGGCCTTACTACCCAAGAGCAGTGAAGCCAGAACGCTCCATGAAGAGCAGTCAATGTTGAGTACCCTGGTATACAACTCTGTACCATGAACTATTCTCAGACAACACTTAAGACATGGTGGTACTTACGGGTAGTGGTGGTGTTTTGTTTTTTTGGGGTTTTTTTTTGTTTTGTTTTCAGTGGATGAAGCAATACAAGGAAGGACTTCAACTAAAATAAAGGATTTTTTTCATCTACCACTGCACCTAAGCATTTAACTTGCATAGTACACTCAAAAAGAAGCTTTCT
>NW_009258754.1:6186422-6208244 GCF_000687185.1 Egretta garzetta
CATTCCTGCACGTCTCCTAGAAACTTCAAAGAGGAGATGGTTACAACAAGCATAAGCAAGATATAGTAGTAGGTTCTCTACTTTCCTTCCTACTGTTTCGTTAATAACCACCACGCCACTGACTAGGGCTACACGGTTTTGGTGCCAATTATTAGCCATTTTTCTCTTGCTGCTGCTACATTTAAAAGACATTTTCATCAGTTGTTACTGACATAGGGAATACCTCAGTTTTTAAAAAATACTTATCTAAACTCAACACCTGAAATTTGAATTAAAAAGAAAAAAATTCTTTCTTGGACTTCTCTTTGTTATTGCTGCAACAGTTATTTTCAGTTCCAGGTTTAAAGTAGTACTTTTTTTTTTAATCATATAAAGCTGCCATAAAAGTTTTTTGTTTGTTTTTTTTGGTTTTTTGGTTTTTTTGTTTTTTTAAAGAGAAGCTTGATCTGAAATGTCTCTACTGCACTAGCTCTTTTCATTTGCTGAAGAGCTCTAGTGCAAACACATACTGCGTATTTATTTATAAAGGAATTCTAAATAGGGAATGTTATATAAAAAGCAGGAGAGAATGTTTCATAAGACCCTCACTGTGTAAACGCCTATTTAATGATGTACAGTTTCCCCCGCTGCAGTTTTATATCCATGCTTTCTACTATTTGCAACAAAATACCATTAAGATAGTTATATATACACATATTCCCCCCCCGTCCCCCTGCACTGTGCTTTTGGTTACTTTCCATATCAACTACTGGAGACATGCTCCACCCTCCCAGCAGATTATAATCGATCAAAACTGGAAGGTGTAAGTACCTTTTAAAAAAGGTACAGTTTCCCCCTCGTGGATGAATCCCATAATGCAACTTAGAAAAAAAAGTGCTCAAGTAAGTGAGACTGCCTAAATATTATGAAACATTATACAGAGACCAATTCCAAGATGACATTTAGGAATCTTAAGTTAGAGCAAATATATAGGAAGTTATATTCATTCCTTAATTATTTACCTATTGCAGCATTCATGAGAGTTCTCTCCTATGATTTTCAAAGCTTTAGTTAACTGGGTGGTGAGACAGGGGACAGCAAAGCTTTGAGCTTGTTCTTTATAGCTTCTCCCCAACATAGCACTGTTTCATACCTCAGATCTTTTTTAAAATCACGCTAAGACAACAAATGTCACTCTCTACTAGCTAAAATGGAGAAATGGCCTGTATTAACGTTCACTGTACTCTCCAGCACACCTGACTAATCAAAGCTGCAAATCTACTACACAAATGGAATTGTTAAACAGGCTTGAAGAAAGCAGTACAGATTCAAATCGTTTGGGTAATTTTCTGCTCCATATAAAACACATGGAAATCCCTAAGCTGCAGTAAGTGCTCATGAGTAAGTTTTAAAATACTTATTCCAACAACATAGTTATGTTCAAGGCATTAGAAATAAGGGGGCCGTCCACTGACAGTGATTCATGCAAAATAAACCTGAACTTTATTAAACAAAAAAAAAAAAAAGGCAGTAAAAAAATATGGACAGTGCTTACCATAAAAATAAAGTTACTGAAGGCTCTAACCACCAACGGGTTATGAAGATACGGAAGCCTCCCACCAGGGCAGAGTACTGGAATGGCAGCGTCAAATCAGCACTGATGCTACCCTGAAGTAGCTGCCAAATCTGTACAGGAGCAGAACACCCCAAAACAAAGCGTAACTAGATATACAACTTAAAAATATTTACTTCTGAATGAACCTACAAGAACAATACAGCCTGATATACCTCTGTGTAAACGCTTAAAAGGGAACAACATTTTATAACCATTTACTGCATAATTTATTGCAGGCAGAATGTATCCCAAAAAAAAAAAAAAGAAAAATCGCATCTGTCTGGAATTGTAAGTCAAGCAGGTTTAAGAAAAAACGAGATTTTTATGTGCAATATTCAAATTTAAAAATTTAAAATCTCCCCCATAACAATTTTGGTATACAAATGGGTTCTAAGGCTAGCCCTTTATCCCCACAGCATTTGCTTTGAGGTACTTATTTTTAAAAATTGAAGTTGCAAGAAAGAATATCAGAAATGACTCATTGCAATGAAATGCTAATCTCCAGTCAGTCTTATTTTACGTGATTCCAAGTGCAATTTAGGAAGTGAAAAAAAAAAGAAAATACTAAGAAAACACTTCAAAATGCTGTAACCAGCAAGTGGCTCCTACTTCAATTACAAATATTTTCAGGAAAAAAAACCCAAAACAGCTATCTGAAACCTCTATATTCTGGCAGCCCTACTACAGCATATCCATAGTCCATACTGCAAGTAGCTAATAAGGAAATTGTGTTAAAATGGTTTGTTCCCCTTTAACATACTCATCAGGCACACAAGCTTTCCTCAGAATAACATGCAGCTGAACTCCTCCTGGTTGTTGTAGAAAGCTCTAGCATTTCTTAAGTTTCAGGAAAGCAAGCTGGATCAACTGCACATACGTTTTCAACTGACTACAACATTCTTTAGGAAAAACAGCACGGATTTCCTGAACTGAGAACTAAAAGAAAGTGTTTTTCTATCAGTCTGTGTGGCAGTCTCACTTTGACACATCTTGCATCATATGAAAGATAGTACTGGATACATATCTCCTCAGGACATGCAATTCATTATACAGGTGATGTCACCTCCTACTATTCCTAAGAGCCAGTTTGAAGGAAGTTTGCTTTATTTACTGGCACACACAGCATTACCTTTGCCATTTCATTCTGATCCTTAAGAACATCTGTATAACACTGAATCCATATAATGAAAATGAAAAGGTATGAAGTAAACTAATTGTGTGCGGGATTTCTACAGCTTGTCTGACTCATTTTCCAGTCACTCCAATTTAGTAGTTGAATTTGAAAAGAATACATCACTTAAATAAAAATATGCCCCTTTTAAACTGGCAACTCCATCAACCTGAAAAAGGTTGAAGCACTTATCTAACGCATATTATGGTATTCTATAAAGAAACTCACTTTTGTGATTCTACCTTTTAAGACCCTGCATACATTACAACAGTGCATTAGTGATACAAGTTGTAAAATACTTTTCGGTTCCTTTGGATTTGCATATGATGGTTTTTGCATCAGTCACTGCAGGTAGATTGAGCAAGCTTTGTTTTTGTGTTTTAACATGCATTCACCTAGATATGGATCAGAATAAATTTATACTCCCTTTTTATCATTATAATTAGCTAAAAAATTGCAAGACAGTCCACAAAACAGGATTTGCTTTAAGACTAACTGCTGGAGTTCCAAGATGTAAGATATGCAGCACTGGAAAATCTTCAGTGATCAGGAATTAGTAGTGTTTAGCCAAGTGTTGAAAGCATTCAGAAGAAAAGTCCTGGTTGGAGGCATGAGGGCTTCAGCACCAACTTTTAAACCTCAATTTCTTGATTGCATATCTCCCATCTTCAAACCTAAGTTAAGGGGGGGGTGGGAGGGGGAAAGTAGGAAATATTCTCAATTATGTGAAATACCATTTGAGTATGGCAGAACATTCTAACGTTGCATGCACCACACTGATATGCACACACAACAGACGTTAAATATTATACAATGCTACCCTAGCACCTACCCAGTCAAATGACATTTACAGGATTCCCTTCCCATTTAAGAATTGATTTTCTCCTGTCATGTCCATTCCAGCTTTTTGTCATTAGTAGTTTTGTCTTAAGTAGAAGGTGCAATATTAAAAAAGGTATTTTATGCTGAATTTAATTATCAGCAGTCATGAGTTTAGTCACAGCAAAACTCTCATTTTTTTATACTCATGTAATACGACATTCTTGGATTAAATATTACACATGAAACATTGCAGATCTGCAGACTGATAGGTAGCATCACAGCAAAATGAGAAACAGCTGCTGCATTACTAACTTAAAGGGAATACAGCCACCTGTAATAACAGAACTCTGGACTCCTAACTGCTGAAACAGAAATCCAAAGAAAGTTAAAACAAAGCTAACTTTGTCATAAACTAAATGGACTAAACATGAAAACTTCTAGCTCAGCTGGTCTGACAAGTCCTTATTTCAAATGAAGCTGTTCTCAATGAAGCTAAAAAACAACAGAAGTGAGGATCCCAAAAATGTTAGGCTTTGTGTCAGTTTGACACACATAACACCCCCCAAATCCATCCCACCTTATAGCAGATTTCAAAATTAAACTCCTTTTCTTGAAACCCATGACCTAAATTTTGGTCCACACTAGAAACAATTTTTCCACATTGACTGCAAGAAGAATCAACTGAGACTTAACTGAAACAGAGTGACTATATGAAATTAACTTACGGTTGTGTATTTGTTTCCGCAACTTGTGAGAAAGATTAACCCTCAGAGGGTGACACTTACCTTGCCCACACATTTAGCCAATCAAAAACAACACTACAAAGTTACACACTTTGCTTCATTCACAAATCACAGTATTGCTGAATTCAACAATTACCAATGAATCCAAAAATACTGAATACATTCAATCCCAGGCGTATTTTAGTAAGGCAAACTTAGGGCTCATTCTTCCATCTTCATTTTCATGATTCATGATTCATGAAGATACAGACCACTGAAGAGGTCTCAACAGGCTTCTCTCCTTTGCAGGGAACAGCTATTACATAAGCAATAATTTTTGTGTATTCTTCCTCAATTAGAATACTGTAGAAGTACCCCAGACTGCTTACCTGCTGAAAAATCTCCCCGAAAGAACCTGCAATGCTGTCATTTGTAAGAAAGATTAACTGCTTTCAATCTAAATCGGTAACTTACACTGACTGCCAGGATGATCACCACTGTGGGGGCACATAACTATAAGTTGGTGTTCCTGGAGCCCGATATGTGGGCATAGTAACTGGATGAGGGGCTACTGGAGTTGGGGAATGAGTTGTCAACAAAGTACCTAGGATGAAGAGAAAATTTTTTTCAGTAAGCATAGTTTCTAGTACCAAGGGGAAGAAGAAAAAAAAAAAAAAAAAGAGAAAGTTAATTTTAAAAACAATTACAGCTTGCTCATCTTCCAGTTTAAAATTATCAGTATTATCTTGCACTCCAGCCCCAACCTTCCTTCAAACATTTATGCAAGAGGATCATTCCAATGCTTAGTCCGATGCACACAAAGATACTCATTACTCAAAAATAGCTCTAGCAGAAACCCTGCAACATAAGCATTGTTCACTGCAAAACTTTTTCCCACAGCATGCCATAATAATATTTGATGGTAGAGCTAACTTGACTGATAAATCAGAGTTAATTAGTTCTTGTTTGCATTATTCCACATAGGTTTTTAAAGACTAAGGGGCTTCAGAAACATCCAGGCTGAGATAGCAGGATCTGAACAGTCTTACTCTACAGCACTTTGTAGAAACAGTAACAAACACCTGGGATAAGCTTGCCCACATATGAAACTCCAGTGTTAGCTCAGTTTGTGACACATAGCTTCTCTAGTTTTGAGAGTCCTCAAATCAAGTGACAAATTTGACAAGATAAAAACCAGAATCTGAAAACAAGCTCATGGCTCTTGTTTTTTAGATTACTGAACTGAGCATCCTTTGAGTGAACGTGGACATTTCTCCGCGAGTTAACGTCCACTGAGTACCAAAGCATGACACCCCCGCAGTAAACACTCACAGATGAGTCTAGATATTGGTTAAACAACATTTCCTTCAAAACACTACCACTAAAAGAGTGTGGCATTAAGAAGCAGACATCCTTAACCATTGCTTATGACACAGAAGACCTGCAGGTAGTGCAGACACATGAAATGTTGTGTCTCAATGTACAAAGAAGGTCAGCAATATGAGGGGTGGGCTGAGAACACTGCGTTCTCCTCAGCCTTAAGAGGTTGCTGTTTTCAGCTAGGCGTATATAAATGTATTGAGAAGAGGAAGTCAGACTCTTTACACTGATAAGATGAGAAACAAAGGATGCAAGAATAAGTGAAATTCCATACAGATATAAGGAAGAACTATTTTACCATAATATTGATACCTGAAAAGAGGATGTGATGTCTCCATCCTCAGAGATGATCAAAATATCTCTGAACAAGTACACAACCTGATCTAGCTTGACTCACTTTGAAGACACTGGACTAGATGACCTACAGAAATCAGTTCTAATTAAACAATTTTATGATTATGCTAAGCACACATCTGGCATAACATTTTTGTAATGCAGCTGTGTTCCATCTCAACCACACAGGAGAGCTTCATCAGGAAAACTTAAGGGTTGTAAGTTCACATACCTGCTGACATTGCCATAGTAGTCCCAGCCACCATCCCCATAGTCACACCGTTTCCTCTTGGTGGCGGAATTGGAGCAGGATACATGGTTGCCGGCATGCCATTAGGCTGCACAACTGTGGTGTGGTGAATTACGTGGGGTGGTGCTGCATATAAAGGCTGTGTGTAATAAGTGCCTTGCTGTTGGAGAAAAAAAGTGTAAATTAAATAATTATAGTGTATCTGATGGGGAAGATAAATGATGTCTTCTTTTATGAATGTATCGTAAAACAAAACCATTATTCTAAAGATGCAATGTATTTACAGAGCAGAAGGCAAAAAATTCACTTCAACTATTCCAATTGCATTTCACAGGCAAACTTTTTAACATTTAACCCTTTTTAAAGGCATTTAGGATGACATTCAAAAGCAGGGACCTTTGCAGAACTCCAATGTTGACTGCATCTTCAATAATAAGGGCTCATTAGTCATTCACTCCCTTCATTTTGTATCTTTTGATATATTAATCCATGAAAGAACTTTCCTCATTCTTTCACAACTTTTTATTCATCTGCTTTTAGTTAAAGAACCAAAGGTTTTTGACAAATTGAAATACACTAAGCAGATCAGATAAAAGTTGTTACATGCTTATTAATTCCCTTCAACTACTGTGTACACGCCAGGCAAGTTTTCTCTATGCAAAGAGAGGGCCAACTTTTCCCAAAATATCATGTTTACTTAAGCATCTTAATTCTATCCTTTCTAACAGTTTTCAACAGTTGGCCTAGTGAGACTTGGTAACTCTCTGCATCAAAACAGAGGCTTCCTAAAAAAAACCCATAAAAATTAATGCAACTTTATGACAATTTTTGACAAAATGAAATCAGGATACAGTAGTTATAGCATCCAGCACATATTTTTAAAGCTACTGAATCTAGTGTCTGTTCACAGACTGAACACATTATCAGTAAGTGCGGAGTAACTGTGACGTTAGACAGCAAGTAAAAGTGCGCGCACACACCCTGTAAATCACTGTATTAAGAATTCTTACCGTAGGCAGCTAAAAATTCCCTCCATCCATGTGATGTAAAGTTAAAGAGTTCAAGCAGATATTACAAGGTAAACAAATTCGTATCCAAACAGACAGGTTTTTTGTTTCTTTCATTTACCTGTGCATACGGATTCTGCTGTGGATAGGCACTTCGAACTGGGTACACAGCAGTCTGATAGGGATTCGGTGACGAAGAATATGGTGGCACTGCACCACTAGTGGGTGAACAAGATACTTTATATGGGGTGCCTGGTGTATAACCTGAAACAAAGGTAAATCTGCATTAAAAACATTAAAAACAAGTGTCAGTACACTGCTTTCTAGAGTCAGAGGTAACAATTTTCTTAATTTCCAAATTCCTTAATCTTCATGTAGGCTAGTCTCGATATCCAAACACATGTTTACCATTTACATAATACTGATAACAATCTGAAAATAATACTTGACTGTGTCAACTAAGCATGAAAAGTTAACTGTATTTTTGCACAATTTGCTTTTCAAATCTATGGATGCGGGATAAAAAAGTGGATTTGGATTTTCATGCTAGTATCATTAAACACTTGAATTCGCATTAGTATCAGCCCAGTTCTCAACACCCCCCAAATTGTACTGGCAAAACATAGTAACAGTTAACCAACCTGCGGTTCCTTCTATAGAAGATGATACAGCACAAGAATAACTTAATTTCAAAAGTCAAAATCACGTAAAGAGCTCAAAATTAGATTTTCAGATAACAGAGACACACAATCTGCAACCTCCTCTTCAACTTATATTTATTCGTGTTTGTTTTCTTGCACTTTCTGAACTGGCTAAAATAAATATGAAAGGCCATACCTTTAAAATGCAAGCACTGTAGAGTTCATTGCGACTGCAAATTAGACTTTGGAGGCACTTAAGTATCTTCAAATCTCCCTTTTCTGAATTACTTATGTAGACATACCCTTAATCATCATGTAAAAATTATTTTTATACATTCCTATAGGACTTTAGATGCCATGAGAAAGAATTTTGCATTCCTATTACAAGGCCCCCAAAATCAGTCTGCCTCGTAAATGGTGGGAACTGTTCAATTTTTACAGGGATAAGTAGCAACTGCTGGCTCAGAGCCTGCCTAAGGCAGTGCTTCCATAATTTCTCCAGTCCTCATTAGACAAGGTCTCAGAATAACAGAACCTTCATTCTTTTTGCAGAAGTCTGCAAAGACTTTTGAGTGTCTGAGAAACTCAGAAAGAGTTTCTTTCCAATTTCATTTCACCCTTCAAACTGAAAATTGTTATGTTAATGAAGAAATAGGTCCATTATGTTTCTCTTCCTTTTTTTTTTTTTTAAATAGAATTTATCACCTTTAGAGATACTAAAGAAAGCTACCACAGCACTTAGGCTGAACTCTTGTCTTTAGAAAGCCTAAGTATTTGAAGAATAGAACACGCTGAGGAAGTAACTTCTTTTTCAAATATGGGTAGCTATTTGCATTGAAAGACTCAGCTACAAAATGCTGAACATGAAGCATTGCTACTGAACTACAGCTGTGTCCTGTCAAGCCCACTCTCATTCTAAAAACCCACTGATACACCTGCACAGGCAATTTAACTTTCATTCGTGCAAAGTGGTACATCTGTACAAGAGCTATTCTGCTTTCCCATTTAATTTTTTTCTCCCTTACAGGGAGCAAAGACCTTAAAAGTAAATCAGATGGCTATTCAAAAACAGAAATTTAAGATACCTGTAAAAAGGTACACTTTCCAAACAGCAGTGGCATGTCGCACTCAAATACTGCTGTGTGATGTGCATTTACAAAAGCTTTGATTCTACAAATAAGCAGTTACATCAAGAAAGTAAAAAAAAAAAAAAAAAAAAAAATCCCATCTGTTAGGACAAAGTACTTCAAGTTGTTATCTGCCTGAATTAGAAAACCTGGACATTTTGAACTTTTGTTCATAGCTTAAAGAGTACCTAAAAATTAAAGCTATTCTTAGTTCTGAAATAAAAGCGTATTTTCTATTCAACAGCAATACAGACTCTAATAGTACTAACTTTAAAAAATGAAGGACATTCAAAGATGGTATATGACTTCTATAAATCTTTATTCCTTCTTCACATAACAGTGAAAAATTGCTTACTCCAATTTTGTTATATAACTTGAGACATACTCCAAGATTAATCAATGCAAACTAATCTCACAACATGATTAAGTCTAACAAGTCAAGAATCTTCCCCAGAAACCATAACCTTCTATTACAACATAACTGACGTGAAGGAAAAAACCCAATCAACTGAATAAAAATCTCAGTCTCCTGATTTGGTAAATTGATTACATGCAGCTTATCTTCATCTTCCTGCAGTAGGATTTGCAACCAGTAATAAGACTGGAACTACCTTTCAGTTATCTGATCCTAGGATCAAAAATTACAGCTACTCTTCAGCACAGCTGCAGAAATCCTGATGATATATACACTGGAGCATAGAAGGCAGAGACACATCACTAAGGTAATCTCAACTGTGCAACTGAATGGCCTATTAGTAATACAAGCTGAAAATAAAAGCCTACATAAGGTTTTGATTCCCATGCTAAGAGTTATACCCCCGATGGGAACTGCTCTCCCTTGAATATCGCTCTCAAAAAAGTTCTTAAGCAATTCAGCACAAATGCGAGCTGGTACCCCTAGATATGACACTTGCACAGAGGCAACACCCTATCCAAAGCCAGATTTTTATTTTTCTTTATAATTACTGGAACTTATAATATCCATCCATTTCCCTACCTTCAATTCAATACCCAAGACAAGCCAAAATCGGTTCGGCACTCGCTATGCCTCTAAGCAGCAAACCGAACAGAGACACAGGTTGTACCAACTAGAATACTCCACAGTTCCAAGGAAAGCTACACAGCTACACACTTTCACCAGGTTCTACAGGGAAACAGTTTAGATGACTTACACTCTCTTGCCTCAGTAATTGCTGCCACACCCGTTTAAGTCTCCTGGTAGTTAATGAAATGCAGTAAGGTACAAACCTTGAACTTCAATACTGCAAGCAGGCTCCCACAAGGTAAGCTTCCCAATTGCAAGCAGCATCATACCCTATCCCCGTAAGTTACACAAGGGCATTCAGGGACAAATTTGGTTATGTGTCATGTGTATCTCTGAAAAACCAGCATAATACATAGAATAGAATCATAGAATAGGTTGAAGACCTTTAAGATCATCAAGTCCAACCGTTAACCTAACACTGCCATCCCACCACTAAACCATGTCCCCAAGCACCACAGCTACAAGGCTTTTAAATCCCTCCAGGCATGGGGACTCAACCACTGCCCTGGGCAGTCCGTTCCAATGCCTGACAACCCTTTCGGTGAAGACATTTTTCCTAGTATCTGATCCAAACTTCCCCTTGGTGCAACTTGAGGCCATTTCCTCTCATCCTATTGCTTGTTACTTGGGAGAAGAGACCAACACCCACTTGGCTACACCCTCCTTTCAGGTACGTGTAGAGGGGGATAAGGTCTCCCCTCAGCCTCCTCTTCTCCAGGCGGAACACTGCCAGGACCCCCAGCCACTCCCCATCAGCCTTGTGCTCCAGACCCCTCACTAGCTTTGTTGCCCTTCTCTGGACACACTCCAGCTACACTTGGCCTTGTTGAACCTCATACAATTGGCCTTGGCCCAACCATCCAGCCTGTCCAGATCCCTCTGCAGAGCCTTCCTACCCTCCAGCAGATCAACACTCCTGCCCAACTTGGTGTCGCCTGCAAACTGACTGAGGGCACACTCCATCCCCTCCTCGACATGCAAATGAAAGAGCTCCTAAAGATGGCCCAGTTCTACATGAGCAAAGCAATGTAAGGAATTCCTTGGCATGCAAAATAACCACAGGGAGAGTACTGTTCTATCAGCTGTATGTTCCTGGCTCCAGTGGAAATTAAATGCTACCAGCTTCTGTTTTGTTTCAAGCATTAGCACATCAAAATCATCTCCTATTAGTGAAAGCAGAACTACATAAAAACAACGTAGGTGAGTGCTTTGGTTTCCCTTGTGTGTTTTTCCATCTCCCTTTTCCTTGGCTCACCAGATTCCTTTTCTCTCAAGTGACAAGCATCCAAGTGTGGTTACCCAAATCCTCACTCAATATCCACTATGGCCAAAATAGTTTTACCCAGCAACCAGGCTTTCTACACAATCAGTTCACAGAAGACAATTTTAAGGGCAGAAAGAAGGCAGCAAGTTGAACTTGGAAAGAGATACCATTTAAGAAAAGGACGAAAAAGAAGAATTTTGAAGATAAGAAACAGAAGAAACAGGAATTTGGAAACAACCAATAGGATGCAAACCAGGCACAACCAAGAAGGAAGCAGTGAAGGGAAACGCAATGCAATCCTCAAGTATCAGCCTGAAATATAGAAACAATAGCTAAAAACTCAGCTTCTTCCTTCTCTGGGGGTGAAAGGAGATTCACTTAAGACAAGATTATACTCATTTTAATTTATCAGATGATTCCTTATGAGCCACTTCAAAGTAATGTAAAACATTCCACAGTATAAGTGTTATTGTAAGCCCCTACAGCTTTTCCTTTCTTGGTTCTAACAATTTCCAAACTTCAGGTTACTGCTTTGACATACCTATTACACATACCTGTTTGGAAGGTAGGATTTGCTCCAGGATACATATTAGGGGAATAGGCAGGAGCAGCTGCTGCATAGCCCATTGGGAAGCCAGCTAGAAGAAAGAATACGTCAAAGTTATTTTCTAAAATGACTGCACAGTCTAACTAGACTTCACTCTCAAGGATCCTTGCTGTATATCTTTTAATTGAGATGAGCTAACAGATGGCCTTCAATACACCTCCTCAATTAAAACGCTGGGCTCCTCTTCTCCCAAGCCACCTGAAGCTGAATGCTAGATGAAGGGAACAGCTAAGGAGTCACAAGCACCATTGTCCTTTACATCCCTGTTTCAGCAAATCTCAAAGCTGGCCAAGTAACTCCTAAGTTAGTTGGACAACAAAGTTCTGTGCAACTATCCAACCCTCCTCCTCCCACCCATGAGTTTTAAGACCTGACGTACATAAAATATTTATCTGAATACACTGTTTCATAGAAATAAATCCCTAGAAGTCAGAGAGGCACTCTTGACTCTTTAGGTCAGAAATATCACAGGTAGAGAGTACAAAGCAACCTTAGGTAGTCCAAAATGCTTGTTGCATTTGACACAGACTTGTTGCACTCGGGTATCAAACAAGCTCACCACTTTCAGGCATCTACTAAGACAGTTAACAGTTACAAGTGATTCACTGAGGAATCAGCGAAATGACAGGTAAACGCTTCTACACCCAAACACAAGAACCACTATGGCTGAACTAACATCTCAATACACTGGCTTCCAATATAAGGCAAAAACCAGAATTAGCAAAAGTTATAGTTACTTGAAAGATACAAAGTTTGTTTAGATTGTAGTAAGTGAAATTGATGAATTAATCATAGCTATTTCCAGGAACCTACTTATATTCCAAACCGTAAAACTGAGTAACGTCTGTATTTGGAAAGACCAAGTTACTATGTTTTGTTATCAACATACAAGGATTTCACCTTCTCCAGATAAAAGGCAATTCCCATTTGCATATTCACGGTCAGGCTTAAAGCTGCTAGTTTTAAACTGCTTATTCAAATCTGAAGGGTTTCTATTTCGCTGTAAGTCCCTGAGTCCTTAGCAGTTACTCCTAACAATAAAAATTCCTTAGCTCGGGACTATATATGTTAACCTAGTTTTGTAAAGCACTCTGTAAACGTATCAAGTGACATACACTTTGCACTACTATTAGGTGGTCAGCATGGATAAGCCTAAGAAAAGCATTAGATTGAAAAATCAAAGGTAAAAACAACATAGCCAATTCACAACCACTTTTTGGAGTATAAATAGCTCTTAAGATTTCAAATTCACAAGCTGCTAGTGAAAAGCTTTAGTACAGCTTTACACATTACTCAAACTGACTACACATCTGCAGCATTATTTATGTAGTACACATTTGCAGTCCTCTATTCTTTCTTCACAGTTTTAGCTTCACAGCAGAGCACTCTGAGCTGCTTCAGAAACAAGTCACTTGAGAAAAATGACAAGCAGCAGTTTTAACTTCTACACAGAACTTTTATCCATGTGAGAACATTTGGACAGTGATTCCTTGCTACGGTAAACCCATCCAACAACCTCAAACAGGTGTAATATAATATAAACGGCAATTAAATATACACCAGCTTTAGAAACAATACGTTCCATGTAGTGATACATTCGTTACTTTCTATTACCACGCAACCCAGGTAAACTCTATAATTCTGAATTAAGAATCTGTAGCTTTTAAATTAGGAGAGGCAAAGAAGGAAGACTTAGTCATGCAGCAATTTAAGAAAATCCTAAAATACCAAGTCTACTTCTCATTTCAGAGAATGTTTTGTGTTTATCCCACAATCTTTAAGCATAAACCAGGCAGCTCAGCAAACTATCTTTAACAGTGTAACACTGTAGAACTTATTGACTAAGCTGAATTTAAGGGTCACTGTTGTGTACACTGATGGACTGACTGTAAGGCTGTATGGAAGAATCTTGAATAATTAACTTGTAGCATAACATTTAAGGCACTTCTCTAACAATTCTACTTCAATTCCATACACTTTAGTTATGCTAATTTACAACCAAGTGAAGACTGACAAATATACAGTACTTACATAATTCAATATGTAGTGTAGTATGTATAACAGTAGAATAAAATATTAGAAGTTATAATGTTGTTTAAACTGCTATTTATGAATCTGCAATAGAATATCTTCCTAAGTAAATTACGGTACCACTTGGATTACTATAAACAGGAGCTTCAATGCAACATGTAAAAGGTTGTAAGTATAAATGAAACCCTGATTAATATAAATCTGTGTTTAGAAAAAATGAAGAGATAAAAATACAAATTTATATAAAAATAATTCATAATAATCTTTATCGAAAGCAAAAGAAAGCCTTGAAAAAGCAATCTATTATGAATACAGAAATTACTGTACTGTAACTGATACTTATTAGTAAACCACTGCTGCTTACCGTATTATAAAATTACTGTAGTCCATATAACTAAGACAGTTACAAAGACCAAAAACATCCTGCGGGACTTAAGAGTTACACAGCACCAGCTTTGCAATTTATTACTGCGCTATTTCAGTCACTCAATAGGCTTAAAAACATTGCAACATCGTTTGTGCTTTCCCCTTATAAATACTGTAGAAATCAAAGGTACACTAATTTGAGGAAAAAATTAGAAGTACCTGAAAAGCAAAAACAAAAATTAAAAACAAGGGTTTTGAGAGGACCAAGTCAACAGTAAAGAAAATCCATTTATGCACCAGTATTTAGAAGAAGGAACAGAGAAAAGTGGAACAGAAAAATAGGAACTTCACTACACTACCTAAGCAGAAAAACAAATTTAAAACTGTAAATACCAGAAGGAAAATATAGTACAGCTACAAAGAATATAAACGGTAATGGCACAGAATGATTTCTAGCTCTCAACACAGACACCAACTCAATCACAAAACAGCCTCCCTGTAAAAGCCACAGAAGTTTAATGGGTTATGATACATAAAGTTCTGTCCAAATCTAGTTATTGCCTTATCCAACTTCTGAACTATGGGGACACCACAAATGAAGCCTGCTCACACACACATTAGGAGATGAGGGGAAAAAAACCCTGGTGAGAAGCTTGAAGTCAAATGAGAAGCAGAAAAAGCAAGAAAGACATTTAATTTCTATTCTACAAAACAAGTTTTGGCCATTTTCTTGGTCCCACCTTTGATGCTATGCTTTGGGCAGTCATAAAACAGATAGCATGAACAAGAATTAGAGGATAGAAAGATTAGCAGCACCAGCCAACTAGCAGCAGAAACAGACTGACTCCTCTTCCTGCAGGGTGCAATTATTAGAGCTCCTAAAATAAGCTGCTTTGGAAGAAATACTGAAGTTAGAAATAGAACAACTAAACATCACTCTCAATATGTCACTGTTTAAATTTTAAAAACCCCACCCAAATTCCAAAACGGATTACCATACATGAAGCTATTCATAAAGGACTGTCTTCTTGATTACAAACAAAGATCAGTGTAATGGAAAGTCATTAAAAAACAAGGGTTACTTACCTGGATAACCAATTCCTTTGGCATTTGCATAGGGAACCCCAGAAGACCCAGGGCTATACACAGGATTCATGATTTCAGTAACTGAATTGGGGAAAAAAAGAAAGAAGAAAGTATTTACTCAAGTATAGGGAAAGCTTGGAATCTCAGCAACTAAAATGGGACTTGAAATGAGAGAAAGCATATTGGAAGAAAAAGTGACAGAGGAAAAAGCAGCAATTCCACTACTCATCAAGATCAAACCTGTAGCTACAAGCAGGAGAGAGTCACTGCAGAACTAAGTTTCAAAGCATCACAACCCTCAATCGGCTAGGGAATGTCTCAGGAATAAAACAGACCCTATTGCGGAGCACACGTTCCTAAGAGCTCCCCCATAGCCTGCAAATCCATAACCCTCTGCAGGAGTTCACACGTACTGCACTTCTGTCCCCACATAATCTATCAGTCACTTACCTACCTACAACCTATCAGTCTTGGTTTCTTCCCATTCTTTTTTGAAGCAACTAGCCAGGGGGTGCAAATACTTACGGTCTCTTACTACTGGAGTTTCAAGCCTGGAATTCCAGTCCTTTACCAGCACTAAATTCATCCACTGACAACAGCGTAAGTATTACAGAAGTAAGTGCCAAAAGACTTTCTGTATTAGACAGCTAGCTCACGTTTGTTTGTTTGTTTACTTGCTGCTAAGTTCTTCAGAGCCTATAACAAGCTGACAGTTGGGTCCAGTCATTTCTGAATTATATATTCACACACCAAAAAGGTACCTACAGCTAGCATCACTGGCAGGAATAAAACCAAATCCCCAGTTTTAAAAAGGAACTTGTACATAAACTCCAAGAAAAATAAAATGGCATTGAAGATGCTTCTCAAATTTTTCTAGTACACCTATGTACTTCTAGGAATATAAATCACTGCAGCACAGCTTACAAGCAAGCCCACCACATGCCTCTTACAAGAGTACTGATCACAGATACTTTTCTAGTATTTTAGAAAAAAAATCCCTGTATTTTAACACCAGTATCCTCAATCATCTGATGTTCTGCATACATTTACAGACTTACTGCTTCAATTCCTGCAAGCAAGACAGGGGGCACACTATGAAACCCAGACTTTCTTAATAACTGTTAATATTTGATACTTGAGTCACATCCTCTTCTACATCTTCAGATGCTTGCTCAAACGAACAGTGCATTAAGCACTTTAACAGTTTAAATGAATTTTGTAAATAACGTTTACGAAGCGAGAGTCATAATTACTCATACACTACTTTAGTTACAGAACACGTTATGGCAGGAATCCAAGTTGAGTTTATAAGTGTAGCTGCACTGATAAACCTATGTTAAGGGACTGTATAAATCAGAAGTAGCTTGCTTTTTATAGTAACGCTAAAACCAGCTCTGTGCCAAGAGTTTTAGCAGCACCTAGCACACAACAGAAGTAAAGGAAATATTTGTGCAAAATTAGGAAATCAGAAAGCAAATGCTGCCAGGAAGTTTATCATCAGGTTCACAAAACACTCAAACTCACTGTAAGAGAGTTAGATTCACCAGTTTCTTGGACTTTACACACACACACACACACACACTTAGCAGTAACACTAACTTAAATAGAATTGCTTTTATTTTTTTCCAGCTTCATACTCGATTACATATCAAGACAACAGAATCCATTAAGAATGAGTTAAAAAACCAAACAACCTGCCATTCACGTTGCTCAGTATAAAGGAAGTTCCCCACAGCAGCATGTTTTAATCACCTGACCACCACCAAAAAAGCAGTTTGACACAAATCTCTTTAGAAATGTTCTATAGCAAACTAGTCATCTTCAATTATAGAGCATTATTTTCCACTGAAGTCCTGTGGAGTTTTAATAGCATTAACTCTGCAGCACCATAACCACCAGGCATATTTTGCTGGACTAATATTTCACTGTAGCAAGACTGTTCTTCCCACACACACACTTTTTTCTGTGTATCCTTCTGTCTAAAAAGGACTCTCATTTACTTGAAAACTTTCAGCTTGTTCCCTTAATATTTCCCCACATTTCCTTCTCATTTGTGTCTCTGCTCCTCTTTCAACTTTGATTTTGTCACATTTTGTCTCTAAACTTACAAAACCCTAAGAGGTTCAAGCTTCACTTTAGTCTCAGCATTTCTGAGCTGTAAGGTAAAAGTCTTAAGGGAGGTGGATATACCTTCCACTCAAATACAAACAGGACTCTCCCACACCCCTATATCCCTACCAATATGCTGCTCCTCCTTCCAGTTTCTACAGCAATTAGGAGGAAAGAAGACCCTGTAAGTCTCTCATCATTCTGAATGGCAATGAGAAGTGAGAAAAAGGACTTGAAAACCAGCAAGAGCATTCTGCAAATATTTGGGTAAAGTAGAAAAAAAAACAACCCCCCAAAAACTATTAGAAGTATTAGTAGTCAATGACTGCAGAAGAACACAAGGATGTACATTCTGAGCGATGACAAACAGAGCCATACAAAGCTGAAAAGGTAGAGAAAATGAATAGAAAAGGTCAGACAAGTCATCAGACTTGATCTCAAAGGAGTGCAGATTAAGAGAAAGGAATTCCCCTTAAGTATGGGGGAAAAAAATCCTACGGCACTGGGAGCCTGCAAGCTGCCTCTTACTGGAAACAATGTCAACTTCCACTTCAAATGAATCCATACTTCAAAATTTGTGTGTACGCACACGCACACACACACACTGATTAAACGTTGGCTGAACAGGTACATACTTCCATCACTTCTGCTTCCACACTCTAGCTTTCACCACTGAAACACAAGTAGAGATCTGCCAGCCGACAAACAGTGCTTACAGTTTTTGTAACGCAGACAAAACTTCAGATCACTTCTAATTAAAAATAATTGTTTTCAGGTCTTCTCTGAAGGACCCAATATGTGTAAGTATAATTATATAGTATTACCCAGTGGTTGCAATCATCCCACTCTTACCGTAATTTTACTTGGAAGGGCATCTGTTATATTGAAATACAGAACCTTGCAGTCCACTTCCCTATAACGCTTAAAGTCCACATCAGACACTAGGGAAACCAGTATAAAGTGAACCCAAAGAATCGTGGCTTTCAATCTTTTTGTTGGCATCCCCTCCAAAGCATTCTCATGTTAATGTATATGCAAATAAGTGTCTACTGTGCATCATCTGTATATAAATTGCACAGAGTCAACTGTATATAAATTACAGTCAACTAATTCTTTCAGCTGAAATGAAGGTAATCATACTTATTAAAGATGCTCCGATTAAAGGCTAGCCAAGCACGCTTGGGAAGCGCAAATGCTTCACCTTTCATTCTTGCCAAAGCCAAACAATCAAACTCAGTTTTGATCAAGACTGTTAAATCTCATCTTGGGACAGATACAGGGACAATCACCCTCCTCTTAAACCCACGTTTCAGGAAGCTGAGCACAAAGGCCAACCGCTGTTAATGCCGAAGCTCCAGCACTCCAAATTAGATACGCTTTTGCACATAGCTTTTCCTGCTACGCTCAGAATGAGCGTGTTTCTAGGAAATACTTCTTTTAAAAATAATTTTAGATACATGCAAAAAACCACAGATCAATGCAAATACTGTAAAATGGAACTGCATGTTCCTTTGTAACAGATAGATTTTCTTACTATTTATTTTCAAAGTTGTGCAGAAACACTATCAGAACAAGATCTACTGAAAGCCACCTTGCGCTCATTTTATGACAATTCTATCACAAGAGTTGGGGAAGAAACTCTCCTAAATAACTCTCCTTGCCTAAAGCACACTGTTGTGGTCCACTAACGCTTTTGTTCTTGGAACTTAAGCAGACTCACACCAAGTCATTAGAGTATTTAATATCCATCTATCCTGGAATATGTTTAGAATGCTGTTTGCTTCCACTTACATACAATCCCTTAACCAAGTTAATTACCATCTTAGTAATGTTCTACATTTTACCCATTTGATTTCCAGTCAAAGCTTAATAGAAGTAAAATGCAGTTCCTGAAAGTCTGGTAGTTTGTAACGTAAAAAGTCATTTCCACTGCTAAGTAACAGAAAATATTTCAGGACACTTCTGCTCTTCAAATAACTGACAGTGATGAAAGTCTCAGTTGCATTACATTGTTAAAACTTCAGCCACCAAAATAGGCCCTTCAATCCAAATCCTAAACCAAATAACAGGCACTTTTGTCACAATTGCTCTAAAAAAAAAGGGGGTTCATATCAGCAGGCATTCAAGGCTTGGTAAAGTCTAAACCAACACTTCCCACACTGCACTGGTATTTGCAGGTAGCGCGTGCTTCATTTTGTCCATTCATCCACGACCTCAAAAAAGTCACTGAATTTTACCAGGAAGCAAGTATTACCCCTGTCCAAAACAGGGCATGGATTTACTGTAGTCCATGACTGAAGCCAGCTGGAATCAACACTTACACAGAACTGCCATGCTTCTGGCAAGCAATCCCACTCCCGGCGCTGGCACTCTAACCCCTCGGTGAGTTAATCGGCTGGCAGAATTCTGGGGTTTGCTGGAGTTTTTTGAGCAGGGGGTTGCTACATTTGCTTCCTAGCAGCTTGAGAGAGCTGAAACACATCACCAAATGGCTAAGACAGCACCAGTTCCAAGGCAAGGAACGGAGCAGGACTGGATAGTGAAGTTGATTGAAGTTGTAGAACCCCAGCCTGGAAAAGGACAATTAACAGCTTTGCCAGAAGTTCACACATAAAGTAAAATACAAAGCTGGAAACATCTTTCATGTGCAAGCCTTCCTCCCCTGCTCAAGTTACAAGATGTTCTTGTCATAAAAGAGAAAGAATGAAATACCTGCAGTCACCCTTCTATGTTTTCTGTGTGTGCAATTTTTATTTTTAAAACTATAAAGGAATAGAGCAGTTTAGACTTTGTAATCCTTTCTAATGACTACAATTCTCATCTGTAAGCCTATTCTACTAATGGTTTGTTGTTACCTTTTCATTTTGTTGAATAACAGACTTGAAATACACATACATTAATACCAATACTACTTGTACCCTGTATCAGTAAGGACAGAGACAATATGATTACACATTAAAGAATTGACAGAATTAGCTCTGTATTTCATTCACAAAAAGAAAACCTATACCAACAATTTAATACTAAAATCCTGCTTGTGAACCAGCTTCATTTGTACATTAGTGGCACTATTCTTTTCTTCCAAAACCACCAGACCATTGCCAAAAGCTTTTTTCTTCAAAAAAAACCCCCACTACCTATGGGAAGATTAAACAAACGGCCCAGCATTTCTAAAAGCCTACAATTTCTGCTGCCGTTATTGCACAAGGGGATAAAAGTTGTCAGCTCCAACCTTCACATCTCCTGCATAACTTTGAGATCGTGTATATTCTTATTTCAAAGAAGTGGAGTAGTGCAGCAAAATCATCAATTCCTCATGGAAAGGATCTTAGAAGCCTGCCTACTGCCAAATTTAGGGGAAGTTAATCCACCATGAGAAACAGCAAAAAAAAAACCAAACCCACCAACCAAAAAAACTGGAAGAATAAAAGTTCACTACACGAAGGAATCACATTCACAGCTTTTTGGTTAAATCCTTAAGCTCGACTCCTTCATAAGCTTTTATCCTACAAAGCATTTTTCCATGAAGTTCATTTTCAGTTTATTCCACATTCCTTTTTGAAAGAAGGTGAAACTGTCACAAGTTCCAAATTGAGATAGAATCTCCAAAAGCCTCTTAATTCCTCCTACTTTTTAACCTGAAAGTTGAAGTGTGTAATTACTACCACAAAAAAGTACAGGTTGGGAAGTGCGCGTTACAGGAGCATGGAAGTTTTATGACACTAACAATTTTACATCTTACAGTAAAATCGCATTAGAGCAGACAGAAAGTCTAGTCAAATCAGGCAACATGTACACTACTACTGAACATTTAAGAACAAATTAAATCCAGCTCTCCTCATGCTGAGAGCTGTATACCACCCCTTACAAAACCTAACTTTTCACGTTTCTCAGAGCACAGATTTCATCATTTGGCCGGTGTTTATGGTTTGGTTCCAAACATTCTGGAAAAGCATCTGGAAGCCCAGTTTGCACCAGGCCTTTTTTCTTTTTTTGTCTCACAACTCTTCCTAGAAGCTACAGACGACTGAAGTTTTATTCCTGCCTCCTGCTCATGCACATAAAGGTAACAGGGCAGATACAACAAGCAAGCCACACACAGCCTTTAGCGTGCAGCTGAAGCTTGCTGATACTGTCGAGTTGAAAACCCAACCGATTGATCCCCTCAGGACGCTACGCTGCATTTTTATGGAGTTATCAACGGGGCAGTCTTCAGCCTACACCAATAAACCAGCATTCAAGACGTCCCACGCGTTCAACGCCAACC
>NW_009258754.1:6209487-6230914 GCF_000687185.1 Egretta garzetta
GGCAGGCGGGCACGCGTCCCGCACCGCGCCGAGACAGCGAGCGAGTGGCAGAACGGAGACCTTGAAGATCTGTCTAAACTGCAACTTGGGAGGAGAAGGACAGGTGGCTCAAGCATCATGTCCGAGGGTGCCAGCAGCTCAGTAAGGCACCTGGACAGGAGTCCTGTGAATGCAGTAACGCCTCATGAATTTTTTCACTTGTTCAACAGTTTTTGTTCACTCAGAGCAGGCAAACCCATGAAACTTCCCTAGAAATCTGAACTGTACTGAACTCAGTACAAAACCAGAGCAGATGAGCAAGGCAAGCTTAAACAGACTTTACAATTTTCGGTGCGGGAGCTTTCTAACTCCATCCTCCAACTGATAGGTAGAAGCCAACCTTGCAACTCTTAGGCCTAACCAGACCTGTTAAGGTCGCAATTTGATCCTCAGGCAAAACACTCAGATTGCTCATGGTAAAAGATCTAGAATTAATGTTTTGATGAAGCACTAAGCACCTGCTGAGGACGGGGCAAGGCAGCAATGTACTTAGAGGAATTTTGCCCAGAGACTGCAGACTTTATTGAACACGCAGCAAGAGACCAACGTGGCAGCCATGCAGAATTCATATTGCTGGTCTTTAAGAAAAGGACCCATGAAGCTGCATGTACTTGTGGTAAAGGCCCAAGCTGAGACAATACTCAACGCTGTTCAACAACTGCTAAGGAAACATAACTTTGCAAGTATCTGGAGGCAGGCTGAGCAGAGAGGATTTGTCCAGGAAAAGTCTGTACAAACAGTGCCATTAGTTCAGAGGTGTTCTTGACAGGCAGCGTGACTAATACTGCCAAAGAGTGAACTGGGACATCACATGTGTTATTAATTGGTCCTAGGCTGCACACGAATACATAAGCCAGCGTGCTGCTGGAGAGAGCAATACTGGCATAAAACCCAAACAAACTGCAACAGGTAGGAGGCAAGTGGCCAAGCGTCGTACCTCTGGTGAGGTGATCGCATGCTGCAGGGGTATTCTGAGCAGCAGCCCTGCTGCTGGAACAAACTGCCAGTCCAGACATACAAACATTATGGATAAACCAACAGCTCCTTAGGTCCCAAAGGGACGACAATAAATGCGATACCAGATCGGCAGAACGGGTTGACCCCTGGCCAATACATAGCCCACACAAATGGGCCTGGCATCCCCAGGCCTACCTGACGTTACAGGGCGCCCCAGAAACCTGCTGAGCTCAGGTATTTAGTTTCACTAAAATTTCCCTTCCTTAGGGATATGCAATACGATTAACACCCTTTTCTGTTATGCCACCATGCATTATTATTAAAAACCATAGGGGTGTTACTATTTGTGCTAGATGGCATTCTGCAAGCTATGCCTAAACTGCAAGTTTAAACTTGTCTCATAGTGTAGTACCATACACCATGGTGGAAAATGCTCCAGCCAAACCAAAAATCTGATACCAAAGAGAAGACAAAGCAACAATATGAACTCTTACGCTGGCAGCGCATATATAAGCCAATCACTGTCTGGTTTGTGCAATTATTAGTCTCATATATTAAGTATATGTCCGTTGTATGGTGCACAACCCTTGTCAACCAGTAAAACAGAAACATAAATGTGGTTAGAAAAAAAAAATCACAAAAAGATGGAAATTATTTTTAAAAACTAATAAAACTGAAGACCTTCTGATATTTCTCTTGTACAATGTCATAGCTTCAGTAATAAAATGTAGACGTGATAATGTGCTCTGTAGCAGAATTGCAAACTGATTCACAGCCTGCTGACATTTATGACAGGTAGGACAGCTTGCTCTTTTCTAATATCCTCAGATTTCTCCCTCTTACTGTAATACGCTTTCTAGAAATGTGAACTGGCATTCATCAGTCATGCTGGTCAGTCGCAGAGGAATGCTACAATAAACAAAGAGTTGGTGCATTGACTCCAGCTACACGACAAAAATAATGCTACCTTTAATATCTAGACAGGAGTGAGTATAATGGGGACTCAGAAATACTGTCTCCAGCACTACAATGCAATATTTTTCCTCTGAGTGTGGTTTGTTTAGGTAAGAGTAGAGAGACCTAGCTGGGGGATGAGAGGTCCTAACTGCTGTAATCACACTAATGATACAAAAAAAACTGCTTGAGAAGATGTAGTCTTAGATGCTACAATATAGCTGTTGGAGGGGACTCAATTTTTAGTAATGAGGACGTGATGATAAAGGCACTACAGGGAAAGATACCGTCGACAGTGTAACATGCTCTAGGTGAACCTGCTTTAGCAGGGGGGTTGGACTAGATGATCTCCCGAGGTCCCTTCCAACCCTTACGATTCTGTGATACTTACTCCAAAATGAATTCTTATGTTGTGTAGAATATTCCATAATATTTGAAACACCCAACACCCCACGTCCCACTATTCTGCACTGCTGAGAATTTCCTCTGATACCATCGGTCTCATCTGGAATTGCTTGAACGGTTCTGGAAATCCGTGTGCATCCACAATACCTATGGACTTGCCCTGAAGAGGCAGATACCTGACTTGGATAGCCACCACCCAGTGGCAATTAGAAGCTATTGCAATAGCGTGACTATTTTTAGCTGGATAACTGTTGGAGTTTTGTATATAAACAGATGGATAGTCATTTACTGTCTTCTTAATACTTTGGTGGGTTTTGGTGGTTTTCAATTGTGTTGTTTGTGTATTTTAAACCCATAATACACATTCTAAAGGAAGCAAAACTTATTGGCATGCAAGTTAGAGCATGCAAAGGTGATGTGTGGAGGGTCATGTTAATTCAGGGTACATTTTAATACCTTGTCTATATTGCTCAGCAGTCTCAAATGAGCCTGTAATTAAAAAATATCCCTAAGCGTTGGTATGTCGATAGAAAAGTAGATTTTAGGCAGTTTTGATTGCTCTCAATAAGACTGGTAAATGCTATAAAAATACTCATAAACATTTCTCATTTTTGCCTTCTTCCATTCCTATCCCTTTCTTCACCATTCAGAACCTCTTCTCATGCTCTTCCCTGTTTTTTCCACACAAGATCAAAATTCCATCTCTGTAGGCCTTATCACTCTCTCCATCATTAAAAGTCTTCAAAAGTGTATTTTTTGATCAAACGCTATTTGAAAGGGATTATGTGGATGAAGAAATGCGCATATGTGTTCTGATTTTCTGAGGGCATCTGCCAAAACCCTGCTGACACATCAACCATATGAAAATATCTCAGAATGCTATTTTCCCTGACTCTCCCTTCTCAATAGGGGACACATTCCCTTATTATATGAGTTTAATTCCTTGAGGATTTCTGTATGGGACACATGCTTTTCTATAATGACAAGTCCATCACAGTATCTTCATCAGGTACACAAAAGCCTCTGAGAAAAATAGTCCATGTGGACACCAGCTGTAGCACAGATGTAACTCAAATTTAGACATGCAGGATTTATTACTCAGTAGAATCAGTTCTTTTGATTCTGTTTTATGGGCATCAGAAGTATTATCACTCAGAGCATACCTACTTTATGCATAGCTAACAGAAGGAAAGTATGCTATGCCACAGCATATCCTTCTCCACGATATACCAGGGTTTTTTACAGGCAGTCAACTTGGCTCTTAGTTCCAAAGCACAATATGATAAAAGTAATTAATGTATGCAGTTAAATAACCAGACAAAACACTGTGTCTGTCATAGTGGGGATTGAAAATGTGTGACAGAAAACATGGTAAGAACTTCATAATGATCCCAAACAAACATCTGAAAGCTAGGAATCACAAAATTAAAGACAGACATGAAAGTAAACAGGATCTGAAATTTATGTTAATATCAAGGCCTCATAAATGAGCTCAACTCTATTCTGTTATTACACAGAGAAATAGAAACCTACAAGGTAAAATCCTTAATCTACTGGCTAGATTTCTTTTCCACTAAATGGAGGCAGATTTCAAGATGCTATGTGCTATTGATAAACGTGGGGACAGCTTGTGTCATCGAGGTATTACAGTTGCTCAAAGGTAGAGCAAAAAATAAGGAACCACGTATTTCCCGTGTTTCTGTTAGTAAGAGCTTACAACATGGACCACTGCATTGTGGCATTTAGTGGGGTTTTACAAATGTTCCTTACTGTTGTGATTTATTTTAATGACACAGGTCATCAGCTACAGTTTTTCTGAATACTGTTGAAAGCACTGTAATAGTCTCCTTTAGTTTCAAAAGCAGAGGAGACTTCCCAGACCTGTAGGCCATTACCAGTTGTTCTGGCAGAGTGAACACTTGCTCTGTTTTTATACTGCTGTAAGTAGCCATAAGCCTCTACAAATAAAACAGCAAATTTTTTTGTTAGAATTTAACAATAAAATTTCTACATAGAACCAGTTAGACACACACACCCCAACTTCAAGATAAGTAAACTGCTACAGATAAATGTTAAACATCATTCAAACTGGTATCAGTAGAATGTTTTACAATTCCCAGAGAGTGCTACGGAATACTACACTCAATTTTGTCCTATATTTTTCAGAATCAAGAGTAAGAATAATAGCACTTAGAAAAGGAAGCCAATTTGTATTCCCTGTTACTGGCCTGTTGCTTTTTATTTGATGCCAGTGTTTTGCAGAAGAAAGAGAAGTAGGGTTAATTCAGTACTGTGAAGAAGGAAAGAAAAAGAATGTTATCATTGCGGTATATTAAACAAATACATTAATTTATGCACCCTTTTTACTCTGTTCATTACTAAGTGAGTGGGTTTGATCTTATTTATTATTAAGGTCATCAATTCCTGATTCTATTTATTTCTCCAGACACTATGACAAAGAATGACTTAAGTCAAGCAGCAAGAAGTTAGGAGCTTGAGTCTACAGAGTCTTTTGCAGACAGATATGAGCTTGTGTTGCCCATGTTCTAGCCTACTGGAAACTAGGTAACAGTACCAGTGCAGAAATCACCAAAAAGTATTTGTTTCAGTTCAAAAGTCTGTCTGCAAAAATTAGGATTATTTCCTAGAATCTGGAAGGAAGAAAAGAGAAAATGTGACTATTCTTCTTGTATTCCTAAATTTTAAGCACGTTTCAAATACATCTGATGCTGATAATTCTTGTTAACAGTACATGAATGCATTTTTGCACAATGTAATTGTTTAACTTTGGTGTACCTGCAAGGATGTTGCTATTTTTTCTTTTTCTTAAAAATTACTTCTTGTTGTGAGTGAGGGCTATGTTCTGGAATTCGTGGGTATAAACAGTTGTCTTTTATGCAGGATAAATGTAGGAAACATAAATTTCTCTATGGAATAGACCGTGGAAACATTAAGTGCCACCACCTAAAATACAGGCTGCCTACAAGAGCACTCAGCAATCCAAGCTGCGTGGGCAAAGTGATTTCACTGACAGCTGCACACCAGTGCAGCAGAAGGCAGGCTGATGCAGCTTGATAGCGTTGTCTGCGCCTGTCCAGGACAGTTACAACACCAGAGGATTCGACAGAGGAGCCAGAGAAGGCTAAAGCAGTGGTAAGGAATAGCTGTAGGATCATGGCCAGAATGAACTTGTCTGCCCAACTGCTAACTGGAAGAGACTAGATAATATGGGTAAAGAAACCATCTGCTTAATTCCTCCTGTGACCAAGGAAATGAACCTTTGTATATTCTTTGGGGGAAAAAAAAAAAGGGCTACATCAAAGTAATACCCTACTTCATTCTCAGTTTCTCCTAATGGAAAACAACTGACAAGATTCCAATACAGGTCAAAACCGAAAGCTACATTCTTGATTTATAATTCCAGATGAAGCGCTGTTCTGGGGATGTAAGGTGGATGGGGTGGAAATGGGAAAGAGACCAAGTTTGCAAGGGATGTGATTTGAGAGATTCAGGGAAATGGCTTTGTTAAAAACATGCACTGCATCCTTACTCTGCAAAGCCTTTAAATACCTGTTTAACATTAACTGTATGTGCAGGTCTCACAGAAGAGTCCTTCTCCCTTCTTCTGTCTCTGCTTCTGCTTTCACGTTTTGTCCCCAGTCTACACTGAACCCAAGCAAAGGCAGTTAGAGATGAAGTGTCATTCAGCCCTGGAGCAGCAGACTGGTGCACGTCAGTCTACTGGGGATGGTGCATGCGCGGCCAGTCAGCACGCAGGAGTTCTCAGGGATGAAATTGTGCTTTCTGCAGGTAGAAACGTTAGAAAATTCAAGCTATGAATTTTAGGAAGGCAAGATTGCATATATGAGAGATGAAAGTTTTCAGAGGATTAAATCTTAGCCAAATTTTTGTTAATTCTCAGTATGACAGCAAAAAGCTGTGTCTTTGACAGCAAGGCATCATCCATGTGCTCTGCAGGCCCATTCCAGGACTTGCTGAAAAAGCTGTAAGTATCTTCTCCCTGAAGGCAAAATGTTGTTTCCTGCCATAGCCACATTCTTGGCTACAATTGGCTACAAGTTAGCTGAAACTTCAAATTATCAGAACAAAAGAAATCTCTGGAATGTAGATCGGGCTGCATGGCATTCAACCTGAGTGGCCTCAACTTGGTGAAGTTAAAAGAAGTTGAAAAATAAAGATTTATAATGGAATGTGCCATTGCCAGACAATGTTCATTATAAATATATGTCTGTGCATGTATGCCTGTACAAACACTCCCCCCACATGCTTACGCACATACATATTACAGCGCTACTACGTCACTGAAGATTTCATAAACAGAAATATCCCCAAATAATTATATATACTGGCAGTAAAATTGTACAAAGACAGAGTTGGACATTTCAAGGATGTTAAAATTGTGGCAAAAAATGTTCAAAGTGACTGTGAAGTTAAATGGGTAGTTGCTATTTACAAATATGATGATTACATGCTGTTACCATGGAAACTTGGGATGAAAAGTAAAAAGCCAGTTTAGCTTCATCTTGAAACTGCCCTGATTGGGAGGAAAACAAAATCTGACCTTCCTCCAGTAGGAGACTAATTGCCCCTCTTAAAAATGTACAGTATATTACCCCATATTTTTAGCTACTAGCAAAGTTTTAAAACTGCAACCAAATGACGATAAGGCTAGGCTAATAGATACATATGTTGTTAAGAATCACAGCACAGTATGATGTATTATTCTTCCTATGCTATTTACTGAAATGGTAACTATTACACATTTTCTCTTCTAAGTCTACTTCAAGGGATTTTGTGTCACATCTAAGTATACGGCCTGGTAGTTCTCCCCGAGCACATTTTTTCCTTATCTGTGTTTCTGCTTTGACAATATAATGAGTGCTCTAAGGATATGACTCATTTCCATCAACACACGCTTCCTGAGAACCACAAAAGAGGCAAGGAGATGACCACTGGCCCTGGAAATTTTTAGGACAATTCTAAATGGGAATCAGTTGACAGCATAAACTGAAGAAGTTATTCCTAAATAAAAGATACACCCAGTGAGATTGCAGCAAGCACTAAGGCTGGAAATCAGAAGACTACACAGATGGTACCATCTGTCTGTCTTCTGGGAATCATTCTGGTGCTGAAAAAACCCTTCTGAGACAGATGCTCAGAGCCACAGAAGTGTTTGCTAACAGACACACATGCTACACCTGGCAATGCTGTGTTGGATCCCCAGTGTACACCAGGTGTCTGCACACAAATGGAGCTGGCATTTGCAATGTGCCAAGGCTAGACAACCAGTGAGTTAAAGGTCTAGTTCCCAGAGGTTGGTAGTGATTAAAATCCTGATTCCAGCCTGAGTTTGAATGCAGGAAAAACTGCACATGTTTGACCTCTATCCCCATCCCCACCTCAGGGGACGGAGGTTGGTGACCAGCCCCACTTCTCCCACAAAGTCTTTCATTCAAAGAAGGGCAGCGGGCCAAGAGCTGCAGGTATGTGGATGTACACTGAAACCTTAAGATGAGTTTTTACATTTATTATTACTTTTCTTCTTTTATACAACAAGCTTGTTCCTTTGGTTATATACACCAGCTTACAAGCCAGTAGTTCATTTTATATGGACGCACAGAGTCCATTTACGTCAGCGACAATTCTTAACCTACTTCGTTGGGAAGAAGTGTTGTTATTGCTATATTGAAAGAAATACCATTTGCAAAACTCCCCAACTTGTTATTTTTCTTCTTTTGGGGGACAAACTCCTTTCCAAAAGCTGTGCTATTTGACAGCTGGATGCCCTTTGGCTTTGTCACTTATAGTGTTTTTAAAGTTATTCCAAATCATTAAAATTAACAACAGGGAGACACTGCACTGGGACACTTTCAGATGGTAATGATTCTACATTTTTGCTCTGATAGATACCTGTCTCACTCAAAATACACATTAGAAGCACTTTAAAGCAGAAACATCCACTAAGATTAATAAACTCAGCTTGACAGTTCCTAGTCCAAGTGCTTATAATGGCAGAGACGAAAGTCTTGAGTAGTTATTGTAGAAAAGCAAATTATAATTGTCTGCGAGACGTTTCCATGACATTTTAAGGAAAAAGTGAACATTCAGTGCTCTTTGCACCTCCTCTGTGATAATGCCCACCAGTGATTCCATTTGCCTATCAATATATTCTGCTTGGAAAGTTCAAGTAATCTGGCCAAATGCTGACACTTACGTGACAATAATCAGGCCCTACGAGAACTGGTTCCTTCAAGAACTACTGTCAGGACTTTATTAGAATTAGGAGAACTTGATATTCACTAAAAATGATTACATAGTTCTTCCTTGTATTCACTGCCTATCAAGCCTGTACTTTCTGTAGTCCCCTGTACTGCCAGGCCTCATGGCACACACACTGCCTACAACAAACCCCGCTTACAACAAGTCTCTCTTCTTGTAGCACTAATCCTAACAGCAACAGTCAATTATTTAATTGTTAATTAGGCATTAGCCACAAGGCTGACCACAGCTGTGAAGATGTGAGTAAGCACAGGGAAACGGAATTTAGCTATGTCTAGTTTGGGCAATATTGAACACATTTCACTTTACGGTGCAAACTCTGACCCACCAAAATGGTGGCCTCCCCCTCATTTTTAATCACCAATCTCATGCCATCTGATCTAGACACAACATTTGTCAGGGTAAGCATATTCCCTCCATACCACGTTTTGCGTTGCTTTTTTCTTACTCTTGAGTAATATCCGGGGATGTTCTCTATATTGAAACTGCATTCAATAGGGACATTTTTCATTATTCTGATGCTGCAAACTGCAATCCTATTGTGTCTAACTCTCTCATTAAACAAATGTTTGTTCAGGTCCAGAAAACATGTTTATGATGAAGTTAGGCTACATTTAATGAAATAGCTCATGTTTCATAGCCCTCTACCACAGGAAAACACAGTTCTCAGTTGATGTCTTCATTTACAATATACTATTTTGCATTGTGGCTCTGTTTACTGAAGAAGCAAAGAGTGGCACTTTACTGAGACTGATCCATAAGACATTAATTGAATAAAAATACTGTACTGTATCTTGATATAAGCAGTGTTTTCAACTGCGTTCTCTGACTCTTGATGTCAAACTACCACATAAAATTAAGACTATTTTAAATCTTCATGGTGCCTTGGATTTTACATTTCAATTTCTGAATTTGCTAGGAGATATGTTAAAAATCTCAAGCAGAAACTCTTCCTTCAGCTATGGATCTAAGAAGTGCCTAGAATAAAATTCATTCTACCAAGTAAAATATGTCACATTTTCAAGATAAGAACAGAACATTACTGCTTTTCCAGAGGCTTCATGTGAATAACTAATGTGTCAAGTCTGCAACTAGCAACAAGAAGGCCTGTATATCAAACAAAATTTTTTACGCTTTTTTAAACTTCTGTAGTATGTAATGCTGTTACCGTTCTTTTCTTTTTTTTTTTTTTCCAGGCTACATACACGCTGCTGTTTTTAGAAAACTTCTGCAAAAAGATGTAATCCTTCACACTTGTTTGCAAATGTCAGGTGCTCTCATAGCTTGCACAGCTTAACACACAATGTGTTTATTAGCAAGAGCTGCTTTTTGTGGGGACCTTGACTTTAAATTCTTCATGACTTTCTGATGCTAGTTTCTTTTTCTGAAGTATCTGGATTTTGTAAACTGGTCTTGGTATGAAAGTAGTACCTGACTTCCATAAATTGAATCCTGGACTAGGTGACCTTTTGTTTGCTGTATCAGGTGTTCAACCCTGCCTGTCTATAATAAAATTTTACTTTTCAGCATAGTAGTTTACAGAATTTAACAGCTGATCTTTTACTGCAAAGTGAACTTTCTAAAATGATAAGGTTGGATGCTGAACTTTAGATGAACCTATTTCACTTTCTTTTCCTACTATCAGTTTAAGGTATCACCTTGTCACAAAAAAAAATGCTACAAATATCAATCTTATCACACAATTGTAAGACTTAAATTTCTTTTGATAGGCAGCAACTTAATGCAAATAAAGTCAATTCTGTAGCACCACATATTGATGGAATTGTGGCTCACAATCATTAAACTTCTGTAGACAGTTTACTAAGAAATTTACAGCAATAAATCCAATGAAAATAAGTAATGCATAGGAATGCATATAATACACTATTCACAGCTTTCTGTGTTGCCTTGCCCTTCAGAGTCCTGCATTTGGGCATAGGGATAATGCTCATTGTGGAATCTGTGTTATTTTATGTTTCTTAATGACTATATAAAGCTCTTCTAAACTGGATTATGTCTGGTAGTCTTTCTAACATCCTTCTTCCCTCATGTAAGCCATACCTTAGAGGAAGCATAGGAAAAAGCAATGAGACGTCTCTGATAAATTTCAACTCTGTTCGAAAAGAAAAAAAAATTAGTAATTCTGAGTATGATAAGCTCACTGCATTTCTGCAAGTATCCAGAAAATGCCAGCTACAGCCTATCTAAACAGCCTCTTGGTACATGACCTTGCGGTACAAATCTGACCAGTTCCATGGCATTTCCCCTGCGCTTTTCCTCCCAATTCAGCTGCCTGACCTCAGTCACAGATTTTTTCTCTGCTGATGCAGAAGCTTTCACCAGCAAAGATTAAGAACAAAACAAACCCCTCAAAAGTGAGATCCTCATGACAGACATAGTGGCTACAGCCACGCTGTTTTTGGTTCATGCTTCAATTCAGCTCTTGTTCCTGCAGCCACATGACCCCAGCCAGCTGCACTCCCGCTGCCCATGCCCGCATCTGCACGCCCTGGGAGCCAGCTGGCTCTCTCCAGACTACAGCCAGCGCACAAACTGATGCGGGTGCCGAGGGGTGTAGCATGAAGAGAGAATAATGCAAACTACCCTGATGTTACAGACACAGGGCACCTTGCTGGGCTTTGATGAACCAGAGCCTAAAACGAGTACAGGTTTTCAAGTGAACCAAAATGTGGAAATAAAATAGTCAATTATCCCCCTAAACAATTACTTTCAAACAAGTCCAAAGCAAATACGGACAAGCTACTGATAAGCACATATTGGTGGACTGCATATCCTCTGAGGGTTCTATTTCCTCAAGTTTTCTATTTAGAAAGGCAGTCAGGCATTTCTGAAGTATTGCTAGCTCACAACTGTATCTGACCGTAATAACAGCTCCTAGATGAGAACCTTTCACTGTGCAAGTAAGTCATGATGGGCTTTGTTACACTGCATCTATCCTTCCTGTGAAACTGAGTTTTTAAAGAAACCAGTAATGTCTTCTCAGCTGCAGTAAGCATCTTCCATATACATGCTGCTTTCATAGCACTTATGCATGTGACAAGAGTGCCGGAAGATGTAAATCAAAAGAGTATTCTCCTCAGCTGTCCCCATCCCCTTGAAAGCTCTGTTTATTCCCTGGTAAACTGAGTGCACTCAGTGTATCACTGACCTGAAAATAATTAGGCTACTGTCTCCAGTGTGTACCTCACTCCTTGCCAGTCCTCTCAGCTGAGGCTGGCAGAGATGATTCCAGTAGTGATGATTTTTTCTTCAGCTTCATGGTATAAAGAGTGACACCAGGAACCAGACACCCTCTTCTTCCCTAGCTGGCAGTCTTTTGACACCAGTACAAAATGGGAGTCCTATTTCAATTTGGCATCATTTTTGCCTCCATTTTGTGTGAAAGCAAAGGGCTCCCAGGAGGTCAAGGAAAGTTTTGATGAGGGCAAGGGCATGGAAGTAAATGAGAAAAAATCCATTTGCAAAGCCTGGTGTCTGTGTTGTATTTCTGTTCTGGTTGTATTAGATATGGAGATGATGTGTTTTATTCCCACACATGCTCCATGAATGAAGACTAAAAGAAAACCGATGAGTTCCTAAGTAAATTGTTGGGGATGCTTTTTACTGTCTCACGAGGAAAGGGCATTGCTGTAGGTCATCTAATTTACAGCTCTTTCTGTTATCATCTGCTCTTGAATTCAAAGCACAAAGGCCAGGGATGAGAGCACTAATGACATACAGAGGTGAGAGCATTAATGACATACAGAGATTCAAGGGATAAAAACAAAGGGGAAGCATGCAAGTCAATTAGCAGCACAACTTGGCAATGAGAGCAGCCCACCCTCAAAGACAGAAGTTTCCAAGTATGACTGTTAGAGTGCACAAGTGCTAGGGATTTCAGCTCAGCAAAAGGAAAGCATACTGGACTCAGAGAACTTGCTGTCATCACCTGCTTATGTGTATTTTAAGGGTAATATAAATATTAATGTCTTCCAGCACTTTTTAAATGTACTTAGGCTTTTTAATGGGACAAGCATTATTTAGGTATGGGGCAGAGCTCAGTGCTTATTGCAGGGCGATGCAATATTAATGAGTACTATATATATAGTTCTAAGCCCCTTCCCCAAGGAAACAGCTAACAGCTCTTTATGTAAACATTGGAGAAATGACTACTTCTATGCAGTGCAACCGCCTCAGGTGAGCAACAGGAGTGTTAGAGCCACTGCTTAAGTTGAAGCCAGTGTTCTCTTTGAGTCAAAGTGAATGCATGAACCCCCACGCTCTGTGCTTCTCAAGGGAGAAGTCGTCTTGGACCACATTTGCAAAACACTTCAAAATACACTGAGAAACCCTAGCTCCAGGTTTTTCTCTACTTAGTGGTAGGCCCCTGATACACCTAAATTAGGAGAAGGATCACTCTAGGGTTCCTGTTTATTCAATGGAGAGATAATGGCACCCTTAAAGAGTGACTGAAATCGAGATGGGTGGAAGCACTCCCTGGAGAGGCCTTTCTGTCTCCTGGAGATTATAGAGGGAATCTAAAGCAACTACATCACTGTCCCAGTACCTAAATGAAGTGTCTGAAGTTTGATGGGATGAAACGGTACCACAGAAGTATTTGAAGAATGCCTCAGAAAGTTAAGAAGCAAGATGATGTGCCTCCGTAGATTATTTATAAAATTGATTCCTAACTGCTTCGTTAGGCACCTAATAAGTTGGTAAATCTGGACTTCTAGCTATACAAATGGTAACAGCCTGAGGAAGCTTCCAGGAAATCCTATTACACATTGTAACTTGGCTGGCTTCATTCAGGGTCTGTCAGCAGTGGAATTATCGTATTACAGTGGCTCAGTGGCTGGCAAAGAAAAGGGCACCATGAAGGGACTCAGAAATGAGATGTCTCTGGATTAGTGATCATCTTCATTGACTCACTGAGTTTGAAGCCAAAAGCACATTCAGTTAATCGGACCTTCCACACACTCAGTCCACTACATGTTCACCCACACATGCAGTATGTTCTCCTTCACCTTTACAGCATATCTTCCAGAAAGCTTTGAATTTAAATCTTTAAAGAATGACCAGCAAGCATAAGCAGTTAATTTTGGGAATTACTCACTATGCCACTGCATCAAAACCACCAGTTAAAATACTTTCTCTGCAATGCAAGAATCTCAACACCAACTTAAGGCCTTTCAGGTTCTGTCATGCCAGGAATTTTATTTAGAGGTAGAATATTAGCATTTTAGAGCTTGATCTGGTTAGATACAAACACCTTAGAGCTCCAGAAAAGTTAGGGCAGATGTATAGATGATATGCTGATGTGTTTGTTGTAAATGCTGTGTAAGGAACATGAATAAATGGATACTTGTATTTTCTACATGGAGAACCCTTGTCAGCTCCAAGTCTCTGAGGCGTTATCAAATGCCAGTTGACAGGAGCCAATCCTTGCTGACCATGAAGGCTGGGGATATTTTATTTTTTACTGCACTGGCCTAATGCTTTGATTCAGCACAGATGCCTATCAATACGAACAGTCCCGGGGAAGGAAATGTCTTAAGTAGACACCTTTTATACACTGAATTAGGACTACTGGATCTCAAACTGTTAATTCTGAGGCAACATGAACTCTCTTGATGTGACTTAGACTTTTTAAGTGCCTGTGCTGAAATAATTTTTTCTCTTATATTACATTAAGGCCTGGCTGAGACCAAACCCCATTATGTAGGGTGCCACACAAAACATAGCAAGAAGAATTCACGTCCCACAGATCTTACATTTTTCTGAAGGTTTATAGATTTTTTCAGAGTCGAGTGACACTTGAACAAAGAGTGTTTGAAATATTGCCTTAACTCTTATGTCTTTGGCTGAAATCATTTCTGTGAAGACATGGATGTTGTCCGAATGTTATTGCAGAACTGCAAACCAGACAGTGCACCTTGAAATACAGACACAGCTGGCAATAAAACTACAGTGAAACCACAATCCCTGAAATCACTCTAATCTGCTTTTCTTGCTTGAACGGTTTTGGAAAACAGCTTTCTGCTTTGGAGCCAACTTACCAAGCTGTTCAAAATAAGTAAACAGCACCTTATCTATCTGGTGAGTTGGTCTCAGAGATGGATTGTATTAACCCTTTTTGTACCATGTCTGTTAAATGATAAGTTATGGAGGAAGGGCTGCCTCTTTGCATACATACAGAGCACAGAGACGCCCAAGCCTCTGTAATTACTGTGATACAAACAACAACAGAACTTTCCATTTCTGATTGTTGTTAGATCATGGGTCAAATCATGTAAAGAGTTTTTAGTGTGTGCTTGGAAGCCTTTTTTCATCTAGATGAGGTTTTCAGCAATTAATCCACACACTGTAAAAATCAGAGCATATTGGCTCCATGCCTGGAGCTTGATTGTTCCCATCACTGTTTTCTGGTGAATGCTTTCTGCAAAATACATAGAAATTGTCAAGTAATTGTCTCTTAAGCTTTTGTATATGCAAAGAATGTACAATATGGAGAGCATTATCCTCTCTAGATTTATCAACTACTGCACAAATACTCATTGTCTGTAGCATTTTTCACTATATTGTAATTAGGGGCTGTCTCTTCCAGTGCTGGCCCAACACATTAACATAGAGAAAATACCTCCAGTGCTTCAAATTGAAATCTTTACAATTTCCTTTTTGATGGTGCTTTATAGCAACGTGCAAACACTTCCAGACCCGACACAGTAAGGAAACAAAAGGAGATAACATTTCTGCTCTGACTCAAATCCAATATGATTATCTTAGCAAAGTTCAGGCTCCCATACCCTGTAGCACTGTTGTGCTACCATGTTAGTGGAGAGAGAGAGAAGAGTTGTTCAGCCTACGCATATACTTCCACCCTTTGCAGCCTTTCTACAAGAGGGAAACCTAGGTGCAGGCTGGAAGGGAACTACGCTGCATGGCAGTCAGATTCGTATCTGGAACATTCCAGCTTGATACACAATCTACAGTTTTGCTTACACAGAGTAGATTTTCCTGCATAATTCCTTGGGTGCCCACATCTTTCTACTAACTCTGCAAGTTGAATGCTGATGCTAGGTGCTGCATTCTCTGTTCTTTCTCTTGCAGCCCAAAATGCTTCTGCTTCAGTGTCCATGTATGTACAAGATAAATAGCCAGTCTCAGAAGTGATAAAGTGGAGGTTTGAAAAGAAGGAGAATTAAGTGAAAAATGATCATTCAGGAGACTTAAATACCAAGGGATAGATGAAAAGAGACACTTCTAAGGCATGCACCCACACTGGCCTTTTCCTTGTTCTGATGGCTTGCCTTAGGAGCAACAAATGGCATTGCACTATGTGGCAGCCCTAGTACTGCAACTTGGTCAGAGGATCTCAGTGGGAATATATGGCTGGGCAGAAATTACTTTTAGCAGAGAATTCAGCGTACCTGGGTTTGGATGTGTAGAATGTGCTGGCCCTCTTTCAGGACTGTTTTTGAAAAGTAGCTGCCAGACTATTTTCACTCAGAGAAAACCAGAACACCTCAGGATTGTATAGCAGAGCTCAGCTGTAGAAATAAAACAAGTCGAGAAGCCCTATCCTTAGCCAGAGCTCCTCCTGCTCAATCAAAAGGCCTGCAGAGGCTTCTGGGAGATGCAGATATTGGAGTCTGTCCCTACAAAAAGCAGAAGTCAAACACAAACACTTCCGACACATTTCAGTGTAGCTAGCACACAGCACAATAACTCCCAAGGAACAATGCATAGTCACCCTCCACTTTGTGACAAGGTGGGAGAGAATGGAAGAAATATGGGGCCTAATGCAAAACCTTCTGAAGACATGATTTCCACTGATTCCAGTGTCTGGCAGGCTGGGTTTAAGAGGGCAGGCTCAATATGCATTTGAAGACAACACAGAGTGGGGTTTTCAGAGCAAGATGAGGGAATTGACTTTTAACTTGCCAGTTCCAATGAGCTTCAACAATGCAATTAGGCAAAACAGATGCCCCCTCATCAACAGTTCTTCCAAAGTCAACTCCTGTCCTAAGTCTAAATCTTCACTAACAAGCAGCATGTAACTGAAGCTTTCTTACCTAAGTTCAAATATAATGATAGACTAGAATATAGATCAGGAGCTTCTACAGTGGTAGCAAGTGGGCTATGGCAGTCTGATGAGGGAGCTCAAATATAGGCTGGCTTGGCAACGGGAGGTACAGATATATTGTCCCTGTGCTTTAGTCCCTTCAATGAAAATGGAGTGTAACTACTCTTGATCACTCCCTCTTCCCTTGCCGTGTCCTCCTTTTGGCTATAAGTGTAAACCCTCTCCTTTGTGCCTGTAGCACTGTCTTTAAATACTAATGGAATAGCACAGCCAATGTAAAGTAAAGGTGAGAGTCAGAGCCCAGATAATTCAGAGGAAACACTCCCGCTGATGATGGCTGGCTGTCAGGCCTAAACACAGTTATTAGTGGAAAACAGAGATGTGTGGTGCAATTTTTTTTCCCTCTTCCTCTTCAGAACAGCTGTGATGAGACAGGAACTTTTCTGCAAGTTGCAAAGAACCTAGCCCATCCCTGATAATCCTGTGCTTTTCAAAACTGCCTACAAATAAAAGTGAAATCCAAAACTCTGCTCCTGCCAAACAGGCCACATCACTAACAGTGAAATGGCTTTCTAGTGGCGTGACCTCCAGCGATGTCTGATAAGCACGTGGTCTTTCTCCTGCCAGTTTGTATTTAATCAGATCCAAACAACAGAAGTTGACAATGAAATCCCAGAGTCTCGCCCAGAAAGTTCCTCAGCTTTGGGTTGGACTTTTTGTTTGTCTGTTGTTCTGGGTGTACCCTGCAATCTGCTGCCTAGAGGGCTACACTGGCCTCACACCAGGAGGCTGCAGACAGCATCTTACTTGCATGTAACTCTCCATACTGTTTCCTTTGGACTAAGCATCTGAAGACATCATTTCACTGCAGAAGCATACTGAGGTATCTGGAGCACTCCACAGATCACAGGCCAGAAGGAGGCAAATGACAGGAAGCACGGTTTCAGTTACAGGTCAAGAAGCAGCATCCTCTACCTCTGCCACAGCCTTCTCGTGCACTTGGGCAAGTCGAAGTCTCCCAGACTTGCTGTCAGTATGCTAGAGCTAATCAGGCATTGTTCTGCTTAAAGGCAAGTCCCATTTTCAAAAGCAATTTAAGCTTTTCTCAACTCTGAAGCTTTAGTCCACAGATTTTCCTAAGACGTAGATGTCTGAGTTCTTCAATTGCTCTGAAAATGCCTATCTGTTCTATCAAGGCAGTAGATTGTTGCTCACATCACCTTTAGCAAAATTCAGCTCTCAAGGCTGATGAGAGCTGGGAAGACAAGTGGCACAGCCCCTCCTGTGTGTCCGCAATCACAGCATGCCTCCACCATCCCCAGGAGCTTGGCTGCTAGCACGTGCTACAGTCTGCACTGCTGGGGTCTTACTGCTTGCTACATTCAGCTGGAGCAGAATGTTTCTGCAGTCTGCAAGCAAACTTCATCTTCTAGACAGGTTATACAGATATGCTATGCTTTACAATTACATGTTGTTTTGCTATATGGATATGTTATGTTTTGCAAATTTGAGTGGAACAAAACCCAAAGTGATTTAAAAATCTGGGCCCTTCACTTCAGCTCCTCACATGTAAGACAAGACTCCTGTTAGGAGACCTCTCTGGATTGTAGCTCAGAGGGAAGGCTGTCCTGCACTGCCTGCATACTGCGGTCCCGTTCAGGGCCTCCGTGTGACAACACAAGAACATCGCTAAGTAGACACTCATCTCATGTGACAATATGACAAAAGCTGATCACGCCGATTCGTTTTTGCGGGTAAAATGTGCCAAGGAATTTTAATCCTGGGTGCAGGTCAGTTACTCACAGCAATGGTAGGAGCTACGAGCTCCTCCTTAGCTAAGTGTCTTTTCCATTGGAGAGAAGGAAGTATGTTAAGGCAGTCTGGATAAAGATTTTTGTCCAAGTCCATGATTTACCTTTCTCTTTGGGATTATTATATACATGGCTAAGACAATACAACCTTCTGGAAAACCAGAAATAGATTCTTTTCCATCTCCCCCTCATCAGAGTTGGTTACTTTCACAAACACTTAACCAAGCTTGCTGTATTTTTGGACCTATCTTCTGCTCTGCTGTTCTCACCTAATGCCTAAATATTTCCAAGTTGCCCATATTTAAGCTTTGAAAAACTAATAAATATGGTAAAAACATGTAAGAAATTTGGAGACCTAGTTCTTTTAATTCCTTATTCGCGTGTTCTGCAGCAGCAGCTCTCCTGACCTTTCTGTTGCAACCAGGGCTGTTTGGTCAGTTTATTAATATTTTTCTTGATTTTAATATTTTTCATTTCATTAACTTGCAAGCAATGCTGATTCTTAATATGATTTTTTTAGTCTGGTTGAGCACTGTATTAGTTGTAGTAGTATTAACAGCATTAATTATAGTACTTAATAATGCTGGCATGTATTTGTTTAAAAGAATTTATTTATCCTTAATGAAAATGTGTATTCTGCTTGGTTTAGAGTTGAATTATATTTTACGAACCAAAGCAGGACATTTGAAATCTAAATTGCAGCAGCATATATAGAGTATCTATGAAGACCCTCAAATGACTGTGAAAATTCAAACGCTTACGTTGGTGGCAGTCAAAATTTAGCATGTATTGAAGAGATGCATTATATCCGCTGTGTTATGACAAAGAATTATAAGTCACCATATGGCTCAATTTTTCAAAATACATTTTTCCAAATAGCAACTTCTTAGGCATTTAGAAATTTAATTTTCCAATTGAATTTTAATTGATATGTTCTAGCTCCAACAGACAAGTTAAACTTCGGACTTGTTTTCTTTGATTCAGGACAAGAATGGGAGTAGAAAAATGGGGTTTGGTAACTCTGAAACATTCCAAACATTTTTTTGAAGCTATTAGTGAAGGTTGAATCTTACACCATGCTTTGAACGTGACCAAACTGAAGGGGCAATTATGAATAGGCTTAAAATTGCAACAAAAGCCTTCACTTCCACGCTTCACTGGCAAACAGTTTGAAAACAATCCACATCTGTCATAGTACCCATCTAAAAATTCTAGTTCTTTTGCTCAGGGTACTAAGACTCAGGCCTTCAGCTCTGCCGCACAGCTGGTTAGAAACTTCCTGATGAAAGTTTCATCAGCAAATGCAAAGCCCAATATGTTTAATTCAAAACATTCCAGAATTTAATGAGGTGATAAGCCTCATGTATGTTTGCATGGGTTTCCAGCATATGCCTGAGTGCCTGGCAGACTGAAGATCCAGTGTTTCCTGGATCTGCCTTTGTGGTGCACCCTCAGACAGGACCTGTGTGGCACAGAACTTCCATAGCAATGGCCCTGACTCTGGGTTCACAGCCCTAACTGAGTTTCCAAGGTCAGCATAGTATAGGACATACATGGTCCCAAACAGCTACTGAACAAGATCTTGCTGTTCTGTGCTCAGGGAGGTAATTAATTCAGGAAACATCATGACAGTTTCTCAATGAATTTTAAAATGGTTTTAAACCTAATCTGAAAACTAAAGTTTTAGACGAACCCCGACAGCCAAGACTGAACACATGCCAAAAAACCAACTGTCCCCTAGTGACTGCTCGCCAAAGACAGGATCTGCTGAGGCTCCCAAATCCTCAAGAGGAGTATTTTTCATTCCGGATGAAAACTGCTCCCTCCACCAGTCTAAAGATTGTCTTACCTTCCACCTCTAGCCCAATACATCCAAGTTTCTGAAAATACTTTTTCAGCAATGAAAGGTGAACAGTTTTAGCCTTAGAGAAAGCGCTCCTGCACAAAAAGGAATGACTTTGCTGCAGAATTTGATCTACACAAATCTCATTTACTGGTTGCTTCTGAAACCTGCAGTTCTGTTCACAGATAGATGATCTCTCTTCATCCTCCTGTTCTGCCTTCACCACTTTTACGGTACTTCAAAGATACATCAAAGCATGTGCTACACTACAGCCACAAACTACAGTGTCACAGGCTTTCTAGGTAATTTCTAGTTAGAATTGCTGTTGTGTTCAAAAAGATGGGTAGGAGGAAGTCTAGGAGCTTGTTGACAGATCAAGTGAAATTGTAACTATGATGAATACTATTTCAGTATTGTCCAGTCTTAAAACAGAAAGAGATTGGCTGAAGCCAACCACCTAATGATTTTTTTTTCCTTCTTTTTACTAACTGTGATGATAGTAGTTATACTCCCTCCTACATGACCAGGATGAGCCTGGGAAAAGTTCTCATAGGAAGTTCCATCATCCAGGGGAAATATTACATCTCCCTAAGAGGTCTTCCTCATTTTAAACTGTGACTACCTCATGTATTTTGGGTTAGAAATGGAAAACACAAGTTGAACTGTGAAGATAATGAACCAGTGATCCAGTGCATTCTCCATCAGTTCAGGTTTGGCAGTGTGCGGGTGGCACTAACCCAAATAGTTTAGAGAGGTCATGCCAAGAAGCACCGAGGTGCAGTTTCTGGCTGTTCTATGTAAGAGGTCCCAGCTCAACTGGTCTTTTCTGGCCTTGAATACTCGTGTGACGGCTCGAACAAAGTGACTTTGTCATTCTCTGTTGCAGTTCCACGGCATGAGGTCAGAAAACGTCCCTTTCATAATCGTAAATAAGACAGGAAGAAAAGAAAAAAGCCTAAGTGTCTTAGCGTGACAGGGCTGTCACCGTGCAGAAGGGGGTGCATTTACAATACCGAGGAACTGCGCGCCCCG
>NW_009258754.1:6231391-6249113 GCF_000687185.1 Egretta garzetta
GGGCCTGCTTGCCGCCGGGAGGCCGCGGGGGGAGCTGCCCCGGTGGGATGGTGCCTCTCCAAACCGCCTGTGCCTGAACACGGACACGCTCACGGATGAGCAGGCCTTGAACCGAGAGCCACCTCTCTCGGGCGTTGGCTAAACCAAAGGCAGCTTCGTGGAAAAAAGGCCTGCGTGTAGCTAGTTGTGGAGTCAGAAAGTTCCCAAAATAGAAAACTTGCTTTGTTTTAAGGGGGAGGGGGGCAGATAGGGTCACATTTGAACACTCTCAGCTCTCTGTAGTTCTCTACCCGAAGTTTTGGGAATGGAGTGACAGTGAGGTGTCAGTGGCCACCGCTGGTGGCCTGGGACTCCGCTCGGTAGCGGCCCTGTGTGGCTGGGCCCCGTCCATCTACACCGATTGCAGAATCGGGTCCATTGCTAGTTTGACTGCATTAATCAAAATTGCTCTAGTAATTACAAGCTGCAAGTAGAAACAATTTGTTCCGAAGTTTGCTTTTCCTACCAGCCAGCTGGGTTTGAGAACAAGAAGTGAACTGGAATAGACTGTCGGATATTCCACATCATATTCTGTGCAAAAAAAGAAAACTGCTGCTCTGGGGAGCAGGAGGGAATAGTGCCACCCCTTTGCTGCATTGACTCTTAACTTGTGTTCAGTTTAGGGTGCTACTGCTTTTAGATTTCAGTCACCAAGGAACTTTTATTGAGATTGGTGATAAACTGATCTTTGATATCTTTGTTTAAATCCCATTTTCCATGTTGGTTTGCACTCAGCTAGTTTACCAAGCAAATAATACTCAGTTGCAGCTGATCTTGCCAGGCTATATTCTAGCTCTGCAAATACTCTTTTTAAATGTAATGTGGGTTGATTGTGAATACTGCACTGGGCTTCAAGTGAGTGCTTGTGCTTAAAAAGGGCCAGGGAAGAATATCTGTTTGTTTTTGCACCTCCTACTTCAGTGCTGACAGATTGCTCTTTGTGATTCCTTGCTCTCTATGCAGAGCTGAAATTTTGGGTAATTAAATTCTGTGTTGGGAAAACGTAGTTGCTGCATCTGAGCTTACGTGCAAGGTGCTGTATGGCCACCAAAGCCTGTTTCGCTGTTGTAGGCCTAGATAGCAGTGAGACATTTCTGTAATGGCAGACTTTGGTTGTGAGGCGTTCTGTAACGACAGGCAAAGCTTAATTCTCCAAGATAAATGTTTCCTTCTTCATTTCTTCCCCTTTATGTCTCTAGGTTGAATCTAATTATGCTGTTGTGTAAGAGAGTAGGTTTAAAGGCAGCAATACTCAGTGGCCTAATCTAGCACTTGCAACAGAACTGAAGTTCATGCAGGGCTTTACTGGCTCTTAGACTACTCAAAGGTCTCTAGAAATATATAGTGATTTCACCTTAGTGGGCAAACTAGAAGACATGGAAGCACCATTGGAGAGACCCATTCCAGTGAAACCGAAGAGCAAGAAAACTATTTCCTTGTAAAGGACAATCTAGGGGGAAAGGAGCACATACTGGGGTGGCAGGAGAATGAGGCTCGGGTCCTTGGTACCGCTTTGCTACTTTGGAAGAATAAACTGGCCTCTATTTCTGAAGCTCTCCCTCTGTAGACAGGTGACAACAGCATGCTTATACCTCAGAGCAGGACCTGGTGACCAGGATTAAAGCAGGATAGGAGTTTGACACTCCCTTTCAATGGGCTGTCAGCTAAATGTTTGTTTTCCCAGTGAGCTGGTACAAAAGCCAAGAGTAAGAGGTTTATCTTGGACTTTGCCTGCAGGTGGCTCTCACCATCACACCTGAGTCTGTGCTGGATGTGGCATTCCTTCAATATGAAATCCTGCTGGCTATAGTCTTTACTTGTGTGATACAGAATTTGCTGTACAGAGCTACAAGTAATATCAAACAGATGGCATATATACATCTATGAGAAAATAAGTGGGTGCTTACTAACTTTATATTTTACTAGAAGATAACAAAAGTCTCTTCTCTTCCTCCCTCCCCCCCAGCTTTAAACACTTTCCTTGAGTGGGAGGAGTTCCTCTGTCTATCAAATCTACTATGCCACCTTCCCCCCCCCTCCTGCTGCTGCTGCTACAAGTAGAATGTTATCTGGTAGGTTTAAGTATCTGTCTCTCATATTGGCTTACAAGCCCCACAAATAATTTCTAAAAAAGGCAGCCTTCTCAAGGGAGGCTTAAAATGCTTCTGTTCTTGCTTTTCTAGTTCAGTGGCATCCAGATAGTTATGTTTTTATTAATCCATTTTGGAAAAATAGTCAGAACACCATTAGCATAAAACAAAAACTCATCCTCCAACACATCCTATGCTTGATCTCTCTTCTTTAGCATGCTCATAAACCAGAGTGCAGTGGCCAAGTGCTTAATGTCATGTGTGACAACGTGAATTTAATGCAGAGTCCTTCCCATGCCATTTCAAGCTTCATTTAAAAGCTGAGGAGAAACGAGAATCTCACTTTATGGGCTTAACTTATTTCAATTAATCTTGCAGGGGGGAGCTAGTGACAATTTGGAAGAAATACAAGTCATAAAAACAGCTTTCTCCTTCCTGTTTAAGATTAAACTGTTTCAGCTTTTGTTTCCGCTGGACTTTGAGCCAGTGAATGAAAAAAACAGAAGAGGAAGTATAGAAAAAGGGAGATGAGGAAGAAGTGAGGGAGCTTAGTAACTTTAGACGGCAGAATACAGGAAGCACATGTATGTCAGGAGAACAACTTTGAAAGGAACTGGTGGTGAGTCAGGAAGCAGTCACTCCAGTCTGTCCCTTCCCCATGTTGCAAGAGTGGTAGCTGTAAGCCTGTGCGTTTCCCAATTAAACCTAAAAGTGGTCTCTTGACAGTCACATTGGATTGCTACAATTGCACATTTGTTCCATTTGTTAAGTCCTGGAATAGTAGTTGTGCCTTACTGAGTGTCTTCAGCTGAGATCTACCACCTTGTCTCTCTGCAATACTAGCTGGGTACCTATGGCTATAATGTATGATATTATACCTGGAGATGCCTCTTTCTAATGTATTATTGTGGAATACTGAAACTGCTTTTCTCCCCCCCACCTTCCTCTTCTGTGCACCAGAATAAGCAACGATGGCATTTGTGAAGAGCGGATGGCTGCTCCGGCAAAGTAAGTCATGGGCCTTTTACATCCTTTTCTCCCCACTGTGTCTAACTTCTTTAAAAAACATCAGAGCAACTTAGTAAATCCCAGGTCCTTCTTAAAACAAGTCTCTAGCTCTGTGGGTTGGTTTTGGTTGGTGGTTTTTTTTTTTTTACCTTTAGGACACTTCACAAAATGACCTGTGATGACAACATTTCCACGTGAGCTTTTGGGTATACCAGTGGGAAACAGGATATACCATATCTGAGGTGTCTGACTGGCACTCAGCTTACGATGCTGCTCTGTAATTAGTGCTATGCAAGTGGAGACTTGGGAGCTTTACCTGACACCTTACATTAATGTTTTCAATTAGTCATGCCCTCTGCTTCTACTTGCAGCAAGTTAGAACTAAAGCGCCAGGCTATGCACTTAAAATAAACTCAGTTGTGACTTTGAATACTAGATAAAATATGGAACTCAATTCTGTAATGTTCTCAAGTGGGGATGTAGTACAGGATTTTGCTTGGCACCTCAGAATGTCTGGGGTAACTGTGAAGGATTTCTTGGTTTGTTTTTTATTAACTCTAGGACACAAATACTTCCCAATATGTGCCCTTCAAAAGTGACTGTCTGATTTTTAAGGTACTATTTTACGACGTTGGAAGAAGAACTGGTTTGACCTGTGGTCGGATGGACGCTTAATATTCTATGATGATCAAAATCGCCATGATATAGAAGATAAAATCCACATGCGAATCCATTGCATTAACCTCAGAGTGGGGAATGAATGTCGAGGTAATAATGAAACCTTCAGGAGTTTCGGAGATTCTTTACAACTTCAGTGCCTGCCCAGCATACCATTTACAACACTACTGCAGAAGCAAACATGTCCAAGAAGTGTGCAACTTCACTGTTGTTAAACCACCACCCCCTCATCCCTTTTGAAAAACAACCCAGCCCAACCAACTACTAAATTTCCTTATAGATACCCAGGGCGTGGTATCACCATGTGATAGATTAGGTTAGGGTTTGATACTTCCTTTTAAAACTCCGTCAGGACAGCATACCATATATGCAAGCAGCAGGCATCAACACGAGAATGGGATGTTCACCGCCAACTTGGGTGGCTGATTATAGAGTGTTACTGGTGTAACTGTAATGCTGGCTGCAGTGAGAAGGCAGTACTAGCAATGGAAAACCTCAGCAGGTATTTTTCAAGTATTACTAAGTTCACTTCTAGCATTTGTTAGTCTTCTACTTGATGCTGACACAAGTGAAGGACACTAGTGTTGCAGCTGCTAAATGTGGATTGGTTCTTTTGTGCTCTCACCTAGAAAGCTTGGACTAGATGATCATTGAGGTCCCTTCCAACCTAGGATTCTATGATTCTGCTGTAAGACACCCGCATTTCTTAGGAATGATGTTCAGAGCTACTTATGTTCAGGATGCTCTAAAGAGCAAGTACGGGTTCTTTCCGTCTGTAATTTGTTCTGATGCCATGGAAAGCAGCTACAACTGGCCCTAGTTTATTTTGTCCAGACTTTTGCATAAACTGTCTCCCTTCTTGTAAATGACATAATGAAATTCTGGTTGTAGATATTTCATAACTCATCTCTTTTTTTCTGACTCAGATTTCCAGCCTCCAGAGGGGAAGCAGAGAGACTGTTTACTGCAGATTGTTTGCCGTGATGGGAAGACAGTCAACCTCTGTGCAGAGAGTGCAGATGACTGCCTGTAAGTCTGCCGGAGAACCTTGGTTTTGCTGCGTCTTCCTCTTTCATCTTTCTTTTTTCTCCCTCTGCCCACTTATTTTCTCTCATTTGGACTTTCAGAGACACATTTTAAGAAAGTTATCAAGCAAGTAAAAGCAGGCTTTCAGTGACAAAAAATATAGCTCTCCTAGAAGAAGTTGCCTAGCTCATGCAAACTAACTGCAAGTTAAGTCACTTAAAACACTGAAGGGTGAGGAGGAGTAAAAAAATCTTTATTAATATGGTTAATGCAAGACTTGCTGAACAGATTTGATTTTTCCACTTTTCCCATTCTTCAAATAGTACCTGACTGTGCAACACCCAAGGATGTCCCAATCAGTAGTGAAAGCAATAATACTCTCTATTATTGTGAACTCTCAACCGAGCTTAGTTACATAGAGTTAGATCATCATCAGCATTTGCCAAGTATGTATGGTACTTTGAGCATGCTCCCAGCCATACAGCACGGGAGTATCTGCATGAAGTCTGTGTACCTTCTGTTCAGACTGTAATAGCATCAAGAGACACACTCTAGTCAGCACAGATGCAACTGTTAAGGCAAGAGACATAACTTCTCTGGTGCGCCCCTTCTTATTTCTTTATCCTGAGCATGGCACATATTACCTGGCTGTTGTGCTTGCCGTGAGGACCTTCAAAACTCCATCTGTTCTGTCTTGTGTTCCTCCTCATTCCTTCTCAGCTCTGCAAAGAAAGTAATGATTTCTCAATCTTGGTGTAACACCTTTGTGCATTAATTTTAGTGTAACATTAGGCTTTGACACATGCAGTATCTTAAACTCTGCTCCTGCAGTACCTCTAGTTGCTAACCTGTTTTTTTTTCATAGTCCTAAGACGAAAAAGTGGAGTTAATTTTTATCAGTGTCCCACTAAACAACGGGGGATTTTTTTTGCAGGGCATGGAAAATTGCTCTTCAGGATGCCAGAACAAACACAGTAAGTGTACTGCCTAGACTTTATACTGATAGAGAAGCAGCACATCAGTCTTACGTGTGCTCCAGCAGTTTACTTCTGAAATCACTTCCTCCTCTGCTAGAGAAAAACAGGGTCATAAGTGTGATGGTAAGGCTTGTGGGTGGGGAGAAGAATGATCCTCTGGATCACAAGCACATGTCATCCTTGCAGCCAAGTCCAGACAAATCCATGCTGGGTGGAAGTGAATGATTTCAGGGAACGATTTCTCTGGGTGGAAATGAATGTTTGGGAAGCTGGTCTATAAGGGAAGTGGGCACTGAGGCTGTGGACAAAAAGTAAATCTTCTGCAACCAGTAAAAATGTACTTTCCATTCCTGGTGCTTGTTGCCTACCAGGTGCAGCGCTAAAGAAAGATTACTGCAAAGCAGCTGTTTGTTAACGTAGATCCATTACATTGTGGGATGCTTCTTGGCAGAGACTAGGGGAGGAGCAAGAGGTGCTTGGAGGGGAATGCAGGCATGCCAAGGAGGAGTATATTACCTCTGCATTGGCATGCTAGCTGTGGAGAATGAAGAGGTCAGGAATCACAAATGTCTCTCTATGAGTCTTGGAGTTCTCTAGAGAACTGGATCTTTGGGGAACCACATCCATCCACTTGTGGGTATTGTTAATTTGTTTTTCCTCCAGACTGCCTTCCAGAGTACTCTTCAGCACTAGATTTCCTTAGATAGCTAGACTGAACCAACCGGAGATGTTTCTGTTTCATGGGGAAATGCTGGGTTTTGTAGAAGCTTATCTCAGTTTTTAATGGTCAAATTAACATTGCCACTGTACTGAGGCATCTGTCATATGATATAACTTAGATCTCTAGCTACCCAAAGCAAACAGGTCATAGCAAAACTACCCTGGACATGATTGCCTCTGACTGCAGCTATGCTATGCTGCTTCATGGTGTTAGATGAGAAGCGAAGGAATTGTCCTCACACAGAGGACACGATGTTCATGGTCTATCTGCTCTAGTTTTAGGGCCTTTATCTTGCTTATGTGTGAGTTGGTGACTCCTGATTTCAGGAGTTAGGAGCTGCTGCTTTTCATGTCTCTCACACTCAGCTGCAAGCCCTGCTAGAAGGCATCCAAAACTTGCCATCACCCTTGTCAGCCAAGGCAGACCCCTGCTACTCAAAGTAGGGCAGGTAGCTCTCTGCTCAAGTAGCATCATAAATTAGCGCTTCCCAAACCTATTAAAAGTCTCCAACAAAGACTTGAACTAACCGGGTAACCAGCTTTGAGGCCATCTGTAGGTGTCTGACACAGCTTTCAAAAATACCGAGCATCCAGCAGTGCCTCATAATTTTACTTGAGTAGCAGGGCGATCACCTTAGCTTTGAGAAGTGTCATTTACAGATGTTTGCAGGCTTGTGTCATAGGGCTGTACAAAGTTCCCTGTAGCAAAACAGAATACATTTGTTGCTAAGATGTGAGCATTTGCTGGACTTTTTCTCAGGTGGTAGATACACTTGCCTCTTCATACAGTGCTTTCAACAGTGTATTTCAAGCAATCCTTAGACTCTCCACCACAAGTTTGATCTGAGGTATGGCCATAGTATGCCCTCAAAAGTCTTTCTACAGTCCAGATACAAGAGACAATAGGAACATTCTCTATTCAGCTATTAAAATGTTCACTTGTAAATTAAAAAAAAAAAAAAAAAAAGCAGCTTTTTGGGGGGGGGGGATAGGGCACTGACTAAGAGTATCACTGTAGATTTCTGACCTGAGGGGAAAGAATACAAGGCTACTGTAATAAACCTTAATTATCTTTGAGAGCTCCTTGTGGATGGAGTCAAGTAAGTTACCACCTTTGCCTCATGGCTGCCTGCAAAAAGGACCAGAATTATAGGTGGCATTTGCAAAGTAATTCCATAAAAACAACCAAACATCTTAAATCCCTACATTTAAACCTCTCTTACTGCATTTTTTTTCTAAGTCTCCTTACAGCCAGAAAATGAGAGGTAGCTAAGAACTGTCACAGTGTTCTACTAAAATGTTCAAGTGCCACTTTTGGCTACTGCATTTGTTTTCTTTATCTGCTCTTGCAGAACTTGGTGATACCACTGTAGGGTGCCAGGAAGCAGCTAGCTTAGCTGTGAAGACTTTTTAAATCTGAAAATAGAGGATGAACAAGAGGGTAACTTCTAAAACTGAGGCTATGAAATGAGGGAAGGAGTTGGTGTGCTTGCATGCACACATATGCGTGTGTGCACGCACAGGTAAGAAATTTTATGGCTCCTCCCTGTGGTTGATCAGGCATTTGTGTTCTTCTAGGTCTGCTCTCCAAGTAGTTTCTTTTTCCAGTGCTTTGTAAGGTACTCACTGCTTTCTTAACATTCAGCCGGTTACTCTTTCTTTGGGGTCATTAAGTTTTACTCCTTGCACTACTCTGACGGGCTATCTGTAGGAAAAGGTGATAACTGCTACCCTTCCATGGTGCTTAGGGCTACGTGGGATCTGATGTGATGTATGATGAGACAGCCATTTCCTCAGCCCCTCCTCCCTATACAGCTTATGCCACACCATCACCTGAGGTAAGAGTTGCAGTCGGGAAGCATTAAAATAAGTGAGGTAGCAGAAGTGGCCACCCTTCAAGCACCCGAACTGTACTCCCAAAGCGCCACGTTTCACAGTTAGATCCAGCTTTAAGATTTGTACAAAAGGAGAGTTGAGAGGAAGGCGCTAAAAATCTACTGTCACTCCTATTTGAGATGGATTTCCTTTGAAAGGGATGAGGCAGATTTGGTTGGGAGGTATATAAAGGTATGGCTGCTAAGTGAACTTGGAAAATAAAGTTTCTTAAAGACAGGGCAGAAATTATTTAGTCAGCTTTTAACATAAGGAGGTGTAACTACACTTTCCAGTGTAAGCACTGGAAGGGTATAAAATCAGGAGTTTTAAAAATAGGATTTAATGACTGGAGCTGTCACTTTTAACACGTAAGGTTTGTTGTATCCAAGACGTTACAGCAACACAATAACTAGCTTCTGGATGCACAGTTCTTTTGCAGTGGAGAAGGAGCAGCATGGGGGCCAAACCAGTATACATTGTGGATTTCTGGATGTTCTGACTCGCGGCAGCGATACACAAAGGGATAGTTTGGGATGGTATTACTTGTTGCACTATCGGTGCTCTGCTCCAGCCCCTCGCTGTTACAAGTAGTTGTTAAGAACTGGATGTGATACTGGCAGCTGTATCAGGGCAAGCAGGAGCCTCCTCTTTTGGAGAACAAAATTGCTTTGAAAACATACGGCTACAAAGTATTGTCCTGAACCCGACATTCACTTGCAGTGTGCTGGAGGAAAGTTGGTTGGAGTTTCTTGGGATCAGCTGCTGCCTACCTGGCACTTCTGAGCGCTCCAGAGAAACACTGTGGGTGTGAGGGCAGAGAGGAGAAGCTGCTAAGGCTGCTGTGGCTCTGCCTGATGATCCAGGCCCTGCCTCTGCCATTCACCAGCCAGGAAGGGTAGAGAGCGAATGCTGCTTAGGAGCATATAATTTTTCAAGTAGCTGTTCTAAATCCTTTCCAGGGAATAGACAGACTATATCAGTACAGGCTGGATATTTTAGGGAAACTTTAACAGCATTAGAAATGAAGGACAATTGAACAAAGTGCATAGTTGGATACATAGCAAAGAATACTTCTGGTAATGCACATTTTTAATTTCACCAGGTTTACGGCTATGGCTACGATCAGTACAATGGTGCATATCCCCCTACTGGTCCTCAAGTCTTTTATGCCTCCAATGGACAAGCTTATGCTGTTCCTTATCAGTATCCATACCAAGGTAATCAGTATCAACCATATCCTTCACCTTCCTATAGAAGCTATTTGAGTCAGTTTTTCTGGCTTTCATTTTATTAATCACCGTCCTTTACCACCCGCCACTCCTGCACAACAGAGTGATGGAAAGAAACCTCACTTGTAACTGGAACCAAGTTCCCTTACCCTTTCACAACAGAGCAAGTGCAGTGAAATTTGTGTTAAGTGATTTAACCTTCCCAGTGTGATCACAGCATATTTAAATTACTTCATAAATTCTTTTTGAAGCACACAGAACTCTTAACTACAGTAGGCAGCATGTTTTCTAAGGAAAGATAGAAGAACCAGAACAAGATTGATTCAGTACTCCATATTAGGCACTGATGGAGCTTTTGATCCAGCTGTTGCTCTTACACCTAGCTTAATTCTTTCAACACTGATGTTCAGCTCTGACCTTAGAATTAAATGCAAGTTTCAAAGGTAAAACCACTCCCAAAGCATGGTGGTAACTGGTTCCTTCCCTGCATGCTGGAATTGCTGTAAGGCAGTACAGTCAGCCTTGTGAAGTCGTCTTTTGCTCTGTTCAGGTTTGTATAGCTTTCAACCCCAATAAAAGAGGAAAGAGACTAAAATTTTAGGGTATGCTTTTAAGCTTAGTCACTGTAATTTAGGATTAGCTTTGCATAGAGAGCCCAAATCCAACAGAACTGGGGCTTCAGAGTAGTATGGGTAATACAAATCAGAAGATTTAACATACTAATTGTTTATGATCTGGCTCTGCAAACAGGAATCTCTATTCAGAAATTTTTTCGGTTTGAAGGAGATTTTTTTTTTTTCCATTTGACATTTGTCAGGTTATTTGTCTTTTCCATTTTTTGTTACAAGGGAGGTGCATCAGCCTAACGCTTTTAAAGTTTTCCTCATTTAAGTTAGTGAAGTCCTAACATACATATCAGATCTATACAGAGACAGGTGGGTTCTGTTGGTTCTCAGCAGTTGAAAAGCAGCAGCTTGTTGAAAGTCCCAAGAACCATTTTTAAAAACTCCAGCAGGCCTTGGACATCAAGCCTCAGAAACCTGTACGATAGAAATGCAGCTTTAAACAGTAACTCTCCTAAACATTTTGAAAGTCGGGTGTGTTAAGATACTAGTTATAGGTTGGGCATAGTAACCAAGCCTCAATGTTTTCCTTCACTAGGGTTTACTGCAACTAAATCTTAGGGGTCAAGTCCACCCCTAGCAACTAACTAACTTAACCCCTGTACATTTGGCTTCATTGCTCATTCTCTGAATTGACATAATCCTTCTCATTAGATTCTCAGTCATGCATCGTTGAGAGTCAGTCAGAGCTTTTTCCAGTTGTATTAGTTGGATTGCTTCAGTATCTGTTACAAAAAACACTGCAATACCTTCACGAATACTTAATCTTCCTGAAATGTCTGGAAGGGAAAGCAATACCATTATGTTTGCAAAACATGACAGGTAGAGCTTGTTCAAGTCTGTTGCAAGCAAGGGTCAATTGGTGGTTTCTCGAGTCTCAGGTTAATTCCTTACTACTGGGCCAGTCTTCATCTGGAAAGAAACATAGCAGCTGTCGCCACACAACAGCTCAGTCCAGGATTGAAGGCTGAATTGAAATAGTAGGCAGCAATTGTAGAGTAAATAACTGATACACAGTTTCTGCCAAACCATTGGCTTAAGAGCTGCCAAAGATTTTTTTGGGAGGGAACTACACTGTTTTCCTTAACTTCAAGGTTGAATCAATTTTTAGACTAATTTCTTGCATTAAAACCACTAAGTGTTTGATAAGTAGTTCATAGGTTCTTTGCTAATACAAATGCAGAACAACGTTCAGTTTTACGTTTGCGATGAGCTTTTCTCGCAGATATTGCACTCTTACGAGGCTAGAAGTGTTGCTAGGCCTCTGGATTTATTTAATAAATGTGGAGGCTGAATCCAAAGCAGAGATGTATTCTACCATTGTAGCTAACATCATCTTAGCGTTCAATGGAAGGAAGAGGGTGAAAGAAAGGGTCTGTTTTGAAATCACAATGCATGTATTAAGATGTACATTTCTTTCGACCTCCTCCTAACAATCTCTTATTACCTAGGACCTTATGGCCAACCCCCTGCAAACCATGTCATCATTCGAGAGCGTTACCGTGACAGCGATGGAGATCTTGCACTGGGGATGCTTGCTGGAGCAGCGACCGGAATGGCTCTGGGATCATTATTCTGGGTCTTCTAGATTACCTGTTCCTTATCTTTGTAGTTCCAAAAACCTTTATTTGTGCAATAATATATTGGCAATGTTGTCTACTGTTAAACTTTAAGAAATGCAATAGTTATTTTTTCAGTAGTGATATCTTAATAACTGATTCTTAACTGTCCTAAGGAGAGTTTAAAGGCACCATTTAGTTAAGTGGTTGGAGATGGCATGTGCTGCTTTTGAATTCTGCTCTGATGCTTGGAGTTACAGGGATTTGTACTGGTACAGATCAATATGAGCACCACTGTAACATGGTAGCAGTCACCAGCTTTATGAACAGACTGTTACTGTAAATGCCATAGAAAAAATGTTTTTTTGGGATGGTCTAAAATCTGGTCCAAATAGGAGGTTTACAGGAGCCCTGCATTAGTATGTGTGTTCTACTGGTTTTTGAACGTTCCCTGGACAAACATACAGCTCAGCAGAAACTCCTTGGCATTAGGTAGTGTGCCATGTTTGAGGATTTTTTTGTTTTCAAACTTGCCTGCAGATGGTAGTGTGTTTTCTCAGATGGAATCCTATACCTGTCTCTCACACCATCCAGGTGAAGTTGTCTTTGATAACGTATAAGCAAACCACTAAGAAGCGGCAGCACTCCTCAGTTCTTTTATTCTCCCAGAAATGTGAATGACCAGTGGCAAGGAAGACCGATGTTTGTTGTTCCATCTCCCTCTCTATCCTGAATCACTCCACTCTGGCCAGATGGAAGTAATGGATCTTTAGCTTTGCAAGTGATCTTCCTCATCTGTAGGACAGTCGCCTCAGACACTGTACCAACTGCATTGCAGATGAAGAGGCCATTGTCTAGTGTCTCTGCTCATTACTGCTATTGCTCTGCAGAGTCTGCAGGAGGAAAAGTAACTTGAACAACCCTTACCCTGTTGAGCTTACCAGAACCCCTCTGCAGGCAGTAATAGTCAAGAAGGGAGAGACAAACAGCACAAGTAGACCTTGCACACAGGCACTTTGATATCAGTTGCCTTGCCATGGCTAGCATAGAATGTCTGCCTCTTAGCCTCCAAGGTTTCCTGAACCAGGTTAATTATTTGCAACTAGTTTTAAGCACAGCTGAGCCTGGGTTTGTTTTATGCACCCTTCCTTTCGCATTCAAGCACATCTTTGTTTCCCTCCATGACTTGTTAAGGAAAACACTCCAAGGAACCTGGCTGGCTTATGCTTGTATGTCTGGTTCCTTCTACAATGTGCTCCTGCAGGCTGCTGCGCTATGGATTGTAACCTGGAGTACAACTGTTATGTGTGTTATGTGGCCTGTTACCTTATCCTGTTATAATCCACGCTGAGCTGTGCTTGGCAGGGGAAAGAAAGCTCTGAAGAAATGCACATGCTTTTTTATTCAGGTAAAAGAGGCAGGGTGCCTAAGTTGAGTTCTTTATAGTGAGAGGACTTATTTTTATAATTCTACTTTCAGCTTCCTGTATTCATACTGTTTTAATACGTTAAGTCTTACGCTTTGATTCAGAAGTCAGTTGATTTCCTTAAGGTTCATGGGGTTTCAGGTATGTCAGGAAAGATGAAAATAGATGAGAACTTGCACCCATATAAATTTAGATCAAGCCCCAACCTTTTTAATTTCATCCTAAAGCTGTGTTGGCTCTATACTACGTATTTAAGCAACAGAGGTTGTGGACAAGAGTTTGGGTAGCAGCCGGGGAAGCACTAAGCTTTCACGACTCTTAGGACTGACCCAACAAACTGAAATCATCAGAAGGAAACAGACAGATGTAATCTTGGCTGTGTTACTAAAAGCAGGCCTATCCAGAGAATGTAAACTTCTTTCAAGAAACTTTGGTTTGGAGCGGTACATCAATGTGCATGCATGTCCTTTCACAGATTAATACAAGCTGTATGTGTTCTGCCAGTGGTATGTACTGAAAAGACTTGCTGGAGGTTCAAAAGAAGACTGTAGCTAAAGTTTCATAATGCTAGTCCAAACCAAAAGGAATTGGAGTACACTACTGAAGTTCTCTTAGAGGCCTGGTACCCCCAAGGTCAGAAAGAGATGGTGACTATCTGGAACTTAAGTGAACAAACATTTCTACCCTTTTTAAGCCTTGAAATAACCTTGAAGCTGATTACAGGCCTACACTGCTGTTCAGTTTGCGCTTTGCAATATAACTAGTTCTGCAGAATGCCTCCATTTCCTCTTCTCCCTATGTGATATTTAGCTTGTAAGGGGTGGGGGAGAATAAAACAATTGAACATCATTGTGATTTCTTTAAAATTTCATAATGATTGTGAAAGAATAATATGAGGTGAATCAGCTCATAATTTATTTTAAGTTCAGAGTTTTATTGTGTGGTTTTTGGGGGGCTTTTTGTGTCAGAGCTGTTGATCACAGCAGGGGAACCTGTCTTGTGCTGTCAGGAGATAACTGTATCTAGATCCCCAGTTTCTTCAAGTGAAGTATGCAAGATAAAGACTGTTGATTGCAAAACACTCCTGGGTTGAATTCAAAGCAAGAAATGATCTTTTTAAAAGTTCAAATTTAAATAAGTCTCTGTTAAAAAAAAAATAACCTTAGCCCTTCTCAAGGGGAAAGAAATTTACAAATTGAAGCAGAAGATTCTAGTTCTATCTTGGTAACAATAGGCTGCTTTTATAGAAAAATCATGAGCTACTTTTTTATCCTAGTAGCATAGACATTTAGAAGCTAGAAAGCAAATGTACAAAACTGCTAGAGCATAAAATCAAGAGAGTAGTTATCTTATTGCAGGTGCTTGTAGCCTTCCTGATCTCACTGCAGAAATAGAAGTGGAAATGTCTTGGTGCACAGAGCAGCAGCATGGGGATTGCCCCTTGAATTCACTGGTTAAAGCTCAGAGATTTCTTTCGAAGGAACAGAGTGGAGATTTGGTCATACCTGTAATAATATCTGGCTGGATACATAGTCATGACTATACAGCCTTTCTCTGCCCAGTCCAGTACTTCATATATCTGCCATTTGTGTAGATGCTGATGTGAGCTGAAGGAGCAGGGCCAGAGTCGATTTCAGGGCTTGGAGGGACTGCCATGCCAGCTTCTGCAGATAGGCAATACCACAGTGATGCGAAGAGGTAGTGGGTATGGCAAGAGCATTTTCAAAACAGATTGAAATGATAGTCCTAAACAGGTGTTTGTTTCCAAATGGTGCTATTCATGATGCTGTGATTTCAATTACACCTGCATAGCACCCAAGCACACACTTCCCTGCCCAGGGCCCAACACTTGAGCTCCCTAAAGCTATGGGAGGTCCACAGCCACTACAGTGCCACTGTTTTCTGCAGTGCACACTGTCAGTTAAGGATGACCAAATCTGTTGTGTAGCAGTTACAGTCTGTTCAGAATTAAACGGCAGTGCTGACAGAAGCCATGAGTCTGTGTGTTCATCTGTGACTAGTTACTTTGGGATTCTCAGTTGTAGACAGCTGGATGGAGCCAGGCATCCAGAGAGTGGGGTGAGAATGCTTGGCCTGGTAATTGAAGGGGTGAACCAGGGCCCCCTCCCAAGTTCTTAGTTACCTATGAAAATATAGCTGTTGGTTTCTTTTGCTTAAAACGTGGGGGGCTAGGGAGCCAGCCTCTTCTATTGAGTGGGTAAAGGCTTATGAACTAGGGAGGAAAGGATAGAAAGTGTTAATGTTCAGAGCAACTGCACTGACTTTTGGCAAAGACACATCTTTTCTAGTGCTGAAGCACATTCTGAGCTGTGTCTAGATGGAGCTACCCTAAATGTCACACAATACTGGCTTCCTTTTGTTTGTTCTTCGGTGAAGATTCAATAGGTGATGGAACCAGCTAAGCAAGTCAAGTAAAAGAAGATTCACACCCATGTTCTTCAAATTGTGTGTGGCTTCTCCTCCTCATGATATGACTAAGATAGGTACATGTAAGTCATGGAGGGTAGCGTGCAGCAAATGTTTCCCCCCTCCCTGATCCTTCATGTTCTTGTGCACTCTTTATCTTAATTGCTGTTTTACTATATGTCCTCATTCTCATTATTAATTTATAGCAAAATAGCCTTAGCAATAAAATTCATATTTAAGTGTAATTGTTTTGTCTTGATGTGTTTAGTAGTCTTTGTTCAACGTTTCTCATTTAGTTAGTCTACAGACAGGTGTATGTTTTTCAGACACGTAGTCTGCTTACAAGAGGTTTCCTTTGCAAGGAAACAGTGCCATGATGAATTCCGTGCACCTCCAGTCTTTCCTAAGCAATTACAAGGCTGGCTTTACTTGGTAGAAAAATGAACTAAGACTACTGTGGCTTTTGGGAGTTAGAGCTCAGGCTGACACACCTCAGTCATCTCAGTTACCATTAAATAAAGATGATGTCATGTCTGTGAAATCAGCAAAGTAACTCAGCACTAACACTACTGTACCAAGATTAGAATTAGGGCCTATTTCTTTTTTAATGGAGTTGAAGGCTTTGACTCAGAAATGCTTAATCTTGGATATATGCAACACTGATCCAGATTTACCATTCGACATTGTGTTATCAAATCAACAGATTTGTACTGTTTAGTATTAGAGTAAGCAGCTTGGAGCACAGATGGTGCTCTGGGCAAAGTGCTACTGGTTGCTGTATTGGTATTTTCTGTTTATGAATTGCTTCAGTGGAGCTGGGTACAATCAATAAGTTTACTTAGACAAAGACACTAAATGACCACAACTAGCTCTACCACCTAAAGGCAGACTATCTTATACATTTGCTGGGAATTAAACTATTTGTCAGAAGGACCACAGTACGTTTTATAAACAGTCATCCTTGCTTTATGCACATTTTGTTTTTACTGTAGAGGGGTGATGTTTTTTTTAGCCACTAATCTGGGGGAGGAATGAAAACAAAACTGCTATTTCAACCAACCAAGTTAAAGTACATGTTGCTCTTCTCCCCAGCACACTATGCAGTCATCAGTTCCCTATGACAGATTTACTAGGCTAAGCAGACCGTTACGTACACTGAACCCTGCCCACCAGACAGCCCACCTTTACTGAAACTTCTGCACCAGAAGTTAGGGAACTAAATCTGCTGTTCAAGGCTTAGCAGCTCCACATCTTCCTGAACTGCCAGGCTCCTGAACTGGCAACAGCTAATGGGCTTTGCCTTTATTGCTGCTTTCCCTTCTCCTGCCACATTCCCTGTCCCGTTGGTGGTCACTAGATGCAACAACAGTAATTAACTTAGGTTGTATTCCTAAAAGTACCTTTATTTGTCCCTCTCTCCTGTTCAGTTCCACTACAATGCACTGAAGTGAGTATGGAACATTTGCTGCTCCCTCCATTTCAGGGGAACTGAGTTTCCCCCAGTACGTTGTGAGCACTTACTAACTACAAATAAGAGCTTGTAACAACAGACCGGCACTAATGCGCTGATTTGGGAGTCTTCCGATTGCCACAGGTTATCTCACTAGGTTTCAGAGTTTTCAAGGCATCTCTAAAAGGCTCCAAGGCTCACAATGCAAATAAAAAAATCCAAATATATCTGCATTAAGAATTCAAAGCTTAAGATCCATTTGATGATGATTTTTAAGGCAAGTTTTGAAAGTTTCAGACTGGCAATACTGGGCTTAATCTGACTGAATATGGTGGATGCAATACTGATACGGCACAATTCCCCAGGTACTTTAGGAACCAAAGTTAACTACGCAAATTTGCGAAGTAGCGAGTCTTTAGATATGATGGATAAAGTCAGGAAGAGAGCGACCCAGAACGACCCCTGACAAGCACCCGAAGCTGCTGGGTGCGCGCAGGGGCCGAGATGAACGTGCCCGGCCTGGGGGCTCCCCAAGCAGGGGCTGCTCTTGCTGTCAGTGGAGCCGGCCCACCGGGTGCCCCCGGCCGGGAGGGCA
>NW_009258754.1:6249516-6260036 GCF_000687185.1 Egretta garzetta
AGCTGCCCGCCCCCTCCCTGCCACCCCGCCGGAGCCGGCCCCTCACCGCCCCTCGGCCCCACAGCTGCCCTGTCCGGCTGGGAACCAGCGGCGTTTGCTTCCCCGTTTATAAAGGGGTATATCAGTGCTATCTCAGCCCTCACAGGAACCCTGAAGCATTCCCATCCAGCAAATAAGAGTCTGGGATAATGATAATATTCATGGAGAGTGAAAAAAAACCTGCAGGTTTGCAGGCAGGGTTGCAATCTCTGCAAGGCAATACTTTCCAAGTCTGCTGCTGATCAAAAGCAGTTTTCCATGGGAATGCTTAGAGACACAATCGTAATGAAAGGCTATTTCCATGCCAAATTTCCATGCTCAAATCCCTAGCTGCTTCAACTGAAGAGCTGTTTATGACAAAGTCACAGGATTATTTCTTTTGCTGGAAGTGGAGAGGGTATTTTGGTTCTCCTCCTCCTTCTGCCAAGCTAGCAGATGAACTGGCTTTGCACTAACCAAGCTCTAACCCTCGGGCAGCTACCATGTGTAGAAAACTTCAGCCCTCCAAGCAGGAGTGTTCCTACTATGCTGGAAGGAGACCGGCTTCAGTCTTACACAGCCCTGCAGGGGTTGCTGGCTGAGCACCAGGTGAATGAGAGCCGGCAGTATGCTTAGCGGGGCTCTGGGCTCTCCCAGCCTGCACTTCAATGCAGGAGGATGGGCCGAGAGCCCTGGCCTGGAATGTTCTGGGTCAGTTTTCCTAGTTCTGTCACAGGCAGTTTGCGTGATGTTGGAAAAAGCCACATTACATTGTCACATCTCACTTCTCTCATTCCCAAAAGAGAGATGGTGACACAAGTTCATGAAAAGCTGTAAGCTGTTCCGCTCTGTCCATGTGCTAAGGATACAGGGACATCAGTCTCGGTTGACATTTTCAGAAGCCTTTGATATGATCATAAGCAACAACAATTAACAGCATTTAAATAAGAAATGACCTAGATAGAATACAGAGGGTAAGGGCTGGTAATTCAAGAACAGAATTGTGTTTCTTTACAGACAGAATATAGGACATGATGGCTGGAAGATATTTTAACCCTCCCTTATCCAAAACAGGCTCAGCTCGACCACCTTGCATGCACACAGCAAACCCAGCCTTCCTCAGAAGCCCCAGCCCTAGGAGGGCCCCTTGTAGACAACTGCTGCCTGAGGTGGCAAACAAAGACTGCACGTTATTCCAAAAGGGGGGGAAGGAAAGGGAAAGAAACACAATTCTGTTTGGCCAGAGATTTTTAAAAGGAAGTGTTAATTTTGATTTCCCCGTTTCAAGCTCATTCTAACTATATAGACTGGAGAGATCAATTTGGAAACTGTCTATCTTCAATTCACAGCAACATAAGCATCATCAACACAAAATTTTGTTACAGTCTTTCAAACAACTGCCTAGTTCAGCAGATGGAGACACAACTGTGTCGTGCATATCAGACCATGCATGCTAACAGACAGACTCTGAAAACATGAATTTAATGTCTGGATTATGCGTGGTCCGATATGCACGACACAGTTGTGCTTTTACAGAGTGTGCTCTTTACAGAGTGTACTTAATTTGTTCGCTTTTGCCATGTCTGTTTCCCCCTAATTTATCAGCCAGTCACATTTGTTAACTACTCTGAAAAACACTGAAGTCAACCATTTCCCCACCTGAAATGTCTCCTGGTGTGGAGGTTCAATTTAATGCTGTGTGCCATCCCTCTGTGCAGGCAGGAATTAAGGCAGATAATCAGAGGTCTGAAGAAAACACATCCAGGTAAAATCCCTCCCATCAGCGTAGGACTGTTTGCCTAGAACAAATCCTAGTACTGATTTCTCAATCAGCTCAAACCACTTAATTTCCGTGTGCCTCAGTTTGCAAACATGACTTAGCCATCTCCTAGTCCCAGGAAAGTTCCTATTCCCAGGAGAGTGATGTGCCCGTGGGCTTTCCAGACAGATTCTGAACAATGGCCCTTTTATATCTTCCTGATTAAATCTAGGTAATGTTTTCAGTCTCTGATTTGGATGGCTGAGAAATAATCAGGAAAACAACCCCGGCTTCCTATACTCCTCCATAATTTTCCCAGAAAGACATTCAATCACCCCTGCTGCATTTTCTTCTTAAACTTTCTTTAAAGATTATTCTCCAAGTTCACACCACAGCATCCCGCTGTGTTCAGAAAACAAAATTGTACACTTACAGGCCAGAAGAATCCCCTTCAGTCAATCAATAGCTATATTTCTGACTGTTTTAAAACCAATTGTTTCAGATGTCACTATTCCAAACAGCTTTTTTCTTGATCAATATCTCTGGCAGCTGTTCAGATAACCAATCGGTGGAACTAATTGCTCTTAAAGCTATACACCTATGATCAGTCAGGCTAGGCTGGGCTTTCCTTGTGTAACGGCAATAGAAAACCTCACATAAATTCAACCCATGCAAAGCACAACTACTTTATGGGATGGGCATATGTCAGATTAGCAGAACACACATTTTCTGGTGCTTTCTTTGTCCTCACCACAAAAAAGAAATTCAGAAACCCTCCCATTATTCCCACTCTTTCAGTGTGCTGGCCCAAGCAGTCCGTGTGCTTAACTTTAGGCACAGGAATAACTGTGTTGACTTGACTGGTGTGCACGCTGCGCATCTTCAAGTGCTTGTGTTGTTGGATAGGCCAGCAGTTTTGTAAAAACACAAAGCTCCCAAGAACACATTAGTCATTTGGGGCATGGAAAGTGGGAGAACCCTCCAAATTTGCTGGATTTGTCTATACATGGTGCAAGAAACGAGGCAAAAATCTGCACCAGTGTAAATGAGCAGAACACTAACGAATCCACACACCAGCTTGCACTCTGGTTTTACAGCTAATGAAGGCTCTTAAAGATCCATTTTAAGTAAAGGAAATGCCTGTGCTGTAACAAAACAGTCTGCTTCTCCCTTCAATAGAAGTATTACCAAATGCTTCAGAAGTGACCCCAATCTAGTATTTGCAGAGGCATCAATATACTCCTTCATGCATGGAATCACCTACAGATGTTGCAGCACACTGCACTATATTTTAGTGGCACATGGGGAAAATGAGAAGTGCAGAGCTGTGTTTGATTGTTTCTGTTAAAGACAGTAAGGGACTGTGGGCAGGGAGGTGAGATTATGGTTTTGATCAAATCCCAGTAAACCCCAGATAATGAGACCTGGTGAGGCAATTCCTAGGAAGTGTCCTGTCTCTGTGCCGAACTGACAGTGAGGTCCTAAATACTGCTGGTATAAACAGTTGCAAGTGCATTTTAGTTGGGACCCGCTGCAGATGAAAGCATACTTTGTGTGCTAAAAAAAGACAAGAGTTGTTATTCAGACCAGAGCTAATGCCTATTCTTTTCTGCGGGAAGTTTTCAAAGGATAGCTCTCCCGAGGACCTCGCCTGCATTTCCAAGCAGGAACTTTTACTCTTCTGCTAACCATTTACAATGAAGTACAGCAGTTTCTTTCCTCTTCATCCACCCCAAAACTGGAAACATCAATGTCCAGTACAAAGCAGAGAGATGAGATTTTATGAGTATTTCTTGCAGGAAAACTCCTATTCTTCTGACCAGCTCTTCTGAAAGCATTCAGACATGCAAGTGTTTCAGAGATGATCCTCGCTCCCCCAGCTAGGCTTACTTTCCTGTTCCCCAGTAAGCTTTTTGCCTCACAGTTTAAAGGAATAACTGTAACACCAAGTGGCAAATCCACAGGCATCAGTTCACCCCCCCACTGTCATGCCTGGTGCCTCCACCACATCTTCAGTACTGCTCATCTCTGTGCAGTGGGAGATGGGGTGGCAGGCAGGGGTTCTCACAGGATACAATGAAATGAAGAAGTAACTAACATTTAAGTTTAATCAACTCCTGAGGCAAGGTTGAATGAAAACCTTCATTTCCATCCTACACCTCATCTTTTCGTTTTACATCTTGTCTTTTCCATGATATTCCTTTAATTAAGCAGTTGTCCTCAGTGCATCAGGCGTGAGCCATTTGAACACAGCTTCACAGACCGAGTTTATGATCATCTCATTCATACCCAGAAGTCACCTAGTGAGTGACCTGCCAAGGGTAGCTGTACACAGTGTGGTGGGCGCATAGGTGAAACACAGCAAATGGCACTGCAACCAGCTAGGCACTACAGCCAGGACTACAGAAGAGGGAGCAATTCTCTAGCAGGGTCAGTATTAACCCAATCACCATTTACAAGTAGCAGCTCACTTTCCACCAAAGCAGAGGAGCAGCCCCAAAGCTCAGCAGAGCTCATATCCCAGCCGGTTTAGTACACAGGTGAACATGGTCAGTAAAACCAGACACTCCCCACAAGCTCTGCAACTGGAGCTGAAATGATGGCTCAGACACCTGACACATGCACCTTAAACAGTTTGAAAATTCGTAACTGCTATAATGCATCTTATAACTTTTCTGCATCCCACTATCTGCAGAGTTTCTCTTTGTAGTGGAATTTTCTACCTATCCTGTATGAAAATTCAGGTAGTTGGGTTAACACTTCAGCAATTTCTGTACCTGAAATAAAAAAAATAATTCATGTAGAAAAATACAATTTTTAATATGTATTTTTTTAAGTTACCATGAGTTTCTTTCTCAAGGACTGTCTTAGTATTTGTTCCTTTCATGATACCGAACAAGTCATCTGCATCCACAATTTGGTCCTATTTCTCCAAGATCATCCTAGTCTTACACTAATGTATCATGAAAAGCGCCAAGCACGTTACTTGATACAGGAGCAACTGCACTGGTATGCTACCGCGATTTGCAAAACTGCAATTACATCAACTGTTAAAGCTGAGAAGGGAAATGGAGAACAACGCTTTACATTAAGTGATACCAATTACAGAGTAAGTACCTGATGCTAAGAAAAGTGACTGTTATATTTATGTGGTTATATAACTAACAGATTGAACAAGCTTTTGCCCTTTGCTTATCTGTTGGGCTCTTACCATTTCAGGAAATGACAGTCTACCTCCATGGGTGATCTCATAAGCCAGGAAATGTAGATTTTGAAGTTAGCTTGCTGATAGGACTCTTGGAATAAGAGCACAGCACTGAGTTATGTTGCTATGTTAAAGACAGTGCTCCAACTACTGTGCCTGCACTGAACCACTGCCTTTTCAGGGAATCACAGGAGGGCTGAGGTTGGAAGGCACCTCTGGAGGTGACCCAGCTTTGAGCAGGGCATTGGACTAGATGATCTCCAGAGGTGCCTCCTCAGGACTGTGGCCAGTCAGGTTTTGACTCTCTCCAAGGATGGGAAGTCCACAACCTCTCTGGGCAACCTGTTCCAGGATTTGACCATACTCACAGTAAAAGAGTTCTCTTACATTTAAATAGAATTTTTTGAATTTCAGTTTGTGTCCATTGCCTCTTGCCCTTTCACTAGGAACAACTGAGAAGCACCTGGCTCAATCTTCTTTATTCATCCTGTCAGGGGTTTAAACACACTGATAAAGCCTTTCCTGAGCCTTCTTTTTCACAAGCTGAAAAATCTGAGCTCTTTCAGCCTCTTCTTGCACAAGAGATGCTCCAAGCCCTTAATCATCTTTGTGTCCCTTTGCTGAACTCGCTCCTGTAAGTCCTTGTAATGGGAAGCCCAGCACTGCACCCAGCACTCCAGATGCGGCCTCACCAGTGCAGAGGATCATTTCCCTCAGCCTGCTGGTAGCCCTCCTCCCAATGCAGCCCATGGTGCTGTTGGCTGCCTTTGCCACTAGGGTACGCTGATGGATCCTGCTCAACTTGGTGTCCACCAAGACACCCAGGTCTTTTTCTGCAGAGCTGCTTTCCAGCCAGTCAGCCCCCAGAGCGTACTGGTAGGTGGAGTTATTCCTCCTCAGGGGCAGAACCTACCATTTCCCTTTGCTTACCACCATAAAGTCCTTGTTGCCCCACTGCTCCAGCACATCAAGGTCCCTGTGAATGGCAGCACAACTGTCTGGTGTATCAACTGTTCCTCCCAGTTTGGCTAATTTGCAAATTTGCTGAGGGTGCAATCTGTCCTATCAGCCATGTCATTAACAAAAACGTTAAACAGTACTGACCCCAGTACCAACCCCTGGGATACTCCACTGGTGACTGGCCTCCAGGTGGAGTCAGCGTGCTGATCACACCCTCTGAGCGTGGCAGTTCAGCAAGTTTTCAGTTCACTTCGTTGCCCATTTTTTAAGCCCATACTTCATCACTTTGTCTATGAAGATGTTACAGAATACAATGTCAAGAGCTTTATTAAGGTCAAGATAAACAACATCCATTGCTCTCCCTTTGTCCACCCAGCTAGTCATCTCATTGTAGCAGGCTATCAAGTTGGTCAGGGACAATTTCCCCTTTGTAAATCCATGCTGACTTCTCCCAGACATGTTCTCATTAATTAGTATATTTGGAAATGGCTTCCATTATTATTCACTCTATCAGCTTCCCAAGGATTGAGGCATGGCTGACTGACCTGTATTGCCCTAGATCCTCTTTCTTGCCTTTCTTGAAGACAGGAGGGACACTGGGTTTCTTCCAGCCCTCATGAACCTCCCCGAACTGCAGTGACCTTTCAAAGACTGAGAGTGGCCTTACAATGACACCGGCCATCTTCCTTAGCGCTCACTGGTGCATCCCATCAGGTCTCAGGGACTTGAATCTGTCCAGTTCATTTAAATGTATTCTAGCTTCATCCTCCCCTACCAAGGATACACCCTCCTTGCTCCAGAAGCTCTCTTCAGCACATTAGCATCTACGCTGGTTGTTAGGAATTAAATTCTCTATAAGAGACAGAATTTAGGTACAGATCCTACCCATTAGTGACTGTATTCATCCAGCACACACTGGGACTGGTTAACCATTTGCCTTCTTACATTCTGCTTTTTTAAAAAGTTTTCATGAGGACAGTTATGTAAGCTTTTCTTAGTTTAAGTCTCCCCTTCTGTAAAACAGATATATCATCCCTTTTTTTTTTTTTTGATGTATGGTGCAATCTAAAGTGAAAGACACTAAGCTTCTCAATTTGTGGTACTAGTGATGCTGAGTATCACAGCAAACTGGTATCTGTAACATCTGAACCCTACACCAGAGCAGGACTGGGCTGCTAAAGAGAAGCCATGGATATACACTTCATAGTTGTGTTAAGTGCTCGTTTGCTCACCACACACACCAAGTCTCTTCCTTCTGATCACAGGTTTGGTATTTGAATGGACTACTCAAACGCAAGAGAGGCAGTGCCCCAGAAGCAGCTGCAAGGCACAGGAAGACTCTCCACCACCTCTTACCTACCTCCTCCCTCCACAGCCCATCACAAGAACACTCCCTATGCACCCCTCCCTTAAATCCTCTGCCAAGCTAGGGCTAAACATCCCTTTCTGCAAGACCCAAGCGCCTGTGCTCTGCCACCAAGCTGGAGACGTTAGCTGAGCTGCTGTGTTATTACATCAGTGACAATGGCACTTAAAAGCAGCAATGGCATTTACCAGTTCAACAGAATTACAGCCCCAGCACAGACTGAGCTGTTTGTAACCCTGGGCCCATTTTACTTTGTGCAGTAAATGAAAACAAATGGCTTCCAGAGAAGAGTAATGCATTCTGGCTATATTTTAGGCCAGTGGTAATTCAGCACAGCTATAAAGGTCTCCAGACTATACAGAGTTCTTGGATTTTAAGTACTGGTGGTCCGCTAGTAAACCTCCAGAGCTTTAACCCGTCCTTCTTTCCAAACGATACTGCAGGGGCTGGATTACTCTCTCACAGCAGGCTTTGAACCTATACAGAAGCAACTGCTGTTGTAAAGGCTGATCAGGCATAGCTAGAGGGTAGGGACCTTAAAATACTACTCTGCTTGACCTGCATCAACTCAGTGCCACTTTCCCAAGCCCTACTCCATTCTAAGAGCATGACAAGCAATATGAGAGCAACACCACCCACTCCCTCCCTTCAGCCCTGCCACCAGACAGATTGTGTTTATTCTGCAGTCCTTTACCACTGCATATAGGACTTTGATACAGTGGGTTTGAATCCTTTTCTCTGAAGATTATTTGAAGCAAGCTTTCTGCAAATTGCTGTGCGACTAATCAAAGTTGCAAGGGATGTGAAGCACAAGGAACAGCTTGGCACTCAGGTTTGCAGTTCCTGATCATGCTAGTTCTTTGTAAGATGGAGTAGGCTTTCAAAACAGATCAGTAGTCCTGCTCTGCAAGCCTCTGCCTCAAACATGGCATGGACTGAGAGGATCCAACTACCACCAGGTAAGAACTTCTGAACATCAGTATGATACCCACAGATCACCCCCACTGTTAGGACATTCCGATTGATCTACACCTATTCTGGGAGTGCTCCGCTGGAGGAAGGAGGCACAATGCTAGCAGAAGACAAGGTACAAACACACAGCGCTCCAGTGCAAGTGTGTCACTGAGCACAGAGAGGCCCCCAGAGTGGCCAGAGGCAGGCAGGACATGGCACACACATGCAGTGTGTGCACTGTCATGGCTGGGGTACTCTGCCTGGACCAGTCCTTATGAAGGGACACTATTTTCATTGTTGCTTTGGCTCCGCTGGGCACAGCTTTTCCTCCCTGCATGACAAACATAAGAGTTGTGTCAGACTGGGCACTAGTTTGTGTTGGGATTTCAGCTTGTTTGACTATGATGTGCATCAAAGCTATGACCAGGCATCCTGGGGCCATCAGTCAGAGCCCTGAACAACGTGTAGTTTTAAGATGAGACATAAGGAGATGGGAAACATCCCTGAAGGATGGTAAAACCAAAATCAAAACAGAATAATAAAGAGCCCAGAAAACAGAAGAGCAAGAACAAAGGAAGACTAGAAAATGGGACAGAAATCATTAGTGCTCTCAGAAACAAAAATGTCGGGGACAAAGGAAACCACCCTGTTGTTGGTCTGTCACCATGAGCAGTCAAGGAAATGAGTCAGACTTGCAGCTCCTCATTTCACACGGCTGTGAAAAACTTTCTCGGGCCCTTCTGTGATCTCACCAAGCTTCTCCATGCTGGAAACAATCTAAAAATCTCCCTTAGCTTTTTTTTTTTGGCTTTCCACACACGTAACTCATTAAAAAAAAAGAAAATACTAGGCTTGACTGTGGTAGGTGAAGGGAACAGCTGGAGTGCATGCGAAATGGCAGGTCTCTTCTGATCCAGAATGCTTGCACCACGGGAGAGCAACATAATGGAAGATACTAATAGAGTACTTTAATGAAGACAACCCCCATGCAACATCTGACTGCGGGAATATCCATCCATGCTTTGGCAATTCTTGCTTCTAATCCCACCTACGGCTGACACTGTGCTGATACTTTGGCTACAGATTGGAAAAAAACCCAAATATCATTTGAAATTAAAGAAGGAAAATAATTACCTTGCATAACAAAGTCATTTACATTGAAGGGAAATCTACTCTACTCCTGGGTCCTGAATGACAGAAAAATTGCTAGGCCAGATAACACTATGGTAGGTGCTTAAAAATATAGTTCCTGCTGTCCTGCAGTCACCTGATGCCCAAACTGTTAGTGATCTCAAAGAAGTTGGAATACTCTATCAGGTAGAAACCAAGTCATTAATGCTAGTTGTGAAAGTGCTTTTTAGCAAAAGAATACAATCAGGAGATTCTCATAAGACCAAGTTATTTAGCCTGTTAAGAAGAGCTGCCAGAACGCAACTGTATTATAGACTAAGGCAACTAATATACTTTTAAACTTATTCCATAGGTACAGAGGCCCACTTGCATCTACTCTGTTTTGACACTCAATTATAAACAAGCTCTATGTGGACACCACAACTGCAACGAGGCAGAAATTTCAAAAGTTGAGGGTGGCAGACCAAAATGAGTTTCAAAGCAAGATCAAACAGTACAGGTACAGAAGTGATAAGTGCCCTTTCCTCCTGATTTGCTCTGAAGTGCTAGCCCATCCATCATCCTAACAGGATATTAGAAACAACAGCATTTGCCCTATAGTAACTCCACCTAACACATCATGTGTTAAAACACTGAAATTAAAATACAGCTTACAATAGAAGACAGCCTTTAGTGGTTTCCTTGTGTAAGAAGCTCGCTTATCTATTTCTGAGGCTAGCTAATGGACTTGGGCTTTCTTAGCCTCAAGACTTCAATGATGATAGGGAGTTCAAATCCTGCATGGGTTAGCTGCAAAGAAGTTTATATTAGGGCTACAGTAGAAAATGCAAAATAGCTTTGCATTAGAATCCAGTGGTGTGGGAAAATCTGGATTCCTCTAAGTCTGTGCAGTGGGAAAGTCCTGATTCAGTATTTGACTACACCATTGCCTTTCATGAGCATCAGACGCTGCCATATGCTTTCTTGAAATACTGGCCCAGAAAACTACGCTTCCTGGTGTCTCACTCAAAACACAGATTGGTTGATGCTAACATCCCTGCTGGGACCCAGCGGCTGCCTCTGTAGGAATGATTAGAGAGCAAAGCTATTTGGCTTACTTCCCTTGGAAGGGATTTTGTAGGAACCTA
>NW_009258754.1:6260069-6270245 GCF_000687185.1 Egretta garzetta
ACACACATATATATGACTCATTTTAGCATGAGCTAAAGGATGAACCAGATTATCTAATTTTTACGGTTTGGATGAGAAGCAAGATGAAGATTTACACCCTCCATTACATTTGCCACATGAAGTTTAAGTCAGCACCCAGGATTGCATGCAGACAAATACTCAGTGGAAATTCAGGCATGTCCAAAACAGTCCTGTGTATTTAGTCCAAGCTCAGACACTGCAAGCTCTGCTATGAAATAAATGAAGTAGAAAATCATTCACAGGATCGGTTATGCAAAAATGCACAGCAAGCATTCTCCTTTGCTTGCAGCAGTTCTCACTGTGAGGCTCAGATCAGCAGTGTCAGCTGCATTCCCTGAAAAAAGGGGAAGTTTGAGTTGGTCCAACCTGGGTTTGGCAAGCTACAGACCTGGGCTGCTCAGTAGCTTTTCTTCACACTATGCTATTCACAGCATAATTAGAAACACACATACACTCCCAGGGAAGGGAAGTTAATAACAGAAAACTTTCTTTTAAGGTGACAGTTTTACTTTTAAAGGATTTCAGGAAAGATCTCAATGTCCATTATTCACATAGATTAGAAGCTGTACTGCTGTTACACACCTGCTAGCAACAGAATATGCTCCAAAAGTGTTTTTAGCAATTCCAATGTCAATAACAGCCCAAGGAAGAATCAGTTCCTCGTTCCTAGCCATAGTCTGCAATACACTGGCTTTTATCAGTGAGCCCTACACCTGTGCCATCCCATAGGTAACACAAAGTTTGAACTGCCCCCATACTGCCTGGTTGAAATTTGCTTTCTACTTGCTGCCAGGAATTGCGGGGAGAGGAGAAGCAGCTCACGTCACAATAAAAGTTTTTGCATATACATAGAGTAAATCAATGCAAGCAATTTCTTGCCTGCTAATTCAATTCCTGCAAGCTCTTTATTAATCACATTTCCAGAACATTTGATGTTGCAATAAAACATTTTGATGTGAACACTTTCCAAGTAAAAAGAAAAAAATTCTGTAAAATAAATCAACTAATATTTCAAAACTCCCTATCCAGTTGTGTTAGGCCCTGACATAGCACAGACTGCAAGTAAGCCACCGAAGTTCTTGGGCAATTGCTTAGATTAAGTAAACTCTTAAGTGCTGTGCTGAACGAAGGCTCACGCGCTCTAATCACTCTCTCAAACACAAAGGTCACGTTCTCAGCATCTATTCCAATGATGTACAACGTTTTCTACAAGAGATCATGCATTCTGAGCATATACAGACACTGATTCCCTCTGCCCCTTTTCATCCTTTGAGCTGTGAGGTAAGGAGTTAGGGAAGGCATTACAGCCAGGGAAGAAGTATCTCTGAGGGGAAGAGGGGAAAAAAAAAAAAAAAAAAAAAAGGCAAGACAACAAAAAGGAAAAACCCAGAGAGCTGCAAAAGGAGTCAATTTGTCTAAAAGGACTGTAGCCCCAAGGGCTAAATCAGTATCCTGGAAGTGATCTTTGGTTAATGTCAGTCTTTCTTTCTTTGCTTTTTTTTGTATTTTAGTATTTTTACTTTTAATCCTGTCTATGTTAATTCTAGGAGATTGGTACTCTGAGCATTTCCAGCACAAATGGAATAAGAAAGACCTACAGAGCAACTTGAATAGCAAACCAAGGACTAACACACAGGCCTGTGTGCTCTGTCGACATTGCTGGTTAAGACCAATTCAGTAGAACAGCCTATTTAGCCTTTGGAAACCATTTATTTATTTATACTTCTGAGGCCTTAGCAAATAACAGTTGAATACAGCTGGTAACTACAGGAACCCCATTTACACTTGCTATTGCAGCCTGCAATGTTTGGGGGATAAAAGCCCTACCTATTCTACATGCTACTGCAATAAGCTTCATTTCAGTAATGTGATGCAATGCTCTGCTATACGTACACAGAATACTGATTTATTTTAATATAACCTCAGTGTACAGTTCAAAGCCTGAGGCTCTTCCCACTTCACGATATCTGCTTGCCTTATATACCCAACTGCACCATGTTATGTATTTTTACTTAGACTGAGTGCAAAGCGAGTTGACTAGTAGAAAGTTGTAGCTACCTTGAGTCCTAAACACTTATCTTGAGCATTATTTTTTCTTAAGTTTAATGAAGGGTAAATAAGTGTTAAGAACAAGATTAGGAAAATATTACCTTAATAAATACATTAGGTCCAGTCAAGTTCACAGCTCATTAGCAGTCCAATACCTACCACTAAGCCATTTCTTGACTCAAGATTCTCACCAAAGTTTTCCCAGTTTTCATTAAAAAAAAAAAATTATATTTGTAACAATCTCAGGACTTGCAACACTGCCTCTTCCTCATCTTTATCGAGACATTTCTGATCCGTCACAGGCCTATTCCAGTCACCCTTTCTTATGTCAGTTCAGCTATATCATACTCAAGGAGAAGTGTCTCTCTCTCCTCTGACAGTCTCAAAGTCCATCTGGAAGGTGTAACTGCACTAGAATACTTAGATATTGAAAGCAGGGTCTAGCTCACAATTTTTCTTTTTTCCCAATCACAAAAATAAGCTTTATTCCTCTTCATGTAACTCCGCAAAGACTAATAATTTGGTAAGGTTTTCAGGGTGTGAACGGGTTGAGGTGCAGCAAGTTGCTACTTTGCTACTGCTTCAAATAACTGTCTCAAAAGACACTTTTCCATCTTCTAGTCTGGCTCTGCATTGTTCTCTTGTGTACAAAGGAGTTAGGGAGAGGCAGCTTTGACACATAGCATATACTAAAAAAAGAAAAATCCTCTTTTTACTGTGCTTCTTGATGTCAAAGCAGGGTTTGTAAATAGTAGTTTGCAACATTCATATACCTTCCTCATAAATACAGAGCAACATAGCCATTGATTGCCACCTGATGCCACACAGAGCTAGAAGCTCATCCTGCTACAGAGCACTAGCCTCTGAGAGGGTACTTACCACACAAGGGCACTTCCTTCATGTCCACTCTGGGCAAACATTCTGCAAGTCTTTGTAGAAGAAAAACATTTCCCACATGAAAGAGGCTCTAATCTGGGCATTAAAACAATGCAAAACCCCTAAAAGAGAAAAAAAAAATAAGTACCTATAGAGCAATGAAGGGAGTCAATTTGAAAGAGGTGATTCTCTTTCCACAGCTTTCTTCTGGAACAAGATAACAGCGCCAGGAGATAATATGCAACATGATGTTGAAAAGTCCTCTGAACAGAAACATGCAATCAATGAAAATAAAGAATGCAAAAAGGAACAATACCATAATAAATACGGAGAATTTTTCACATTCTTTAGCATGACTTCTTACCTGCTGCAAAGGTTTTCCCCCACCTTATCCAGACAGTGGGATAGAGCACACAGCAACCAACCAAAAGCGAGGGCCCCTCGCCTTTCTAGAGTGGAAATATAGCCCTTACGCGACTGACTCCCAGCTGAAGGCAATCAGAACACTCCAGCCTAATCACCTGCTCCCATCTGCTGGAGCCTCCTGCTTAGTTCATTATCTCCCCTTGCGTAAGTTCTGGGGCCTGGCAAGACAAAGGGGAAGGATCTGTTCCTTTTCCCCAGTGCTGTAGCATCCGAGACCCAGCTCAGTTCAAGATAGCAGAATTCAGATTCAGAGCCATCTGCGTGAGGGATGTTGTTACCCGCCTGCTTGCTACATCCTGAGCGCCCGTCCCCTAATTTCCCCCCTTCTTCTTGCTCTGCTCCCTGTCCTGCTGGTGATGAAGGGACTCCCGGCTGCCAGCAGGAAGGTGCAGGAGTCCATGGTTTCACAGCCTAACTTGGGGGTACAGCTGAATGTTGCCTGCAGTGGTGCAAAGGCCTGGGCATAGCGGGGAGCTGGAGGGGACGCTGTGACTAGTGCCTGCCCTGCCTGCGGAGGGTTAAAGGTTTGCAGCAAGGGACGTGGTTAAACCAGGTGAAGGAGTGAGGGACCTGAGCAGGGGCTGGCCATCGAGGAAAGAAACACCTCTCTGCAGTGTCAGTCAGAAGCTGTGGGTCTGGCAGAGTGAAGGGCGGCAGGAGACACATCCGAGGCCAGGGGACAGCATGGCATGAGCTGCCGTGGCCAAGGAGTGCCATCCCTGAAGAGGAAGGCTGGGACAGGAGTACCATAGCCATCACCTGTACAGCTGAGCTGCCAACAGGCCACAGCCATCTTGTGCTGCCCCAAAACATTGGCTACTGCTGGGCACTGAGGATGGCACCTCTAATTTGGCCTAATGGGCTATGGGGTAACGGGGGGCTGCCTGTTCACTGTCTCCCTCTGCGTGACCGAGGCATTGTGTCCAAGGGGGTAGCAGGGTATGGATGGTTGTCTTGCCCCTCTGTACACCTGGGAGATGCTGCTGGCAAATGTATGGGTGAGGATGGGCTGGTATGCACAGAAAGCCCCGGTTTAAAGATGGGCATCATAAATAACCAATCCTCAGGTAAGGATTGAAGAGAAGGAGAAAAATGGATCTGTGATTAGGTCTGATTGGTTTGAAAGTTTCCCTCTGCACATGCTCTTCAAAATAAAGCATTTCTGAATAGACCTTGTGTAGAGCGGGGGTGAGGGAGGGAAGGGAGGAGGGAAACCAAGTGGAAGAGAAAAATGCTTCAGCTGACAATGACTGAGAGGGAGAGAATTGCACGGTAACGTGCCATCCATCTACTGGGCAAGATTCATTATTCACGGCTCAGTCATTTGGTTCTAAATTTTAGATGTCATCTAAAGTGCTTTTTGAATTCATCAGTTTAAAAGATATTTACTAAGAAGGAAAACATTGTGTTATTACTCAGTGGCACTGAGGGCTGTGGGATGGCAGGCAGTGTCGTCGGGTGGTGGAGCAAGAAGCCAGCTAAACTGGAAATTGCTTATTTGCTATTCAGAGGTGGCCCTGCAGGTACAGTGCTTGTTGGCCCTTGAAGCTTCCCATGGCTACCTCCCAACAAGGTGCTCATCCTTTCTAAAAAGTATTTCACAGATTTCAGTCAGGCATGAGGAAAGAAGAAACATAACCTTGCTGGTTGCTTCACACCAACCTTTGTACCAGTCACCACCAGGACCGCCAGTGCACTAACCTGAGCACCTGGTAAATCCCAAGCACATACCATACCACACAGCAGTATATATCTGATGATCAGATTTTTACATGACCCTGTGGCACTCTCTTAAGCAGTAATAAAACCTCAGCCACAGTATTTGATTAGCAATTAGAAATCAGGCCTGAAAGAAGACACAATACTGTTTATATCCACCACAAATGGCGAGGCTGAATTGCCGGGTGCTGAGGTTTCCAGGGATCTCAGCTTCCCCTGCTCCTTGCTCACGAGCCTGGCACAGTGCCACTAGCATAATCAGTCCTGTACTAATGTCTTCTACTCACACAGTCATTTCTTTACCAGCAAAACCATGCATATCTTCAAGATATTTAAGCTACACATTGTGTGATGGTAATTGCTTTGTAATGGTGTTCATCTTTCATCCATTTTAAATATGCTTGCTCTGCCCACCAACCCATCTCCAATGGCTCCACTTCTCATCAGACACAAACATTTCTGAGAAGTTTCAGAGAGGCACATTTGGAAAAAAAGTTGTTCAGGGAAAGAACCAAAAGGAAAACTTCCCAGGCAGATCTTCATAGCCTATCTATGGGTCTGGGCCATATGACTGAGGTGAAATTTGAGCTGACTCAGACCTGAGATTTGATGCCTAGCTCAGAGGATAGCATCAGCAATTTTGTGGAAATTACTTTATTCCTTTCTTATGTCCTTGGAGATCGTCAAACACAAAAAATAGCAAGGAGCTTTAAAAGAGGTCTGGGGCGTAGTCAACACCACGTAGGAGAACTGGAAGTAGTATCATAGTGATTTTTTCTCCATTTTGTCTGGCTTACCTGTCTGTACTGCTCCCATTCAAAAGCCCACTGGCATAAAGACTTCCACAGACTTTGGCTGACTCATAATAAACAAAGTTTTCTGTGGTTGGGCTTAATTTCTTTCACTACCTACAGATACAAAATTTCAGTTCTACTTTGGCTCTGGGTCTGCATAAAAGATGCTTCCAATTTTATTTGAATCACTTCACTCATGGAAAAATAGAATTATATACAGCAATAATCCTCAGCACTCCATGGGATAAAAGCAGTATTCGAATATTAAGCAACACTTGGAGAAGATAGCTCAAGTATTATTATCCTCATTTTCCACAGCAAGGATGGGAAGACATGACTTAAGAGCACAGGGCTTTTTCCCAGGAGGATTTATGTTGGGAATCATGTGTTCCAGGCCAGCCTGGGGACTCCCTCTTTCCTAGTGCCCTGGACCAAATGCTGTGGTTAGAGCCCAGCCTCATGCCTGCCCCAGTGCTCCCTCCTTACCTCCACTGTGCTGCTCCTTAAAGCTGTTCCCTGCCAACTGCAGCATTTACCAGCGCTACTGCATTTTTAAATAAGGAACAAAATATTAAATATCTGCATCACAAAGACTGTGGATCCTCTCTAAACTGGTCCCTCCAGGATGAACTTTACTCAGGACTTAGAAGCCCGGCTAAGATTAGGGTCCCTGTGGCAGGCACAGCAGATGTAATTACACAGCCTAAAATGCCCTACAGTTGCTAATGCAAACAGGCAAAGGGTAGAAGACATTATTGTCCACTTTGCAATGCGAGGTCACTGCGTAACATGCGGTAATGACCAGTAGGGTGCCCTAGGTGTGGAAGGGCCAGGAATTCAGCTGTCGTCCTATCACCAGGCCCAATGTGTTACCCCTAACACCAAACCATTTGTCACTAGTTTAATGACTGGACATTTAGGCATACTAAACAGCTCCCTTTTTAGCACATTATGTGTGCTTGAGGCACTGTCAGGTCACCTCCTTTAGAAGTAAGATACATACACTGCTGCTCAGGAGCTGCAGGTAATGCTGATGAAGTAAACAAGCGATGATCACAAGGACAGAGGGAGAAAATAGAAGCTGGTCATATCACTGTACTGTGTGTACTTAAATAGTACTCTTGAATAAACAAGTTCCAGAAACTAGAAAGCAGGAACTCCAATTTTCTGGACTGAACTGCACAAGATCATATACATTAAGGAAGATAAAGAAATATAGCTGAAAGCCAAATACAGGTTACAGTGGCTGGAGATCATCTTCAGGAGATGAAATATTCCTTAAATGATGAAGACAATAATTCACAAGAATGAGACTCTTCAGTGAATTATGGGATTCTTCTTCCAGTAAGTTAGCAGAAATACGATTCTAAAATTTAAACGCGCCCATCCATCACTGATTCTGCTTAAATAGATTTATGGATATACACATATTTTACCATTTTTTATATTTTTATAAGCCTGACATTTTAGTTCACCTGTAGGAGATACTGGAACTTGAAATGCACCAAAAGCTTCAGAAGAGGGTAATTATACTCTGGCCCCAATTGCCTTCCCTCCCCCTTCTCATGTACTATAGGCATGGACAATATTTTTAAGCTCAAGGACCAACAAAGCTGACAAAAACATAAAACAAGGTACAAAGGAAGCTTGAAGTTATTATGGCCCTTTGGGGATGGGAGAAAAGAAAGATACTGGTAGATTAACCTTGGAGCCCCATAAAAACTTACTATGGCCAAATCCAAGCAACAGTCATTAAGAGAAGTTGATACAATGGGCTCTGATTGAAGTACCTAAAATCAAGTACCTAACTTTAAAAGCAGTATCATTAACTTCGTTGGTGAATAGTCATGTGCATGAAGTTACAGGATATTACTAGAGCACATTATAGACTAATGCACTTTTTTCTTATGCTGGATAAATCTCCAGCTTTTTAACAGTTTTCTCTGATACAAATACACATCAGGTGTCCAAATATTCACTCTTCTGTCCTAAGTTGAGGGCACATTTTCCATTATTTCTAGAATTTTCTCTGATCTGCTTCTTTATCTTAACCAGTGTTCATACGTAGTATCTTGTTTGCAAGGAAAAAGAAGGAAATGAACCAACCCTGCTGGTTCGATAGCCTGGTTCCCAGTGCGCAGTCCTCTGTGTTTGCAGATGCACCTGCACAGGAACTCAGTGGGCAAAGACTGTATTTCACAGATGAGTAAAAACCTCCGTACAATGATATTTCTGTAAATTGAGGATGGGGAATTGGCTGGGGTAGAGAGACTGTGTTAATGAAGAAAAGGCTGCCACGTGACTTCATGCTCCATTAGACACATGAGCGATATTCCCTTTCAAGGCTATGGCTTTGGATTTCATTACATCCAGTCTAGCTGCAGGCTTCTGTTGAAAAAAGTGGTCCTGCTCTCCCTTCTCTGCTGTTCCTGCCACGTGCTTTGGCAGCCTCCCTTGCCTCAGGTCGTGCAACTGTGCAGCATGGATCCAGCTCACTGAGCTCAGAGAAAAGTAACTCACCAAAATAAAAATGACATTTTTTTCCAGATCGGCGAGCTGATCCAACTGCGTGTGGCCACACAACTACTGGACGTGGCAGATGCAGAGTGTGGAGTGGAAGGCTCAGACCTCCCTTCTACCCTCGCCTGCTGCAGCCTTCTTCACTTATATTTGGTCCAACATAACGAATGCCAAGTGCCCCAACAGCAGGGAGACCTTTGTCCAGAAGTTGCACCAATATACAAAAGTCAAATCTATAGGTCAGTTATAGAGCACTAAGCACATTTCCTAATTTTTGAGTGCTTGAGTTCATAACCTTCACCTGTTATATATATACACAGTATTTGTAAAGTTCTCTGGATTTCCTTTCCAATGCAGGTAGTTTACATATGGACGCAAATATATACTCAGTCAACAGCACCAATACCTCTGTGGATTTTTGGGCATATGCTCGTAAGCAGTTTTTCACACATGCACAGGCACACACACACATATGGCTAACAAAAAGCTAGTACGTCTTTCGGTGTAGGCCAGATAATACCTCCCTGCCACCTCCATGAACGCCCTTTCTCACCCAAAGAGCTATCCCTAAACCATGCAAGTGTATATGCAACTGTCCAAACTGTATCAACGGACATATCAGAAAGCTATATCCATCACTGCTTCCTGTTGAACACCTTTATTGCTAGATATATTGTCAGCTAGAGCTCACAATCAGCAAGAAGATTTGCTTGGCTGTATCTGTATTGATATTTATGAAGTTTGAGGCACATGCTAAACCAGACCAAATATATGATTTTATTCTGTATTGAATAGCTCCTGGTAACGTAAGTTGGCAGGAGAATACACTGCCAAAAAAAAAAGCTCTCTTAGTGTTAAATCGATGATTCATTTACTCTCTTCATGATTAATTGCAAAGTATTTGGAACTCTAATGACTTTTGTGGATGCAATATCATTTAATCAAAAGAAAAAAAGATCCGATCTGCATGGAGATACTGATTTTTCTCCTATGTAGGTAAAACAAGGAACTATTTGCTTCCACTACTCCAGGTGCTTGGGAAAGCTGTCAGACTCAATATGGAAGCCTGGGAAATTCAAAGCTGTTTTTCTTTCAGAAAGGTGTATCTGTCTCTTTGCTGCTGTACAAATAACGCATGACCAAACCAATGGATTGATTAACACCAATGTGCTGGCTCCTGTAATAGCTAGTTACAAAAAAAGACCACAACCCAGCAGGTGCCCCCAGTAGTTTGCAGACAAGTTGAGCTTAGGCACCTCTCTAGCTCAGCATAAGCTACAGCTGCTATTGCCCACCCTGTGGATCCTCCTTTCCAAGGGCCGGTTTAGCACCGAGCCCAGGCAAAGCACCGTCATGGCCAGATGAGGACTTCCAGTGGCAGGGGGCCCTTCCAGATGCAGAGAAATTTCTGAAGAAAATACCAGGCCACTGTATATGCTTTCGCTATACACTGGAGCATACTGAGCATTGCTCACCCATGTTGGTGTCTCTACAGCCCTGGTTTGCTTTGTTTCAACATGTGAACCACAAGAAGTCACCAAGTCTGTTCTCCAGGAGCCCTATGGCACTGACCACCCAGACAGCCAGTGATATAATACAACATCCCCACTCCTGACGAGAACCGCTTGAGGTACACGGGATCCTCACAGCTCTTGTTGAACTGGCGAGAATTGCGAAGGTAAGTCAGAGCAGTGTGACCGTGCCCCAGCTTGGCCACCATGCCCGTCGTGGGCAGTGTGCCAGTGTCAGGCCATGGCAGCTGCAGGCTGCC
>NW_009258754.1:6270369-6357237 GCF_000687185.1 Egretta garzetta
CTCCTGCTCTGCCCTGTGCCGAATGCAGGGCTGGCAGCTTCATACAGGCTTCTGGACTCACAGCAGGGCAAAGCCCTGGCTATGCATCAAGGAGAAGAGGGGAAAGCAGGAAGCTAAAGGAATGCTTAAAGGGCATTTAAACAAGCTTTTTGTGCCACGTTTAACCCTTAACATGTATACTACTGAGAAGCTAATCCATTAATGTACTCTTATGCACTTCCGCAATCTGACTGCACTACCATGAATTAAGAGTGATATTGCTGGCAGAGGGCTTTAGAAAGGAGGGCACCCGAAAAGCAACCGTGCTGCTGCTTCTCATAACCTAGAACAATTTTGCCTTGTGACAGATCCTCCGGATATGCTCAGAGATGAGCCAGTGGTCACAGCTGGTTCCTAGGGAACAGGCCTCTCACAGTGCTCACCAGCAGTACATGTGGCCAGCAACTAACTGGCACTTTTTTTCTTACACTGCATAAATCTCTAGACTTTTAACAGTTCCTCTGATATAAATGCACATGGAGTGCAGAGTTGGAGAGGAGGTCCTCTGCCCAATTCTGGCAGCAGCAAAGTTTTTGCCCCTCCACAGAGATACTTATGTGGCAGAAGGAGGCAGACAGCCACATCACAGCATGTGTCCAAAGAGATCTTTGCTAATGGGACATAACATGGAAAAAAATTGCTGGAAAAAAAAACTAATACAGAACAAGAAAGGCTGCTGGCATCGGCAGCAAGTGGTCTGACTGGCTCAGTCCAGTGCAGATGGAGAGTGGAGTGAGTGAGAGAAGACACAAAGCACCTGGTCAACTGGGCAGAGCTTGAGACTGGGACAAGAGCTGCAGCCTTGGGTAACAGTCCCCTCACATTCAGTACTTGGCTTCTCCTCTCCTTGGCTTCTTTCCTTCTAGGATTTTCCTCCTATGTTTCCAAAATTTAAAGCCCCGTTGTGCCTCTGCCCAGGAAGGCAAGCAAGGGGGAGGCACCAGGCCCAGCCAGAGTGCAGGAAGGAGGCTAAAGGCAGATTGCAGGGGGTACAGGGAGAGGCCAAGTGGTCTCAGTTGGCCAGGGCTGAGACTTTTCTCAGCCCTAAAGACTAGTTAGCCCCAAGTGAGAAACAGAGGTCAGATCCCTCTCTTGCATGTAGAGCATCCCATGCATCTCTGTCCCATGTCTGCACTGTGCCTGCCAGGCCGGTACTTCCACTTTAGGTAGGGCTTGCTGAGGACCTTTCATTACCTGCCCAGCTCCAGGAGGGATCCTGTCCTGCTTGCTGCAGCAAGCACACCTGGGGGAAGCTGCCAGAGCCTCTACTGAGGTGTCAGACATCCCACACAGATTATGTGAGTGCAAGAGACCAAATCTGTTCTCAGCCTTACAGCCTCCTGAAGCTTCTGGGGCTCTCAGGGATGCAAGTCAGAGAAGTTGCTTGCCATGTTTAAAAAGGAGAACAGTCCCAGCACATATTGCAGATTGCTTCATAGAAGAAGGCATGAAAAGATCATTTTTCTGTTTTTAAATAGGTCTGTCCCATGTTTGCCCACTGCCAGCCCATGCTGGCAGGTGAGAGGAGGAACAAGCGAGGACTTCATCTACTGCTGGAGCCCTGAGCTGGGAGAGAGGAGTGCGAGGACGCCAGCTTGGCACTGCACCCTGTGGCAACATGGTGCCACTTGCAAAAATGCAACTGAAAAAATGCCAGACATCTGTGCCCTCACTGTGTGAACCAAAATGGAAAAGAACCAACTATTTTTCTTCCCACTGAGATTTATAAAAAGCCCATGCGCATTCTAAACTGATACACAAAACGACAGTCTCCTATTGATTATTTTAACCTAATTTAGCTGATGCTAATTGTACTGGACCTCTATAATTGTGCACAGAACTTGGTAGCAGCAGTAGGATAGAATTATCATCAGCTTCGTGGGGCTAATGTTATGCCAATATCATATTTGATCCAGGTTTTCAACATAGTTAAATGTTTACTGACTATCAGAATATCAGCTTTTACCTTTCTTGGGAGCTTTATTTTCCATTTTCCTTCACATTTCTTTTGACTTTGCCACAAAGCACTACAGGTTCTCCCTGCCCACCTCACAGCTCTTCACCAGGCCAGTCTCCCCATCAGCTTTGGTCAGCTGTCCCCCTAAGGTAAGCTTCACCTCCATGCAGCCTTGACCTAGCTCACCCCATCCCTTCTTTAGACGTGTGCAAGAAGAGAAGTGTTTTCTTGTGCCAGGAGGGTCAAGACACTGAGGTTCTGGTTTGAGAGGGGGAGAGAATCTATTACTCCTTGTAGCAGATTCATCACAAAGGCCTCAGTAACTTTTGGAGCATGGCACTGATGTCTCATGTGCCTCTGCTGGATGCATGATACCACAAGGCAAGAAAGTCAAACATGGCCCAAGCCATTTAGGGCTTAATGAAGCAAGACTTAAATTCCATCTGGCAACCAACAGAGGGAAAGCAGAGACCAGCGAGCCCAAGTGTAGAAGCACCACTTAATAAATGGACAGATACACTGTGCATTAACTGAAGTTTACAGGCGGCGGTCCCAAGTTAGACTCCTTGTTAGGAGCCATATAATTATCTAATGACTCTAAAAGCATCAAATGCACAGATAACAGCGCTGCCCCTGAACATTTCTGTACATTTTTCATTAGCAATAGATGAAAGAACTACCTTAGCTCTACCCGCTGTTTCCACAAATATTTTAGAGCCTAATATGTCTCTACATTGTAAAGTGGAATAATAAGCACTAAGTGTGCTTGCTCTTACCAAGAAGACAGATGTAATCTCCGCCACTTCTCCCAGCAGGCTTTCCCAGTTTACCGGTTCCCCTCCCCTCCAGGTCCATTTCAAAGAGAATCTTCTCTTTCCTCCACCAGCCCGAGTGAGCCACCAGCTTTTTCAATTACAGCTGAGCTCAAAAAGCTGAACTGCAAGGTAGTTTAAGGCCCATAACAATTTCTTAAACTGTAAAGTTAGCAAAATGGGGAAACTGTGAGGAAACAGAGGAGGAAAAAAAATATCTCTATTTCAGCTATTCTTTCAACCCTGTATGCTGGGTACTTTTTCATTCTAGTGTTTTAATTATGTCTAAATATCTGTTGCAGTCATGTGCACAGAGAATTATCATTTACAAGTCGTATGCAATGTAGTAAGGAAACCCAGTAACTGCTGCTCCGAGTAAACATAGGGAAGTGCCATCGTCTTTATTGGGGCAGTTTGACCACTTCTCAGTGCATGGCCTACAATAGGAGAACTCACCCTCTTTTTGTTAATATAACTCTGTACCACTGGAGCATTTCCCTAGCACTCTTACAAATAGGATCAGCTTTGGTTTTAGAAAAAACCCCCAGCTTTCTAATCAACTCCCTCTGAAAAATGTGATGAAATGAATCTTGAACTATGCCTAGAACTCCGTGTAGAGGTCTTGAGCAAGGGTTTTGCTGCTTGTGGCTGTCACTACCGAGAGAAGCTTTACTTAGGATCTCTAACGCATTAGAGCTCAAAGTCATCACTAGGTCACACACTAGAACTGGAAGAATATCCAGAAGGGCTGACTCATGAAGAGAGAAAGCAGCCCCTTTCCCCATATCCTATTTTCTTTCTTTATTTTCATTAGAGACTGCTTTTCAGGATAGCATGTTATATAGCACAAAACACCCAAACCCTAATTTTTAATGCAACTCTTTATCGTTCATAGTAGGAGACTACTGGGGAATGATCTAAAATCTACTAAGTCAGTAAATTCCTTGCCAAGGACTGCAATGACTGCAGGGTGAGGCCTTTGGTGAGTGTGTGTGTGTGGGGGGGATTAATACCATGTGCTTCCAGAAATAGCTCGCTAATGCACAGTTAATTGCTTGCTACATTTAGTGAGTTTAGATTCTGGTTTAGAGGAAAAGTACTTATGCAAAAAGCATTAGCCTTCAGAAATCTTATGTTAAAGATGCATCCATCTACATACCCATCCATCTTGCCACTTTTGGACTACCTTAGCAGAGTCTAATAGGAGTTGTGTTTCTCCTCTTCATCAAAGTAAAACCATGAAGGATCATGACAGAAAAAATATGAATCATAGCACTTTGCATCAAAAAATGCACATACACAAAAATGCTTCATGAAATCCTGTCAGCCTCTCTGCAATCTTGCATCAGAGGGAAAATAAGAAAAGCCCAGACAATGACAGCCTGTCTCTCTTTTCTGGAAAAAAAAATTCACTTATTTTAAAATATTTTTTAATTTTAATTTGATTTTAAAGGATAGATTATGATATAATTTCCATCCTCTGCAAAGCTGTGAAGAACCATTTCATTGGAGATGGAAACCAGACTATGAATGCAAAAGTAATTGATGAAAATGTGAAAATCCCTTTGTTAACGCAATCTCATCTGACACCCCTGTGTTCTGATTGGTGGAAGCAATACTTACATTTGACTGCAAAAGTGTTATAAAGGAATTTTATAGAGAACAAATAAATTAAGTGATATTTATGTTAGTATTTATTTAAGTCCTGAAGATGACTTACTCAGAATGTATTCACATAAATTTTTGGAGAAGGTGTAGCAAAGATTAATTGAAATATTAAATCAATTTTATGACAATAGGGGAGAATGCAGTTCATCCCTATTTGTCACTGTATTCAATAAAGCACTACAGCTTAAGACTTTGATTTACAAATAGTGAAGGAAAGAACCTGAGCACTAGAATACTGCTGGGTGTCTCTAAATTAAAGGATCTGTGTAAAAAAAGAAGTAATTCTTATCTACTGCTATTAGACTGGCACTACATGATATATGTAAAAGATGTAAATAATAAAAAGGACATACATAATGAGATTTGCAGGAGCTCTCAGATGTGGCCTGATTCTGTTCCCATTGTGCTGCCAATGCAAGTAGAGTTAAGTCATGCTCACTACATTTCTAAAACTCACGCTTTATTTTAGAACTGCACCTCTCATTTTTTATCCCGTTCGTCTGATGCCCTGTGAAATAACCTACAAGGTTAGAAACTACGACTACAGGTGCATGTCCTCCATTATGTTAAATTATATCATATTCAGTGAGGTGAGGAATAATCTCCAGGCTATGAAGACAAGACTCAAATTGAACTCAATCTTCACGCAGAGGACAAAATGGTTGGAAAAAAAAGGTGGGGGCACAATTCTGTTTTATTCCACTGTGATCTTGTCCATGCTGATGTTGCCTCATCAGCATGAACCAGTACAATCTTACAAAGCAAGACTTTTGCATTTCTCCACAAGGTTGCCTGAAACCATGTGAAAAACTTCAATTAACCTTCATGGACTTTGGGGTTAGCCCCTATGGCTCCAGTTATGCTCTTCCCCTGACCTTTCCCTCATCTTCCTCCATTTTGGTAAATGTTAAAAAGCTGTGTATTTAGCAACTACACTTTAGCCTTGTTGCAATCCAGGAGATTTCCTGGCACATAGCAATGATGGGATTGCTACGTATCTCATCACAGAAATGATGTATTCAGCACCAATGGCAAAAGTACATAAATCAAGGTCAGAGATCAAAGCTATCTGATATTACAAGTAACTGTTAGCTTTTATTAATTTGAATGAAAACACAGCTGATGTCCGGTGTGTCACTGACTGTCCTCACATTCAGTAAAATGGTTTAAAAAATATTAAACATACTGAAACACACTCAGAGAAAACAGGAATGAAATTTGTGCTAAAGCAACAAAATTACCAAAGTCCAGCATAAGCATGAATGCCTTGGCAGAGAACAGTGCACCAGGATCTGGATATTTTGTAGGTTTTCAGTTAAAACAAGAGTGCCCTGACTCAGAAATTGATCTTAATTATCAAACACATACCTCCCTGCTCTTGCCACATTTTCCTAATAAATGTTTCTAATTCTGGCTCTGGTGGGCAATGTTTCTTCTGAAAAATTAGGGTACAAAGCAGAAAAATGAGTACAGTTTTTTAAACTCCTCTAGTTTTAAAACTTGCTCCTTGGTCTACACCGAGCTTTGTACCAGTGGGGCGGTCTGCGGTTGGAGTGTATCAATACAGCTCTATTGATTCCAGACAGAGCACTGTCAATTTATTACAGGCGTGAACCCAGTCCTTTATTATATCCATGAGCTAGACTGTAAGTGGCTGAGTGAGCTTTCCTGACAGCACCAAGAAAGTCAGGAGAAAAAAAATCTTCAATGATAGAAGATTGCTTAACATCAGTGAAAACCACTAGACCTAGAAACACAGTCGAAACAAATTATTCCTGTCTCTCTATTTTGTCTCACATGTCATGGTGTTATCCAAGTGCACGTGTGAATTAAAGTAGTAGAGCTATGCGCTCTCAGGAGAAGGTGATATTACAGAATGAACAACTACTGTGACAGTGGGCTCAGAGCTTACAACCATATTTGTTAGCCAACCTCTGCAGGCAAGTATTATAGATCAGAAACACTGTGAAATGTTGGGAGCTATCTAGATGGCCATGCACCGATGATTTTTGCTGAAATATGGGCTAGAGGGAGGTCTACCCACGTGAGCAGGCAGTGTGCGGATTTGTGCTTTCTTGGTGAGCCAGAAATAGAAGTTCTGGCCACATGTCAATGACCAGCTCAGTTTGCAAGCCACTATCAAAAAAGAAAAGGTTTCTAAGGTTCTTCATTGCTGATTTCAATACATGGATAGTTGAAGAGCTGATAATATAGAAAAATGTATTTCTTTTAGAAGAACAGATGTAATCTTCAGCCAGGGATCTTACAACAAACATCTCCCTCCTTCAGTCAGACACAATTCAGCCTGCACCAGCTTTGAATGGGGACATGACGCCAGCCAGAAGCAGGCTAACAGTTCTGTGCATCGGAGAAACGTCTCCTATTTCATTTCTAATGACTCATCTGCAAAGGGCCTCTGACCATCTTTAACTTGTCAGTAGAACTTATTGAGCAAACAGGTTTTCTGCTGCTTTATTGTATGCCAGTATATGAGTAGCTCTGAGAGGACAGAGAGGCCTCAGTACTTGTTTGTATCTTGCCTGGCTAAACAGATTTTCAAAATCTTGTTTCTACCTGAATATGCAGAATTGCAACATTTCATGTTCAGTATCCTCCAGAAGCCCCCAGCGATACCCTCTGAGTGACTACAAAGTTTGTGTAAAAAATGGTGTAAACAAAACTATTGTAAACTCTTGCTCATTTGCACAGCTCATCTGCAATGCAGCTGTAGCACACGTATTACTTTTATAAGCTGTTTCACAAATAAAAAGCAATATGCTTCAATTTCTGAATGAGCTCTTTGTATATATCACTGCTTTAACTTCTTATTACCACCCACGGTATGTACTTATTTCAATAAGATTATCTCTTGTATGAGCTGCTAATTACATAGTAGTGAATTATTTTTTGGTCAAGCAACTGTTGTTGCATTGCCTTGAAGCTCTCAGGGAAAGTGAGTAGCTTTTATTGCAAGGGATTATTCAGAAAATCTGAACTCAACAATGGGCCTATTGTTGAAAGCTTTGATACGGCTAAACGATCAACTAATGGGATAAAAGTATTTTCTAGTTTTCTTAGGAAAAAAACCCAGTTGGTCAGTGTAAGAGGGCTCAGGGCACCCTAAAACTCCCTTGACTGCATTTAGAATCAGAACTCCAGTAATTACTGTTTTATGGGAAACCTCTTGGGCAGAGATGGGAAGTCAGGCTTCTCTCCTCTCTCCTAGATGTACTGTGGCTTGTCCTGGCTTCTAAAAATCATTGTCCCATCCAGGCAGAGCCAACCTTGCATTTTACAGAGTAAGGAGAATCATAACAATCGTTCAGGTTGGAAAAGACCTTTAAGATCATCGAGTCCAACCATTACCCTAACACTGCCATCCCACCACTAAACCATGTCCCCAAGCACCACAGCTACACAGCTTTTAAATCCTTCCAGGGATGGGGACTCAACCACTTCCCTGGGCAGCCCGTTCCAATGCTTGATGCAACCCTTTTGGCAAAGACATTTTTCCTAGTATCTGATCTGAACCTCCCCTGGTGCGACCTGAGGCCATTTTCTGTCCTATCACTTGTTACTTGGGAGAAGAGACTGACCCCCACCTCACTACACCCATAAGCCATTCTACGCCATTACTCCTGTGCAGTAATCCCATCAGCCTGTGCTACTCATAACCTCTAACCGGTGGCATCGTTACTGCAAATTGCCAGCAAAATACCTGGATTAGGAAAATACTGTATTTTAATTTCAGAAAACTCTAGGACAAGTTTATAAGTAGAAAAGACCAGTGAGAGAACATGAGCCATTTTCTGCTAGGGGAGTTTGGATTTTTAGTGTGTTCATTGATTTTTGGCCTAAGTATCACCCTGTATTGACACATGCATGTCCCGAACTGTGTAATAGCTTTAAATGACTTTGTGAAACTCTTTGCAGCAGAGAAAGTAAAATTAAGGCTCTTCCTCTTGAATGCTTGTGCACTCAACCTTATGATTTTTCATCGCAATACTAGATACTCATAGTGTCTAAATCAGCCCATCTCTATCACAAAGCGAATTCCCATTCATGCCAGCTGAGAATTCAGCTCAGGACGGCGTAAATGTTCATAACAATAACACAACCCTGTGGGAACAGGACCCACATGTAAACATACAGAAGTTTTGCGGTCTTCAGGTGTTTACTGAAATCGCTATTGAATGTTAACAATATTTCTATTAAAAATGGAGTTGAAATTTTCATGAAGCAGCTCCAGCATAGCTAGAAAGAAAAATGAAAAACTCTCCACTGTCTTCAACTTAAAGCAGGTCCAACTACATTTTTAAATAATAGCTTGATAGTTACTGCACAGAGAGTATGAGAAATGCTCCACAGTGAGGTGATCTATCAGAGGGAAACCTTGAAGTCTGAAAAGGAGGGAAAACAATAAATCCCCAGAATAAATATTGAAAGGGGAGAAAGAAGGAGAGAGATTTCATTTTATTACATTATTTGATGTCATGAGCATGCACAGGGGAAAAGATTTATTTATGTTTCCCACAGGGGCTGGTTCTGTAAACAGATGGAAGAGGGGCTGGAAAATCCAAATTCCAAACAGAAAAGGTCAAGGCACAACAGAGCTGTATTTTCAGATACAGTGATATAGTGGCCACAGCCGACACTGGGTTCGATTCCTTATTAGATTTTCAGTGGCTTATGGATGGGTTATGCAAATTCCAATCTGCTGGAAATATGCATGTATAAGCTCCGGTTTGCTGCAAAGTGTTCCCCTGGCACAGTGGCAATGCTGTAATTACACTGGCGATCCCAGCACTTTGGTTTGAAACCCCTGTGTTCAGTCACTTACAGGTTTCTCAAGAGAGTAACGTCCCCTTGCTTGCTCTCAGACCAGAATCTGGACACTTAAATTTAAAGAAAATAGATCTGTTAATCTAGCAGATTATAACATTATATTCCTGTTTTCATAGCATACAAATTGGGATGTTAAAATGCATCTATCCATATTCTTTTAACTGTCAAATACGAGCTCTTAAAATCAGAAGTCATTTTCAGCAAAACACGGTTTTGAAATTCAGAGTTAGGTTTATGTTGGTAACGGGACAAAAATGGCATGTACAAGGATTCTTCAAATAAAAGACGAGGACCCTTCTCATGGTATGGCAGCTTTTACTACTTCTGTATTTCTTGCAGCAGCACCTGGAGATGCTACATGTCCCGGTGCAAAGGAATTGTCCCTGCAGCATGACTGACACAGTGGATGCTTCCCCTTCATCCCAGTTTTGCTTTGTTTTTTCCCTATTTTTAAGTCTGGTCACCCTTACCTTCTCTATTTAAATGATAAATTATTTTCAGGAATCTCTCAATCATGTAAAATGCTAAGCACAACGGCATCATGTTCTCAGCTAGCATGTAGCCAGATCATAAGAAATGGTAAGAGTAAGCATTCACAATGCTGTTATACCACTGTAACCTTAATTTGTACACACTGAATCACTCCATTGGTTTCATGGGACACATGCATAGCAGGTAAAGTTAAACACATACTTTGGATGTTGCATATCAGAACATAAGTATATGAACCTATTAATTCAGTGTGCTTTGCTGTAGGCATATCTTAAGTTTCACAATTCAAACCAAAGAGAACCAAACTAGAGTGAAAATGTTTATTAACAGCTGTTTTCTCAGATGCTCTAGCTATTGTACGAAGCTTTTATAAATATACTTGTATATGAGTATATTAATAAAATAGATAAATAACATATACCATTATATAAGAATATATCAATGAGCCTATACATAAAAGGTTATTATTTTTATGTTAAATTTTTAGTCATCATGGTGTGTCTCATAAGAGGATATGTTAGGTCTCTTAGTGTGTTATTAATGAAGCTCATCAGGCAAAATATGCTGGAGTTTTAAGCAACCTCTGCTTACAGAGCTGCCCAACTGTTCTGTTTTTGTTATTATTTTTGTGCAGAAAGGTATGTTATGGTCTCTCATTTTAATTAGATAGCTAATAAAACAACCAGTTTGCCTTGGGTTAGCCCAGTGGCAAAATAATGCTGTGAAAAACACTCACAGGCAATCCATCACCTTCTGTGTGCTGCCTAGTAAAGAGCACAGCCGTCCTGCCGGAGCAAACGGGGCACACACCGGTACACGCTACGGCCAGAGCAAGCCCTGAAAACTCTGCAGTAACCCCACTGCCCTCAGCAGGGGTGCCTCACCCTGGGCATACCTCCTGGTTTCAGGCTGCGTGAATTTACTCAGTGCATACACATGTTCTCTGGTCTACTCCGATAAGGGTTTGGTTTTGTTTGGCTGTAAATCTCTTTTGGACAATGCATAAACAGGCTGTATGAAAACAATTTGTCTTGGTTTAGCCTGCAGGTATAAAAGCAAGAGCCGCGGGCAGCCAATTAAATGGGCTGTAAATGACTTGGGAAGAATGAAAGAACAGGGCAGCTGTCCTCTGCAGAGGGAGAAAAAAAGCAAAGTACTTGAGAGCGAAGATCTTAGACAGCCACCAGTTCCCAGCTCCCTGTTCTCTGCCTGCTCTCACTCATCTTCAGATGTCTTATCAGTCTTATGCTTAACTGCTTGAACTTCAGGACCCACGGACTTGGAGGGCTGTTGCCCACTTTGTTAGGTCTAATTTATTAGTAGGAAAGTATCCAATGGCTTGATCCAAAGCCTCCTGTTTCCAACAGAAGGCTCTGCATGTGGCTTTGAGCTATCTATACTAAAAATTAAATTAAAAAAAAGGAAATGGCTCTTGCTATACTAGTCACATAGAAGCAGATCATCTTTCACAGTGCTGTCAGGTAAAGTCAAGCTGCTTCGCTGGGAAATTAGGGATTGATTAACGTCCTTGCACTCAGAGATATGTATCTGTATTAATCTTGGAATTATTTGTCAAACACCCAAGATCTCTGCTATGATTTGTGGAATATATTCTGAAAGTCACCACTTAAAATGAATCAAGATTTTTTAAATTATTTTTATGTTTTTAAAGCAAATGCACAGCTGCTTCTCTGCCCCCAAACCAAGCACTGTTACTTTTAACACAACACTCTTTTTGCTTTGGTATTGCACTTAATGTGTGTTGCTGATTGTAGAGAATGCAGCTGGGAAACTAGAAAGCAGGAGTTAATACACCTTCAGACAAATCCATAAGCATAGTCACTACTTCAAACCAAGAGCCAAGGCCAGGTTCACACAGACAGCTCCTGCTGTCCCAGTCAAAAACATCAGGGCAAGCCAGGGAAGAGGTAACACGAAAGCCACTTCTCTGACTTCTCCCACTACAACACATCAGTTGATCCTGTTTGGAGAAGCTTTTCAAAAGCAACTTTGGGTTGCGTCAGAAGCGCCAAAATTTGACTTTCCATGCTTGGAGTCTGGTATTCAGAAGATACTCCACACGCTATTCCTTGAATCCTCTTGGGATCCTGCAAACATGCCGTGGACTCTCGAGCAACGACTGTGCTTTGCATTGCACAGAGCAGTAAAGGCGATAGGAGGAAGACAGCCAGGTACCTCTGTGCAAATGGGTGCCAGTACTGAAATATGAAATACGTTACACTGAAGTGTAACAACTGCCGCCTTGTAATGTGGCTGTTAACCAGAGCTGAAAAATTAAGGAATCACAGAGGACAGAACTGGAACAGACTGCTCCAAGCCCTTGTTAGTAATGAAGGTCTGGGTTTAATTTGGCCATACCCTCTATCTAAGATGAGATAAAGAAACATGCTACCATTATTTTTCACAACTCGTTGTCATGCCTGATGGCAGTCAATCTTGCTCACATATACGAGAAAAATGTTCTGGATAATCTGGCTGCAGTTCAGCAAATAAGTTGTGATACACACTCTCATTTGAGATATCAAAATTTTTTGGCCTAGCAACACGTGGCAGAATAATCAATAACTTACACACTGAGAGTGATGGGAAGAGGGAAACAATGAAGATAACAGATCGTAGCAGAGCATCAGGACCTGCAGGGGGTCGACTGACTTGCTGGGATAAGGATGTACTGGCCTTTTGCCTTTGGAAAATTAGGGCTCATTGGCAAGGCAGGAAATATCTGGGGGGAGTTTTCTGAGCCAGAGAAAATCACCAGTGCACAGCTCAGCGCAGCTTTCAGTCTGTTCAGAAAAAGCCCCAGATCTGAAGCATTAAGTAGTAATTAGGGTTCACCCAGGCTCAAATCCAGTCCTGTGCAGGAGTTAAGACAGTGTGAGCCTTTTGTAAAGGACGAGTTACATCCCAGATGAGAACTATAGGCTGGGAAGCCCCAACACAGGGGAATCCAGCTGGAAAAAATGCAGAATTGACGCAGCCTTGTCATCAGCCACAATGGTCCCATTTTCACATTGGCTCAGTCAGTGCTCTCTGGGCTTCCACCTTGCTGAATAAATTAGTACAGCTCTCTAACAAGTGAGCAAAGAAGGCTACCATAACGCTGCCTCTAATTCCTGCCTGTTAGGTATTCACAGGTCTGCTAGGAACTAACACTGCTCCAAGGCTCAGGCTGGTTTTGGAGGCAATACTGATGACACTGTTTAATGAGGAGGGCAAGGGAAAGTTGGGGTGGTTTGTTTTCCATTTTGTCTCCTAAACCATAATTCAGAGTAAGTGGGAAAGCAATTACTTTTAATATCTTATCTAAAATTCCATATTGACTAATAGCCCATATAACCTTCCAGCCAAATTCTGTGAGATATTGAGGCCCTACAACTCAAGCAGAGGTGATTTGGTGGCATAGACAGAGAATAATTGATATTTATGATCTTGCCTTAAGGTTCACAGCAGGGCTGAACCTGGCCTACTGGCTGGGACTGTCCAACTGTAAACCAAATGAGCCGGAGGAACAATAGGGAAAAAGCCAGTTAGTTGATATACCAGATAATGGATTCCCTAGAAATAACTGTTGGAATCAATTTTCCTTAAAAGAAAAAAAAAAACAAACTAGGGGCAAAACAGAAAGGAAAACACCCCTAATTTCATCAGGGGACTAAATGAAAAAAATATATATGGACATTCTTTAAGATAAAATAAGACTGTGACCAGCAACCTTGATCTAAAGGGAAAGGGTGAAGATGCACAGTTGTGAGCAGCCACAAGCCCAGCTGGTGTTTGGGAGAAGCTAATGGAGCCTCAGGATCCCCCTTGCCCCTGGTCCATCTGTGCATGCCCACGGGGAACTCAGAGCTGGCAGATCTTTCTGCCTTGCTGGAACAGATCGAAGTCATCAAGGCTCTTAGCTCTCGTGCATTAGCCACATTTAACCAGGCTGATTTCCCTGAAATTACCTAATCCTTTCTGAGTATAGTGTTTTAAATTATTGAATTCTGCTATGTTTATTTATTATTTACTCAGGTTAGCTACGTGGTGTGGTTACGCATCTTGTGCTTTCTAGGAGAAAGACTGATGGCTGCTACCAAAACCAAGGAATTTTCACAAAATGTTGATAGATTAATAAAACACCAGCAAATGCACTTGCCCTCAGGTTTTAAAGGCTTGAAAAATCAGACATGTTTCATATTTGATCAGTTTGAACTGCAGCAGCTGTTTGTAATGAAGTGATGCAACTGGTGGGACAGAGTTTACAGAGCTGGAGGGACATCATTCCAACCCCTCTGCGCCAGGTGAAAAGCTGCTCTGTCAAGACTAAGGGTTCTTGTCAGGCAAATTTGGTGGCAGAAATACAGCTATATTAAAGATTCTGCAGTGAGTTGCTGCAGGGTGGCCCAAACGCGAAGCCCTGAATGCAAACCTCAACATCTCTCAGAGACCACAGTGAACGATGACCACCTGGATGTCATTCACATTTTACTTCAGATGGCTGCATGGACTAGCACTGAACAGCGCCCTCAAGCCACAGCCTACGAACCAGCGGCAGTTTACAGGCATAAATAGCAGTCACAAGAGCAGCTGGGAGCACGGCTTGCTTTATCGGCTTCCTCCCCAAGTGATTACCTTGCAGCTTCCTATACATACAGGGATTCTAAACCTTCTCCAAGACATTTATTTAAACAGCGCAGTTTAGGCAGTGCAGGTGAGCGCCTGGCACAACGCAGCCTTGCCCTCATCTGAACTCGGCTGGAGCTATGATGGTTGAAAAACACAGAATCAAACACAACTTCACCATCCACCTAACAGTGGAAATTTAAAAAAGAAAACCACCGACAATTCCTGCTATTTTCTTATGATTTTCAGTACCACCACAAAACAATGGCGTCTTGAAAATGGGCTGGATTTATTTGGCCAGCAGGAGGCACCCAAGGCAAACTGGAGTGCAGCAAGCTGGTTAGCTGCAGAGACAGATTTCTGTAGCACACAAGTCTGCCTTCAGTCGCTTGGGCTAATGAGCTTAACTAACAATGCAGGAACTAGATTGCTGGCAAAACATAAATAGTCCTACAATACAATAATATCTAATAAAAATAACGTCCAAAAGCATTTTGAAAAATTATGCTGCTTAACAATATTCATGAATTTTTGCAAGCAATTAAAGAGAAACTACTGTAATTTTTTTACCATAAATCTTTGCAATTAAGAAATCATCCATAATTTGTGGCCTGAATTCCCCCAGAGCAAAGAGATACTAAGGCAAGTCTATAGGATTGCTTATTATCTACTGATGATAAATAACCCTTTTTCTACTAAACTGACTTTGACTTTGGATATTTCCTTGTGTTTACAATCTGCTCTGTTGCACCAGCATCAGTTCAGAGAACTGTTGCTGTGGTATTACACTGGGTTTGTGTCACTCATAGTAGGAGAGCAGCATAAAGCAAACTTCTTCGGAGGAGATGGCTAAGAAACTTTATTCTCTTGGCTAGAGATATGGTCTCTTACATGGGGCATGTGAGGTCCTCTCTGTGTGGGTCACTGCTGATTTGCTGGGCCGAATCTTATTTATAGATTTCTTCAAACTGTCAGGGACAGGTTGTGCCTTCATGTTTGACACAGGGTGGCATCAAACAGGTTGGCTTTAGGAGAAACTCCAGGGAGGGAAGGTGGCCCTGGAGGACTGCTTACTCCTGGGGCTTCCAGTGGGAAATCAAGACACAGCGAAGCCTGACACACTCCCCCTCGCTCTTCAAGTGCAAGTGTCTAGAAAAGTGTTTCTCCATGTAAGCTCGGGTCTGGGGAGGGACTGAGCTTAGGATACCCCACACCACTGCCCATCCAAAATTGCAGGAAGCCTTAACACATCTCAGTCATCAGTGACTGCAGTCAAGCCCCCTGCAACAACTGTGAGCAGGGAGGAGCCCTTATCCCGGTTTGCATGCAAAGGCCGAGATGCCCTTAACCCACAGACACTTGGGAGCAGGCTCCATGCAGTACCACACCACTATCCCAAAGCTGGCACTTGCCACCAGAGTGCCACAGGCCCAGCAGTGTTTCTTGTGCCTGATGCAGTCAGAAACCGTTCCGCCTAAGTCCTTCCCCCCACAGTGTTATGGTGCAGGGAGTACTGGCTTGGGGCCACCTGCAGCATGCTCTGCTTCTGCTTAACCCAGACCTCCAGGCACTAAAGACTAGAAATACCTTAACTTCCTACAGTTATCGCAGCAATCTTACACCCATTAAGCCTTCCCAGTATCCACTGTGTTTAGATAGTGTTACAAATTAAATGAGTTGAAGGATTTTCATGAGTTTTTAGCATGCAATGGCAACTAACACCTTGGATAAACCTAAAAGGCCTTTGCTGAAGAAAATGTCACAAACTATTCTGACTGAATTTATACTCTCAGATTATGATTGGTGCTGAGATATAAGAAGTGGGAGTTCACTGTGCCAGGTGCTGTATAAATGCATGGACAAGTGGAATTTCAAGGCATTATACTATGATTTAGTCACACAAGATGTTATTAAAACTTTTTATATTTGTTATGTAGCTACATTCCTGTACATCAGTTTGGAAAATTAATATAGTGAGATGTGTCCTTCCCCCATATTAACTACTGTATGCAACAAAGTGAATTCAAAATGCCCCTTTGCTCTCTCTGTGACTACAGCCAGCAGCAGCTCTGCAAATGATTAATGTCTGACTGTCACGCACTGAGGTCAGCAGGGAACAGGAGGCTCATGGGCACACCTGGTAGCTCGGTCACCCCCAGCTCATCCAGCCCTTGGGAGCTCCCCAAGCCCTCTACCACTACAGGGGGCTAGGTCCCAGCTCGCCACCAGCGCACCACGTGGCCGATAGGACCTCTGCATGAGCTGGTATCTGCAAGTGCAGCAAAAATCAGCACTGCCTCACCCACGTGGCCAGAAGGTATATCATTCCCTCCCTGGAAAGGGGGGGCAGAGTTGTTTAGAAAATGTTAGGCTTCAAAAAAGAGAGACCTCTGCAACGGCAAATGACCGTGAGTGTTAATGTTGGCTTCAACTGCACTGCAAGGCGCGTGGCAAGGACAGAAGTACAGTGTGACCAGCTCCTTGCTCGAGCCTTGCTGACTCCTTGCCCACTTGCTACTGATAAGAAAGTAGGTGTGAAGTCTGGGTCGCCTGTTTTCAACTGCAAGAAGTGCTTCAGTATGGAGGAATCAATGTTGCCGGTGAGGAAGGAGACACTATCTAGACAACTCTGCAATGCGCAGGAAACCTAATTCTATGCAGCCTCCTTTCAAATGTCTTACTTATAATTGATATTTTATTGTTTACTTTGGAGACTTGCGTTTATCAATGACACTTTGCTGCACAAAACAGCTGGAATGCTTCTACCTCCTTTTCCAAATCCTGGGGCGAATTGTGGTGATAAATGAGCCCTGGAACAGCATGATTTATGGCTCCGTTGCCTCAAGGTGCACTGCAACTCCTTTTGTACAAATTAAACCCTGCTTAAAAGTCCTTAAATTTTTCAAGGTGACCTCTCTTCTTCCCTGTCACAATTCTCATTACAAATCACTGAAACTCTCTCTTCCTTTTTAAAATGTTATTTTAACTGAGAGTCTCATCTTTCCATTTATTTCCCCCTCAAAGTTGCATTGGGCCTCAACCACTATCAGCTCAAAGTAGATGGGCAATGTTTGGTCAACAAAAACTTTACTTGTAAAGAGGACAAGGTTGGTCTCCTTGTGGTAAGCGCATCTCCAGAGATATTGCATATGCATGGTGATGGACTGTGTCTCACTACTGCCTTGTTTGGAAAAGCTGCCAGTTAAAATCACAGCTCAACTCACATTGAATCTGATTTCCGGTATCTTTGATACCTGTGGTAAGGAAAGCTAACAATTTTATACTGCAGAGATCACCTCTGCTTTAAATGCTGCTAGCAGGCATTTTAACAGCCAGAGTGGTAACTGGAGGCAGGGCTAGCAGCTAGCCCTCAATGCTGCTTTAATTCTGGCATTCATTTCCCATTTGACTTTGGCAAAATGACTGAATGACAAAAGCCTAAGGTTTCCCATCTGTATGGTTACCTTCTTGTCTGGGTTAACTAAAGTTTCTCAGTTGCTTTGAAATTTCCAGGTGGGAGGTGCCACATAGTACAAAGTATTTGTATTTGTGCATTAGAATAAAGATCTGATAGCGAAGGCAACCAGATCTCTGCAGCAGTATAAAGCTTCACAAGTCAGCCTTGTAGCACCATGCTTGGGCTGAGAAGTCCTTAACTCTCTTACATGTGGAGCTATCCAGGTGATGAGAGCAGCAGTTTTCAACGAGTAGAACCATGTCTGTTCTGCTTTCAGGATCAGGGACTCTGCACTGACCCCAGCCATAGGGTAGATGTTCACATAGCTGATGAGTGCCCAGAGTCACATTAATTTTTAGGAAGATGTGTTGCATAAACAAGTTGTGAACAATCCCCAACATAGTAATTTTATTGTCATAAATTACTATCCTAGTTTTCTCTGCAGAGCTTCCCTCTGCCACCTGGATGGCTTCCCACAGACTGTGGTCACCAGATTCTTGTTCAATGCTCTGAATGCTATTTCATTAGTTATGGTGTGCAGATGGTATAAAGTATGTACTGCCAAACAAGGACCTTTCACAACATGTCCCGATGGTCCTACCCTACTCCCCTAGTGCAAAATGTGCACTCTACGCACACACTATTACTGGGAGGTATTTCTCTCTCTGCTCTTCATAAGGGAGTCTCTTCCCCAGTTGTTGATCCAACATTAGAGTCCCACAGCAGCCTCAGTCTAAATGGTCTTTTGGTCTGGAATGGCACACTGTAAGTCTGCAGAAATCTCATGACCATTAGGAAGTGTTGTTAAATCTCTCACAAGTGGAAGATGTGGGGCTACACAACAACGACCCTGTTGAACACCTATGGGATGTTTCAGAACAGGAGGTAGGAAAAGAGGTGAACAAGAAACAAGACTTTTGAGGCCACCAGTTCCCCAGTCCCTGTGTGAAGCTGAAGACAACGAACAGGGCTTTGGCTGGTGACATTTGTGTAAGTGCTGTGTATACAATACAAAGCTGGCAGCAGCTGGCTTTGCAAGCTCAGGACCCCTTGTCGTGGTATGTTACAGGAAGGGGAAAATGAAGGCTACTGAGGAACTGTTCTCATGGTGAAATCAGTAACCACCTAGTCAGCAGAGTTTGTACACACAGCAAGGGTGAAGCTGAAGGAAGATGTAATGTTTGTTTTAAAGGAAGACGCACAAGACTTGGCTGTTGCAAACATAAAGTATGCTCAATGAGGTCAGGATTTGGCCTACGGCAAAAAAAGTGATGGTTCTAGACAAAAAATATGAAAAATGCAGGGAATCTCAGTTAATGAGAACTAGACATTCTGTACTGAGATACAAAATTCAGACATTGCTGTAACTAGAACAAACATATATGGCACAGGGCATGGGAGCTACAGGCTTTTGGATGAACTCACGTACACCTGATATACGCAGATAATACACTGAAAACAGATTTTGAGGTAGACAGAGGAATGAATTGTTCAAGAGTCACTGAGCTTGATGTCTCTATAAAGTTGTCCTAGCACCATATGCTTTGTTTTTCTCACATAAGATGTATTTGGTTTCTTTCCCATAAGCATGGGTTATTACTGATGAGTCGCAGAAGTAAAGGACCTGTTTCGAATTTAAATCCAAAGCACTCCCATTAGCAGGTGTTTAGTAGGACACTGGTGAATTATGGGCAGCAGTAGCGCATAACTATGCTGTGAAGTGTTGTGGCAGTCTTTCTGAAGATAAGGTGTTGAACTGCAATATACCCCTTGTATTCGAGTAATAAAATTACCAGAAAAGATAGATGTGAAGCACTCGGATGCAATGGCCAAATTCTCATCTAATTTCCATTGGGTACCCATGATGCAAGTCATTAGAAGAGCTGCAGGCCTATATTCAGCAAGGGAATAAACTGGTTCAGCTCTGCAGACACAGCTTGGGCCAGAGAATCCTCTAAGATGTGGAAAGGGCATCCCTCTTTACTGCAATACCATTCTTGTGCCCTTCTCAGACTACAAGGTAAAAGAGACAAACAAATAAATGATAAAACCTTTAAGTGGATAATAGATGGCATAAATTATACACTGTTCTAGGCCATAAATATACAACCAGGTAATTCTGAATATTTAGCATTTTTGCCAGCAGTCCACAACACATTCTTATGCTAGCATAGAATTTTAACAGAAAGAGAGGAATGTGGTATTTATAGGGATGAGAACAACATCTGATTTAATCTATTTATTTATTTAGCTAACGATTTGTTTTACAAATTATGCCACAGGCCATGCCTAAAGTTTAAACCAATCTCTAACATCTAGGAATTAGGATGACTTTTTTTCTGTCACACTGCTACCAGTATCATCCTCACCTGGTATATAGTGACATGTGGCTTTAGCTGCTCTAGGACCTTGGCAGAACGTCCTGTGTCTAACTAGTTCCTGTTCTTTGGAGAGTGCTGAATGCAGGTATGATGCTTGGCCCTTCCTATTACCATTTTTTTCTTTATGATTCACATTGTGGCAGCACTTCGACCATCAGTCACCATGCTTGACTTCGTCATATGAACATAATGCAAAACCTGCTCTGAATGGAAGCCCATACATCTGGCCAGCAGTGACCGGGTCAGAGGGCTTGGGGAGAAGGGCTGCCACCGTCCTGTCCTGAGAGGTCACAAGTTCCTGTTCCGGGTGCGCAGTGAAATGTGTCTTGGTCTGGTTTGCAAGGAAATGCATAGAGTCTGGAGGATGTTTCAGGGAAACTGTAGCACCCTCTGTATTGAACAGGCTGCTGTGTGATGGCTGCTGATGTGCACATGATCTCAAATGCCACAGCTCCACCTTGGCTAAACAAACCCTTAGCATCTATCACGAGCTTCATGTGCAAGCCATTTTACATCTCTGATACAAATTTCCAAAACTCTACAGAATGTTGCATAATTCTTTTGCTATTTAATTCTGCATTTAAGAAAATACAGAATATGAGTGGAAAGTGTAGAGCTGTTCCTAAAAAGCCAGCCCAGCCCCTACCATACACAGGACTTCACCTCCTCTGTCCTCCTCCACCTGCCACAGAAACACATGCGATTGCCTGCAGGTTCAAAACACCAACAGGGCTAAAATTTGGTACACTGTGGCAAACATTTGACAACTGACAGTGACTGCAGGGTAGATTTTGCCTGCCTTGCTCACCATGAGCTTTGCTCTGCTCTCCTGGAATAATGCACTGATATGAAACCTTTCCTGGGATTAATGCCTGGGCACGCTACCCAGGAAAGCAAGATTCAGAATACAAAGCAGGGAGCGCTCCAAGGTCTCCTTTTGTCTTAGAGTATTTTTGCAAAAAGAACTGTCAGAATGAATTTCTTGGATAGTTACATGCACATCACACGGACTTTCACTTGAGCCCCTTTGCAATTTGGCATTAGTTAAATGTACCATTAAAGTAAAACGTTAGCTAAAAACCTCCTCAGTAACTCGCCACCCTTGAAAAGCATTTACCGAAACCATATTATGTTCTTGATTGCCTTCACTGTATTTTCTGTGGTGTTTTTTTCTTTTAGCTGATTGGAATTCTGGGGTAAAACAAAACCTAAAAAGAAATGTGCTTTGACTTCTTTGGAGTGTGACCTTGAGAGCTGAGCTGTTGTATGTCATAAATAATGAAAAATTAGATATATAGGCTAAAACAGTAAGAAAAGTATTTCATATGATTTTCAAGGGCTGTAAGCCCAGAAAGAGTTGATGTCTATCAGACTGTTATATAAATAGCCTTGTAATGAGGAAGAGCATATAAGATCCAAGATAGATTTCTGCTTTTTAATGAGATGGAAGAATATATTACTTCAGAATTTAAAGGCTATTTTTCTTTTTGAAATTCAGATCTGGCTTTATGAATATTTTATTTAAAAAATCCAGACGATGGAAATAAGTTTTCTAATGCTAGGACGTTTCTCTTTAACATGTAAGTATATTGTTGACAAACCTAATTTTTTTCAGAAAAATCACTTCAAAGTTACTAATACACATTTTAAAACAAAATTCAATCTCAGTCCATCCACTAATTTTTCCAGTACTGAAGCTTTCTGCCATCGTGAGAAGCTACAGTGGAAATTACTGATGGCCCAGAAAGAATAATTGCTTCTACAGTCCCTGATGGAAACTTCTCACAGGGATAACCTTGCACCAAAACTGTATTTTTCTGAACAAGCTTGCATCTAAATTGTCACTGGAGTTTCTGGAAAGAGGAAACACTGCCTCATTTAACAAGTACCCTCAAATCTGTTCTGTGATTGAGATAATGTATTTTATTGCATTGTCAAATAAGTTTTGCACAGTAGACTTATTAAAGCAGTAAGTTTTATTGCTTTATTGGGAATTCATTTCAAAAGGATTTCTCTGGTTAGAACCAGATCAATAGCTGCATTTTGCAGAATATGAAGATTTTCTTTTTGTTTGGAAATAGTAGAGATTGCTTTAAGATTAATTTCAGCTGCAGTACAAGGAGGATGTTGGAACAAGCAGGCATAGGATTCAGCACCAGCCATTATTTTGCCAAACGTGAAAACAAGGAACATATTTCCCCACTTGACTGATTTACTGTAGGTAGATCTGTCAAATTTTCTCAACTGCAAGATGCACAGTTCAAAAGTGACAGGCACATGTGCAGGTGGCCACACACATGATCAGCCATTTTTCAGGATACAGCAAAAGATCTTCTTCCTCAAGAAGCCAGCCTCAAAATGCTACAATTTTCCTAAAAGCTGGAACATTTATTTTCAAAGCAAGTTAGAAGTTCCAGTTTTCATTTCAACATGCTGTTTCAGTAAGTGCCTTCACAAAGTAAGAATTATGTTTTGTTTCAGATCTAATATTCCATAAGGAATATTTTGCTTGGTTCATATAATAGGAAAAAAAAATAACAAAAAATTCATCCAACAATAATTAGCCCATTCCCTAAATACGTAAGAAAAATATCATGTGTTCCAATTGTTAAAATGCTTATTTCCAGCCCTCTCCTGGCCTGAGGCCTCCCAGATGCAGTGCTGAATCAAGACCTACTCTCTATTCTCTGCTCATCCACTAATTCATTATTTGAACTTGGCAAGTTGCTTTCTTCTTCTAAGCCTCAGTTTCTGCATCTACAAAAGAAGGATGATGAGGTAAATCCTTGTGCAAAGCTGTTGATGAGCTTCACTACATGACAAGAAAGGCTTATTATTATTTTCTTACATTCTTTTCTGCTTTTTTAGTCATTCACTAAAACATATCTTATTCTAGGCCATTTTTTCACATTCTGGAACAAATGTACAGATGCTCTCTCCACAACCATAGAGATTAAAAAACTCCTTCAGAAATCCTGGATTTATTTGATATACCACCACTGCTGTTTCACACATAAGTGCCATCAACAGTGGAGTAGGGAAGATGAAAAGAACCCATATTTTAGGCTTTCAACAGCACTAACTAGACAAATTCAATATAAAAATCTCATTCTGTATCCCTAGAAATCTTTATATAAGGAACTCAGGCTCTGCTTCAGGTGTATCAGATATTCCTGTCACCTACAGGGAACCAAGACTGGCTTACCTGCCCCTTTCTGAGAAGCGACATTGCTTTGGCCATGCGATGCAATGTGTGCTTTCGTATGATATTTTACTACACTTCACACTGGGACCCAGTGAAAGGGAGCTTTGTACCCTATCCAATATGCACCTGCATGGCTGACCTGCTCCAGAAATGGCCATCTAAAGCCCTTCTGTATGACCTCAATTGGCTTCTCTTGCCTTGACAGCCTTGCCCTAAGTCAACACACTGTTTCTCTTCATGAAAAAGTGCTTAATAATGTCTGTTCCAAGTCTGCTGTTCTTTAATTTCCACTTGTGCTCCTGGTACTATCATCTGATAGACATTATCTACAGCAAATTAAGAATTTATGTACTTCAGGAAAATCTTGACTGGAGGCTCATCGAGGGAGGCTGAATGGGGGCTTTTTCATTAAACTTTTTCATTTCGCTTAAAGATTGAAAAATGTATGAAACAGCTTCTCTGGGGAAGGAGAAATTTCTAACTCTTTAATAAGCACTATTTATCAAAGACATATAATGTGAACCGTCTGCCAGATGTAGAGTACATGGTCTGGAAATTCTTGTGTACGAGCTGCCTGGAGGCTTGCATCTGCCTTTATCCGTGTGTTATGTCTGCTATGTTCACCTCTTTCTGACAACTGTCAGATCTTAGGAAGCTCTTCATATACATACACACTGCCAAAGCCATCTTCTTCCAGTGGCATCTTTCTTCCCCTCTACAATCAAGACACAGTCTCACCCCATAAAATGAGACACAGACCCACCATGAACTTCTGGAGGCAAGCACAGGTACCTGTGTGGGAAGACAGGTCAGCCTCGGGTTTAACACACTGCACAAGGCAAGCCCTGTGATGCTGGCTAGCACACCTCATGGCAACAAGGACATCAATGTTAGTAAACAGAAGGGCACCATGTGGGAAATGACCGTGATTAAAAAAAAAAAAAAAATCACAAAAATAAGCACACGGGATTGAGTTGATGCAGATTTTAAACCTACTTTTCATTTAAATTTTCATTTCTACTACCTTTATAAATCTTTTTATGGCTTTATAGCAGATATATTCATGGAGCTGACTTAGAGGAATGTAACTTTTCAATATGTAGCCATGGTAAATATTTGTATAGCTCAAATATAATGAAATTGAGCCATAAAAGCTTCATTATATTTTGAGAGTCAAGGTCTCAGTGTAATGGAAAGCTCCTTCCATTGCTATTGCATTCTAATCAGATTACTTATCTAATCCTCGTTTATCAAGTGCATCAGAATTGATCTGCAACATTCAGGAGCTCTTAGTCATTTCTGAGTTTCTGTGTGTGTGTGTGTGTGTGTGTGTTATTTCTGCCTCCTCTTCCTCAGTTCTTCATTTACTGCAGAAATAGAAACAGCAAGCTGCAGAGCACTGGCTCTGTACAAATCTCTAACACAAAGCGAAAGGGACTATTAGGCAGATTCACTCTTAAACATCAGTGTCTTTCTCGATATTGAAGTTGGAAAATGGAACAATTATTTCTGCATTAGCAAGTCGTACTGACAAATTCCCTCTGCACCCTCTTACTGTCATGCCAAAATGAATCATCAGCATCTTATTAAGGTGCCCAGGCTATCCCATAACAGTAATAAAGTGTAAATGTATCCCAATTATTCATTTAATGACTTCATGAATATTCAGTGTTAAGAAGCAGTAGCTGAGCTCACTACAGTAGGTTACAAAGGACACAGGCTGCATATCCCTTATTATTTCTGAGATGACTTAAGGTTTATTCAGATCTTTCCAGTATCCATAAATGATAATTCACTGGGACCACACCTATTCTGTGACAGGTCCGTACCATTTTAGTGCTCTCGTCTACATATTTCTTAGAAAAGGATCTAATCTGGTAACAAGAACAGATTTCAGGGGAAAATCCAACTTCTCTGCCAAAGAAATAGATGCTGGTCCAGAATGACATGAAATTGAATGTTTAGAGTATTTTTTCATCTGGACTTCAAAAGCACTAGGTACTAAATGCTTTCTTACACTTGCTCAACAAAAGTTCTTTTCATTTTGCTTTCTGGTAGCAAGTAAATTCATTTGGTGTTGTATATACTGTGTACGCCCTTTTGCTATTCCCCTCCACGCCCTCACTCTAGCCCAGCCTACGTTATTGCTGTGTGAGCTCATAGGAGCTGTCCTGGTCCATCTAACGGGATGGTGCAGGGTTAAGTTTTTAAAAATGAGTTGGCACAAAAATGCTTGGCAATGTTATCACAGAAAATTGCTGCTATGAAACAGGTGCTCTTTTTTAAGAAATGAATGCCAATGAAAGTGTGAACCATGACTATATATTTACGCATATGTATTCTGCATCTACTACGCTACTTTTTTCTGCACTGTGTCCTGTGCCGGCCATCCTGGAGTGCAAAAACCACCCCATGTCTCCATTAGATCCTCTGGAAACCCATTTGGCCAGAGATCCCTGGCAGTGCCAGGAGAGGCACCCCCTCTTTGCACAAGGCTCACAGCAGAGGGCTGTAAAGCCTTGATAAGCTTATAGTCAAAAGGAAACATTTTTGTTCAAAGAGCTGGCTACTGCCCAGAGCAAATCTCAGATGGGCAAGTGAACAACTAATCTCCTGACAGAAAACTTAATTGCTAGCCTAAGAGTTTAGTGAGAGTGAATTCTTTGGAGAGAGTGGTCCAGCTGCCTTTGCAAAAGGGTCTGCTACCATTACAGAAACCTGAATCAAACCTGCACAGAAAGAGATGGGAGCAGAGAGGATGTGTCCTGGCCTGCTTGGAGGATGACTATCAACTCCTGAAGCATTTGAATAAGGAGGAAACTGAGACAAGCATTCACGCATAGCTCTTACGTTGTTTAAAATACAGAGGGAATGGTTTAGAGATGTTCTGCTCGGACTGTGACCTGTTTGCTTCAAACCGATGAATTCTTGAACACATTATCTGAAGATAAGCTAATGCCTTAAAAGGGAAAGGAGCCAGTGTCTGAAAAATTTTGCCAGATAGACTGTTTGAACCCAAGCAGTAAACCTGAAGACTTCAATAACCAGAGTGCCTGCACATTGGCTGGTCCCTGGGGAGCTGAAAGGCACTGAGTCTCACGACTGTATCAAAGCTCAGTTGTTTGCCAACGAGCCAGCAGTTGTTCCAGAGAATGCAAAGATGAAAAAATCATCTGTAGGCTGATTTATGATTATTTATTACTTTGACTTTGTCAGTCCTACAGATATGCAAAAAGCAATGCCTTCCAAATACCTAAGTTGTCATCCTGTGAAATTGATGCTGGTTTTGGAAGGGTTGTCCTTGGTTTTCTATTTTCTGGTTAACTGGAGAAAGCATCCCTTTTACTAGGCATGCTCCCATGAGGATGCCTGAGCGTCTTTGAAAGCAAGGAGCATCAGGCAGTGGATGCATAGTTTGACTGCATTAGCTTTTATGAAAGTCTTGTAACTTGAGACATGCCATGCAACACTCCAAAGAAAATATTTATTTTTGACTCAATTACACCGATGAAAGAAAGACTGTCTCTCCCTACACCAGCCCCATATTCAAAGCACATAAAGTTCAATTTCTACATTCCTTTTCTTCTAGAAAAATTATTTGCATTCCTTTTGGCCTATATATTATAGAATGACCCTAACTAAAGATTCCCTAGTATGCGTTTGTGGCAATCCAATGCCAGCAAGGTTGTATTAACTACGTTCCCATCATGTCTCTTCCACTGACAGGTTCTTACATTGTGGAGGGAAATTATTAACTATACTGTGGAAATCATCACCACCGTGTATTAGAGGTCAAAAGTGCAAATGAGAAAGGTTCACAAATGGGCTGAAAAATTCATGGAAGGCAGACTCATCAGTAACTACTAAGCACAAAATGGTCTAGAAGCAGCCTTGAGTACAAAAAAATCCCTGAACAGCTAGTGGTGGTGAGCTGGGAGGCTATGCCATGGGAAGGATCACACCATTTTCCCTTGCTTCTTATACTCTGTCCCTAAGCAAATGCTATAGTCCATTTCCAGACTTGGAATACCAATCAGATGCCACATGGTTGTTCTTATGATTCAAACTAAACTTCAGGGCCATGTCTTTGCAACATGTTTTGTGTCCACAAATGGAGTATGGTTTCCTAGAATTCATGTTGTACTGAGATCAGTGACAGCTTTGTGATGTAAGGAAACTGGAAAATCTAGACGCTTAACTGCCATTGCCTTGTTATGCAAATCTGGCTCTTTTAAGAGTGAATCATCCTACCTAAATTTAGCCATATAAAAGCAAGCACTTAGTCAACGTAGTTCTTTAGGTTTTTGATAGATGGCTTTTCCTCTTGAAGATACTGGAGTTCCTCTGGAAAACTCATTTTCATGTAAATTCCTTTAGATAAATGTATGAATAAATATATGTGTGCATATACATATTTATATGTTTTAAGCATAAATTCTGTTTTACCCTCCAGTTTTAATTAAGGACACAGTACAAGGCGGGGTTAAATCTGTGAAAGTTAACTACTTGCTTGTATGTCATGATACACTCACATTCAGGAGAATGCTCATCTCTAACCATTCCATCTGTGATACCTTTCTCTTCTTAAATGATTATGAAGACTGAAAGATTCTGTTCTCCGAGGATGTGCTCTAGTTTTTATGTAGTTGGGATGTTTGTCATGAATAGGCTTAAAAGTCAAAGGTTTTAGGTTTTACTGAAAATAGTTTACGCTCCTATAAGCTTTCCCTGTAATTTATGTGCAAGTGGCTCCAAATACACAGCTGAGGATGCCATCTGGGGATAAACTGAAATGTTATTTCTGGGATATTGCATCAATGACTGGAGTCTTAACCTACAGGAAAAGGGATGAAGAAAGAGCATGATAAAAGCTATCACTATAATCAGTTCTGAGACTATATTCCTACTGAAGAGACGTATTTCTTCTCTTTTGTCATTGCAATCAAGTTGTGTTTACTCCCCGATATATTTGTGAACAACACCAAGCAACAGTGTAAAAAGCATAATTCAAATGAAAAATTTCCTAATTATTGTTCAATCCCAGTAATAAATGTGTATGGCTGGCTTCTGTGCACAAAGGCAAACAAACACCCTGGGAAAAGATGGGATGCAGAAGCCAGACGTATTTATTACTGAGCTGTGCAACACGATGAACGCATGTGCTAGCATAACAACCTCTGACTTTTGGGGATTCATTGCACTGTAATCATTGAAGAGAAAGGGGACCTCACTGACCCAATATATTGCAAGGACAATAGAAGGAGGTCTCAAGTATGAGCCTCACTGAGTGACAAAGTACTCTGGAATTAACAACAAAGGAACCTTCTCCAGGGAAAAAAATCCAGTGCACAATAGTCAGTCCAAAAAAACCCCAAATAAATGGAAGTACTCATGTGTTTAAGGTTAAACCAAATGTGTTCTCAGTCACTTTGCTGGTTTGAAGAGAGTTTTGGAACTAAAATTCAGTGAAGCATCTAATCTTTATTAGAGCCTCTTCATCATAAAATAAAGACTAGCTGCTATTTAGATGTTCCATTTTCCCCAGATTCTTTGCTTCTCATAGCCAGTTTGTCACTCTCACAGTAGCCTTGGAGAGTTGAGACCTCTGCTGCTGATGGCCTTATTCTGACAGCACTGCAGGGATTTACTAGCCATCCTCACTACTCACACTGATACTTGCTGACAAAAGTACATGGTGCTTTTAAGCAGTACTTACTTTTTAAACACTTTTGCCATCTTCTGTATATTAGCCCCAGGGAGCAGTGTAATCACCCCCCCCTTAACACCGACACAGGGTGGCTAAGAAATATAATAAATGAAAGAAGGAGATCTTTATCCCTGCTAAAGTCCTTGCAATGTCATACAACCCCATGCAGAGCTCACCTGTAAGCCAGAAGCTCCAGAGTTTCTGTGATCAAAGCCCACTACCAAACCTCAACGTTTCCCACAGACCACTGCAGACAAATATCATCAAATATAAAACTGGAAATGCTGTAAATGTGATATGATTCTACATATCAGCTGTAGGACACATACTGTGGCCCTATGGCTGACAAGTTTTGGAAGCCAAGTCACGGAAAATTAAACAGAATCTATTTATTAGACAGGGCTGGGAGGACTGTGCTGCACATGGAACTAAATACAGCTCGCTCTGAGCCTCAAGGCACCCAGGCAGGAGTTACTTCAGGTATTACAGCAAGTTTCAAAAAAATCCATCATCACAAACAGTTCTAATTATTTCCAGCCAAATGCCTGTAACCTTGGCAAAAAACAATTATTGAGCAGGCTATTGATCTAGTCAGTAAATAAATACAGTTATGTCATCAGTAAGCTAGAACCCTCCTGGGTATAAAACCAAAATCTTAAGGACTACTAGTTATCTGACATATGATTTTAATTAGGATTTATTGATTAAGGGCTTTTAAAAACAAATGGACTTTCTTGATAAAAGGCCTAGTGCAGGATTTCTGCAAAGTTAAATAATGTCTGACTTGCTATATAAAAACCTGTGACCCACATCCTAATTACTTCACTAAGGAAGTTTGCTTTTTATTTCAACAGAACAACACATGCAACATTTATTCTAAATACCATGAATGTTTAATGTGGAGGGAGAAGGCCTCAGCTAACAGAACCGTACAGGGAGGTGATTCTCAATGCCTCATCTTAGCCATCTAACCATGGTTATTGCAGGGAAATTAAAAAGAAAGAAAGAAAAGAAAGGGGAAAAAAAAGCACAAGACCTTTTTAAATGCTAATTCTTCTAACAAACTAGACATAAGATTAACTGTAACATCTCCTTGGAGCCTACTATAGCTTAGTGCCTGCCTACAGCAGGGTTTCCACACAAGCTTAAGCACTCTCTAGAAAGAGTCCCACAATTACCAGGAGGTCACAGGGCATACAGGTTGTTTATGTCTCTGGGCTGCTTCAGCTCTGAGCTGAAGTCAGTCTGGGATTGATTCTTCATGCTCAGGGTCAAGCTCAGTGGTTGAGCAGACTCCTTTTAGTCTTCATGCTACTGTGGATAAGAAAGAAGCCCTTTGGGTACTGCAGATGGCAATGAGAACTGCCTATGGACAAGAAGCCCCATCAGAACAAGCACCCCACCATTTACATTGTTTTCTATAAAATGATTGTTCAAATCGAAGTTCAACTCAAGGCCAACTAAATACAGCCATATTTGTCCTGCTGTGGATTGTAACCACATGTATTTATGCAGCCAAGTGCCTGGCCCTACTTCGCAAGCAGCTTAGGCAATTTTCCACACAACAGGTGAAAGCCACAGCATCCCCTGCTCTCCCTTCCCAATTACCTGAGCAACATATAACATGATATACATACAGATCTCTCAAACCAAGTAACAGATTGTTAATCTGATAGTATTACATTATAGGTAAGAAAAAAAATATACCCTCTGGGGAGGAGATACTTCCTTTAAACGTAACCATTCATGTCATAATCTTTTATCCACCTATGCCAGGAAGAATTAGCATTTGCTGAAATGACTGTGGGGAGCTTCATAACTCTGCCTCTCAGGTAAACGAATCCTGTCTCTTTGTTGCACACAACAAGCATATGACCACCCAAATCTCTGTGCAGCTCTATCAGAACTATATACTCCAGGAAACGTTACTGACATTTGATTTTTTTGAAGTATTTAAGGAAAGAAAAAGAACAAACCCCCAAACCCCTCTGGAGGTCTCCTCGTGCTTGAGTGACATAAATGTTCACTAGACCATAGGAGAGTCTAGTCTAGTTTGTTTAAATTCAATTATGTCATTGTCTGCAACAGAATTCACAAGGGACTAATAAAGTGAATGGCATACCTGTATAAGGGAGAAGAGGGACTGAATGGCCCACTGGCAATACTGTGCAACAAGAAATGGGGCTGTATGAGGTTTTGTACTTGGCTGATTACTTTGTCTTTGCCAAGTGTGACCCCATATCTAAATGTCACCAGGAGGGAGCAAAAGCTTAAATACTGTCATTTTAATTTCCTTCCCACTGGGTAATTATAAATGAGACTGGAGGCTGTTTTATTGTCTCTTTCTCAGTTCAGCTAAAACTGCGCAAACACTTGTGACAGTCTCTCACATGGGTAGCTCTGCTGCAGCAGCAAAGGGGCTCTGCCCCTCTATACCAGGGAGCAGAACTGCGGGGCAGCAACTGAGTGGGGGGCAGTGACTCCACTACAGCTCCAGAGATTAACAGCCAAGCTGGCTGAAAGTAGGAATGTCTGTTCAGTGTGAAGTCCAAAACTACTTTAAAAATAGAAAAATTATTCTCTTTCAGAACAAAACAGAAGCTTTGATGTCTCCCACAGCAGAGAAAACTCAGTAAGTTTCACATACAAACCACTTCTTTTTTCAATTTTGAGAATGAAAGCACATCCCAAGACTCACCTGAGACCTGGTTTCTGGATGTCAAAATCTGAGACAAACCCAGTAAAACAGGGGCTCCAGTGCTTAATAGAGGGTAGACAACCCAAGGCTGGGCTTGGGATTTCAGAGCTTTGGCCTCTGTCTGTCTGCTCCTCCTGGTGCAGCACCGTGCCCAGCCATTGTGGTGTGACCCTGCAAGGGCCAGGGCAGTCCTGCTCTGGGGTCAGGAGTCCTACAGCCTCGAGGAGCAGCAGGTCCTGGGCCAGGGGCCAGGCTGGCATGTGGAGACCACCAAGTCTGTCACAAGCTGCATAGCCACCTAGGGCTTCACTGAAAGGGATGCATTCCTACCAAACAATTTCAGTTTTGACAAACAGGCACTTTCCAGTTAAAAAGCTGTTTCATTGGACAATTCCCATCTGGCCATACCCACTGCAACATGCAGGCAGGCTTCAATTTCAGCTCAAGGCATACAGGCTGACTTGAAAATACCAGCACTGATAACGAGGCACTGAGAGATAAACCTGGCCAGAGACCTCAAAATAAACAATCTCGGCATAGCAGTGGGCAATTCCCAGCCCACCCCAGAGCCTGCTAGCCAGGCACGCTGGCAATCAGCTGCCTTTCCGGGAGAGCACTGTAATCACAAGCAGCTGCATAGTTTAAAATTTACAATAATCCTGTTGATGCCAATAATATCTCCTTAATTGCTAGAAGCTGGTATTTGGGTGCCTGGATGCTTTTCTCTTGCACAGGTTTGCCCTTTTAAACAATTTATATCTATTTGCTTCAGAAGGAAAACAAACAGCAAATTATAGTGCTGGGGTAATGTTTGCTAATTACCCATGCCAATGAAATACACCTTTGAATGGTGTGGGCTTCCAAACTGTTGTATAAACCAGCAGCTAACTTATTTATTAGCTCTGAAAAGGAGCTGAGGATCAAAACACAATGATTATTCTCTTCAGTCCCCAGGGCCGACTGCTGTGCAGTTGCTGAAAGATAATAACCACAGCTCTGAACTAGAAATGGGAATGGGATTGGGAAGGAGTTGATACCTTAGCGGTCAAAAGACCCCCAGATGTAAGCAGCTTACACGCATAAGATTTAGGCCTTATTGTCTAGTTTGCTGATGCTTTGCTAAAGTCAGTATTGTCTAGTTTGCTGTTGCTTTGCTAAAATCAGTAGTGTCTAGTTTGGATGTTTTTCTAAAGTCAGTAGTATAGTTACTTAGTAAATTTAGAATCCTATTCAAGGACGGGAAGAATCGGGAGGGGATGAAGCGAAAGGATAATAACGGTTTGCCAAGGTTGCTAGACTAGAAGGAATGAGAACTAATTGACGCAGGAAGATTTGTGGCTCCTTACGAAAGACAGTTTTTGATAAGAACCAGGAGTTTACCTTAAGAACTGGTTTACACCGGCCCTGCAGTTTGGGCAAGAGCCAAGGAACAACTGAGTCTGTGCAAGAACAAGGGGTTACTAGCGGTGACGAAGAGGAGCCATCAGCCTTCATCCCCACCACCCCCGACGACCACCACAAGGAGGCACTGAGCAGGCGCAGTGGGGAGGGATTTACAGAGATGACCTCTTGAAGCTAATTTTAATACAAAGCGGAGACAGGTTATACATATGTATAGGCATATCAGGAAACTTCATGCATATGTTAATACTTTGCTACATATAAACGGGGCAAGTTGCCGCTTGAAGGTATGCACATTAGGTGGAGTGATCCCCTGTGCATCCGGCACCGTGAATAAAGAATGCCTGCCTTTTAACACTACATTGGTGTTACGAGGTGACAGAGTGGCCTCAAACCCAGTCCTAACACACTAAATTTAGCCCCAAGAATTTGCACAAATAGCTTTTCAACTTCCTTGCAAATCATAGCAGCTACCACTGTCTTCCTCAAGTCTATCCTAGGGCATAATTATTTCAGCAGAATCTCCTGGACCTGCTGCTCTCACATCTATTAATTCCGTGCCTTGCTCAGATGCAAAGATGCTCCTTTTGGCTTGTAGCAGCAACTGATAACAGAACAGGAAAAAATGGTAACGGACAAACCTAGGGCAAATACCTGCATGCCAAAGCAAAATGTACTGCCCTGCTCCACGCAGGGAGTGCAGGAGCATAGCTCACTGTGGCTCCAGGGTGGGCTCTCTCACTCCCTGCAGGAAGAGGCAGAGGCCAAGCAGCTATAGTAGATGCCTTCTGCTCCGCATGTCTCCCTCCCCTGCTTAGCCATGCCTGGTCCTCTCGTTCCTCTGCAGATTATTCCTGACTTCCCCCACTTCCTGCTGGCCCCCTCCCCAGCTCTCCAACTAGCCAAACTCCTACAGGTACATGCACACATCTTGACCTCTCCCACAGGTCTCGCACTGAGGACCTGGACCAACATCCATCCCCTCCCTTTCCACAAGAGCTCCAGTCCCCAGTGCTCACTATGAGACCCTGCAAACGCCTGATCAGAGGCCAGACCAAGCCCATGTCCCCAGAGGGAAGGAGCGGGGTGCAGCTGGGGGATGTTCCCTCCTGGCCTGTGCCACATTGTTGTTCCCACTGCTGAAGTGCCCCCAGAGAGCTGCTACCCACCTTGGGGAAAACACAAAGAGGTTTATTCATAGATTTATCTGTCATAAAATAGGCACTACGGAAAGAAGCTGGACTCACAGCTCCACTTCAGAGCAAGAGAGTTTTGGGACAAACCTGGCTCTGACCCACAGAGCAGGGACAGCCAGGCAGGGCAGCAGCACACTGCTGGCAGAGGGGACAGCAGCACTGGGAACAGTGGGGCACTTGACAGCACAGACATGCTGGGGCTCAGGGAAGGGAAAGGTAGATCTGCTGCACCTGAGCGTGGTGGGAAGCAAAAAGGACCTTTGGGACACATGGACTGGAGTAGATGGAGTTTGGAAAATTAGAGGCTGTGAAGGAAACAAGAGGGAAACAAAGCGGGGAAGATGAAGTTTGCAAATGGTTAAGTAAACACCTGTATTTTAGGGGCTCACCTGAATCAAACTGCCCTGAGGTTCTTCTTAATACCAGTATTTTGGGAATGTAGAATATGGAAAATAAGACTTCGGCCTGTGTGCTGATGACATGAGCAGACACCTAGACTCCACTCTCCTATTGGGCTTCTGTTTATCACAAAGTCACAAATAGTTTAGATTATCTTGCAAAGAAAACCTAAATGAAGTGTGACATTCCAATTAAAAATCACTAAGCAGGGTGATTTTGGGTGTGAGATATGAGACAGAAGACAGGCAAAAGAGAGTCGGCTGAGGAACAGGAGTCACGACAGAACAGAGCACAGCCTTGGTAGGCTGGGCAGCAATAACGCCAGCCAAGCCCAGCAGAGCAACTTTGTAATATTCCCACAGCAATTCTCTGCTGCTGGGAAAGGAAGATAAAACACTGCTGCTGGCTTAAACGGCTGCGAGGCTCCTGTCCTTCTCGGTGTACATCCACTGAGCGCAGAAGGGGGAACTCCTGCTCCCCCCTGCAATCAGTCACCTAAATCATGATCTACCCCAAAATGAACAAGAACCTAAGAGGTGGCCATAATGCATTACATTAAGAGGAGAGAACAGGGAAAAAAAAAAAAAGAATTTGTTTTTTTACTTGATTCTGAAATAAGAACAGAATAGTTCCTTGATTATTACTAGTGCTAGGATTTCTATTCGAATGATTTCCCTCATCTCTGTAAGAGGCAAGAGAAAGAAGAGGAAAAAAAGATAATAAAAAACCCCAGCACAGGCCAATCTAGCCATCTCAAAGCACTGAGTAATCAGATGGCCACCTTTCTGTACAGGTGTGATCAGTGAGGGGAAATCAAATGTCTTCACCTTTCTTTTTCTTTTTAAATGGTAGGGCTTTTTTCCTTCGTTGTATATGAATGGTCTCCCCCCCTGCCCTTTAAATCACATATTTATGTTTTTTTCCAAATAGCTAAAAGACCCAGTCTTGAAAGAAAGTTTGGATGCTCAGGGTGATTAATAAGAGAAGGTTCCACAGGCTTTGCTACAATGCATTTGCATTACAAAAAGCTATTAAGACAAAATTTACTTTTCCCTGAAGTACTAGAGCATCTTTAAAACAAACTTCTTTCCAGCAGTCTTTCTGTAAGTAACACAACATCTTTGCCATTTTCTCCCCTTGTCAGTCTCTGGTTTGAACCAGGGAGGGGGTGGGAGCTCAGGTAGACGGATTTTAGTATGAGTGAAAGAGCATGAAGATGCCTGTGTAACATCAAGGGGAAGTCTGATGCTGTATGTAAATAATAAGCTTTCTTCTGGTTTAGATTGCAATAAAGAGAACGTTACAGAATTTCTGTTCACACTTAAAATGGGCAAACGTGAAGATTACGGACTCAAATTCATCCCTGGGCAGAGGAGACAAGCACACAGACTGTGCCCAAGTGACCTTATGTTTAGGGGTATGGGTGACATTTGAATCACGTAGAAGCCACAAACAGCCCTACGTGAGTTGCAATTTTGTTCAACCTTTGATTTTTAAGGTTTTCATTTATTTTCTATTAACATCATCCTGTTTCCAGTAATATACTAATTAGGCAGTGTGACTGACAGCGGTCCTTGCATTGCCTTCTAATGGAAATAGGCTGGACATGGGGGCACGATGCCTGAACTGAGGCACACTTTCAGGGTAACCCAGTGGCTGCAGCCCTTTGCCTGAACAATAGATTCATGTCCCCCGCTCCCTGAATATCAGGATTTTACAGAAAAGGTGGAACCTGGGTGGAGAAATGATGCCTGAGGAGACAAATGTCACTGCAGATCTACCCACACAAACGAGGATTTAAAAAAACCCTTCCTCTCTATGGCACCAGTTTTGCTCCCAGACAGGTCTCACGGAGACTGCATGAGACCCGCAGAAATATTTTGTTGCAGTTTTTTTTTATTTTTTCCTTTGTTTTTTAAAGTACAAATTAAACACCAAACCACACTTTGATGTTGAGTGAACTTTCCATTTGTTTAATGATCTGAAAGTTTGTTCAATCTCCCCATTTGCTGCTTGTTAACCAAGAGCAGCACTACTATTTACTTTTACAGCTGCCAACCAAACTGGCCTTAATAACTACCTGCCGTGGTCCTGTCTCCCTCCCTCCCATCAGCGGCTGTTCCTTATCAAGAACACCCTCTCATCAAGTGCATTATTAGCTAAAAATAACAAACATACTTAACAGCCTGTTTTCTACAAAACAGACATCTTTTTTCAATATATGAAACTTTCCATCTAAGTGGCATCTTTTTTCCTTCCACCCTCCTTACTTCGTATCCTTCACAAATTTCCTGCCAGCATTTGGTGGCTGAGGAACATGTGTTGCACCAGTGAATGGGAAGGACACGAAGTCCAGTTTACTCCTTAAACAACACAGTCTGTTCAGAATTGATTCTGCTGACATGCCCGCCTGCCAAATCCAGGCACTCCAGCTGAGCAATCAGACTGAGGGACCCACACACTGACCCACACACATTCAGCTGGATTGTGGATGAAAGTTCATTAAATTCCACCACCACGAAATCCAGCATTAAGGTATATTTTCATCATCTGCTTACTTTCTTATATTAGCCTTAATGTGAATGTGCTTCATTGCAAGAACAGGTGAAAAAAAGACTTGGAGTCTGAAAGGTTTGAGACCTGGCTTCCAATATTACCAACATTTTACTGTTATTGGGATGATTTAAAGAAACCTAAGGATGAATGGATGGTCATCCAGACCTGCAAAGTCCTAGCTGTGCCATCAGGCAATATAAACACTCCCCAAAAGACCTATTTTAAGAGCTGTTGGGAGGTTTGCCGTGTTCTAATCAAACTGGTTCTTTATTCCTTTAGAAAACTCCAGCTTCCTTCTAGCCTCAAATTACAAAATTGTTACAGCAGCCCGCAGAGGCTTTTAAAAGAAGATTGTACCTTTGGATGGAGAAGGAGGAGATAAAGGAAGAAACGGTTTCCATGGGATAGCTTGGCCTCTTGGCCTTAAACACTTATCGAATGTTTTGGTTAGGCTGGGACATCATTCTTTACTTTTAATAAGCAAGGATGAAATCCTGGGTTTGCCCAGGTCAGTAAGTGGTTTACTATAACGATTCAGAGGGGCTTAGACTCAGCCAGTCACTAGATCTTTTCAAAGAGATCACTACATGAAGTTTGACTGAAAAAAAAGAAAAATGAAAAGTCAGGTGGTTGGGGTTTTCTCTCCCTCCACTGAGGCTTTAAAACATTCCCGAGGCAGTGGGAAGAAGCCTGCATGGTGCCTACAGTCTCAACAGCAGTATGAATGGCAAAGAGGACAGGCTTCAGAGCACTGTCCTGTTCAGATTCCCTTCACAGGCACTCTACACTGGCTTCTGGCTTGAAATGATGCCTCCAAATGACGTGAGCTTTACCAAGTTGCTTGATTTGGTAAACATAGCTGGAAGGTACAGGCCTCCCTGACAACCATGGCACATAATCAGCCGTACCTCCATCCCTATCCCTGCCCTCCTGTATTTGCTGAGCTGTTCACCAACAGCATTACTGTAAGTCAACCTCCTTTATTTTTTTGGCTCCCCGAGGCAATCTGGGGAGACCCCTCTCCCCAGGAAACTCTTCTGAACGTTGCTTGATATTCTGCCACATGATCCAAATGGGCCTCCTGGAAATATCAGCCATTATTTTTAACACTTTCTCCAAAGAACTGACCTCCAGCTGCTTACAGCCACAATTCTGTCGCTGCATTTTAATAACACAGTTGCCACAACAGATTATTGAACTCATACCTGCAGGAATGGCAGCTATGTGCTTGATTAAACTTAAGATGTAACCCTTTGAGCGTTTAAAACCAAGAGGGACTGTTTCATGTCCAGTCAGTATCCTGTTTATATTCAGGCTATTATATTGATGCTTACCCTGTTATGAGCTCAGGACCTTGTGTCTTTCACAAAGGCAACGACAACTCTGAGGTGCAGCCTCCTACAGAGATGCAGTCTCCACCACATCCCTCGGCAGATTGTCCTAGCCATTCTCACTCAAAAAAACATTTCTAATGGATTTTTATCTGACTTCTGCTTCCAACCATTATTTTTGCTTTGTTTTCCTCTGCAAGACTGAAGAGTTCATCAGCACATGGTATTCTCCCTCATTTCACCATGTTTATGTGTGTAATAAAGTCGCTTCTCAAATTTCTTTTTGACAATGTAGATGATCATTTAATCACACCACATTTAAGTCTCAAGTACCGTTGACTTTTTTTCTAATCCACTGGCACCTTTACATGGTTATAACTACATCCACACAGGGAGACTGTCCTGGAAAAATTACCACAGGGAAGATCAACCTCCCCCCTTCCCTGCTGATCTATACTAGTCCAAAATTGGAAATAAAATGATTCCACATACAGCTCAAATGGGGACTTCCCTCAGAATTTCACTTGAATTTGTTAAGCTTTCAGGTATTTTGTACTTGTTTTGTCTCAAAAAAAAAAGTACAGGGTGTCTTTTCACCCAGATGAGCATTCACTTCACAGATTACCTGAGTTCAAAATGAGATTTAAAATAGCTCTCAGCTGTAGAACCTATATAAAATTCTCCCATCTTATGCTCAGGAAAGGGAAATACCCTACTGGAGCAGTTTTACATTTTTATTCAAAGGAATCTGAAATAAATTTTTCAGCTTTCCAGAAGTATTTTCTGCTGCTGCTGCTAATGCTTTCCACAACTCAATGCAATTACTTGTTAATAAAAACATGTTTTAATATGCTGGCAGAAAAATTGATACCATTTCCACTCTCTGCCTTAAAACAAATGAAACGTAGGAAGGAATTGAGCTGTCTCATTTCTGAAATAGGAAGCAGATCTTTTTTAAAGTTCAGATCATTACCAAGTGTAATTTTCATATAACAAGTTTAACTCTGACCTTGTGCTATTACTTCTCTGGTGCTAACTTTGCAGGAGAATGTATTACTTGCAAACCCCCCAAAAAGGAATATAATTTCAAAATCTTCTGGCCTTCTCACTGATCAAAGTGAACAATATCTCTAGTTTGTCACCATAGAATCGATTTGTGTGAAAACAGTAAGTTGTGCCTACTGCAATAAGGCTGTGTAATAAGAGAATATGAACCACATGAGCTGACTCCAGACATTTGTGTTTAACCAGCTACAAGCCCTCTTAACAAATGGCTGCATTGTATCACTGTATGAATGTTGAAGCTGTGTTTCATCTTGGTTCACACCCATTTATCTATACTTAATAGGATCCAGCAGCCTGCAAATGGGCAAGAAGTCAGTCTTCCCCAGCAGCTGTTAGGGGGCAAACTGCAAGGGAAGTAGCACTGGTCATTCTTTTTCCCACCTTTTTTTCCCCAGTGCATTAGGCCTAACTGAAGTTAAACAAAAACCAGTCCAGACTGATCTGAAGCTTTCAATTTTCAGTTATTCTTGATGCCATTAAACCTAGAAAAAGCTGTTTACTTTGATGTGGCATCTGTCTTTTCCTTGGAGTAGGGAGACCCAGGTTAAGTTCCTGACTCTGCTTGAGGAAAAAGGAAGACACATCTACCAGGAAGATCTCCAGACAGTTTCAGGATTTACGTCTTGCAGGGAGGAGAGGTGAAGTTCTTCAGCTGTGATAGTACTGACACAGGAAAAGAAAGAGAATGACTTTCTAGCCTAATGCTTAAGACTCTCAGCAGTGCTATGGGATAGTGCCGCTCCATTTTAACATTTAATTTCTTCTGGTGAATGAAATAGTATCTACAAGTGATTGAAAATATAACCAGGTCAGAATACCTTATTGGTTTGGTCTTTAGTTTATGTGAAGTAACTGTTCAGCTTCACTCAGAGAAGGGAACTGAACTTTAATCTCTCACTTCTGAAGGGAGTGCCTGGATAAGAAGTCATCTGAAACACCATTTCTGGGCCTGATCATTCCAACTGGGGTAAGACTTACTCAACCTGCAACACATGTGGAGAAGGATTCTCACAGTAACATGGGTTGTGGAGAGGTTAGCTGGTAAGAGAGTACACAAATAAGACTCAGGTAACCTTGCAAAGCCAAGGCTGATCTTGCTGCCAGTAAATTCAACATAAGGGCTGGGAAAGGGGAAGGGTAAATATAAGGGAAGGAGAAGAGCTACCTATGCCAAAGGGCAACACTGACAAAGAATAAATAAGCATGAATAAACCACAGGTAAATTCAAACTTGAAACTAGATTTTTCTTTAACCACCTCCTCTGAGATAACAGGAGGAGGAGAAAATGGTAACAGCTTTACCACTAGGAAGCTAGTTAGTTTTAAGATGAGGTCTGATAAGCTTATAGATCAGATTAAAGGAGATTGATGGCAGTAGCAAGAGGGCTAGACACTATGACACAGAAGGTCCACTGTAGATGCTTGTTTCTGGGTTGCAGCAGCACCACTGGAGATATTTTAGATGTGTAAGCTCTGGGATAGAAGTTTGTTTATTTGTTTTCCTACAGAGAGTCTGGCTGGCATCAGATACGTGATAGTATTTGAAGAAAACCTTTGAATCTAGTACCTGCAGTATAACACCTATGCCCAGATTTTCAAAAGAGAACTAGTTTGAAAATTTAATCCCTTTTCAAGGCCTATAAAAATCTGTACCATACAGAAATCTGAGTCCTTATGTTTGCTTTGCATCAATTTCCTTAAAAATAGGGACAGAAATTATTCTTTTGTCTGTCTTCACAAAATTGTCAACTCTGTGGTACAGTGACTAATTCCTACTCAGTCTAGAGTCTACATATAGTGGGACTCTCATGGGCCTCTTAGCTACTACTGTTATTCTAATATAAAACATACATGCATATGCATTTAACTATATATACACACTAATAATTATTTCCCTTTCATAGGTACACTTCTCATAGAGACAGATTACTCCCAAAACAATTAAAAAGTAAATTCAAATAAATTGTGTAAGTTGTAGAAGAAATGAAAAGGTTTTTCTTGAGCAGACAATGCATGGTGGGTCCCCTTGTTCAGTTCCACCTCTATGTGTAGCATTAAGTATTGTAATAAGGTCACAGCACATTGCCCAGCACAAATACCAGCTGCTGTACTGGCCTCCAGCTCGCCCTCCTGCCACCTTTGCCTTCATCTCATGTCAGGAAGTGGTTTTATGACGGTCAAGAGAATTCTGACCACTGCAGTTAAAATGTTTTTGTCTCCCAGTGTGCTCTGTCAGGTTTGATCTTTTTTTTTTTTTTTTGCTTTACCTTGTAAGCTTTCAATTATTAATGCGCAGAGCTTAAATTAGAATTGGAAAAAACCTCTTAATATTAAGCATTTCCAGGAAAGAATTTATAAAAACCTGCAATGCTCTACATGGATGGTTCAGAAGAGGAGTAATCAACCAACTCCGTAAATGTCAAGGGGAGGATTAGCCTTTACTTCTGATGAATCCAATTCAGCAGCCACATTAAAAGGTGCCTTTGCATGTGGAACTAAAAGGACTATTTCCTGCTCTAACAAAGTCTTCAACTTTCCTGTCAGTAGCTGCAAATTTACCTCACGCAAAGATCTACGTATTGTAAAACATAGCAAAACAACAAAAAAAAAAACCATCTACCATCCACCCTCTTGCTAAAGGTGGTAGAAAAGTGTTCTGGCCAAGTATTTCAGATCAGCAATTACAGAAAGAGGATTTTTACTCTGATTATTTGTTTGGATTACAAGATTAGAACACTGACTTTTAAAAGCTGTTCAGACGCAGCCTAACTCCGAATGTCACTTACCTTGGTGTGGGTATTTTTGGCTGTTCAGTAATGTGAAGGGCTAAAGCAAAGCTTGATTACCTTAGATACTCCACGCAAGTATAAACAATAAGCAAATACAGACAATAAGCACAATAGATTTCTTGCCACATTTGGTCAAAAGCCTCCCTAATATGTCTATGCTAACCTGTTTGGTAAGGGTTTGACAGAGGAACTGAAGTCAGCCAAAGGACTCCCCCTGGAGCAGTAGGCACCGAAATACTGCCTTGGTTGAAGAGCACAGTACCTAAGTTACTGCAGTAATGCAGTATATGTAAGACTGCTCACAGGCAATCCACAAGACATTTCAATGGACTTTGGAGCCAGCTGTAAGTCAGGTAGGATTCACTGTACTCCCTGAAGATAGCAGCCTGCGCATTTGGCTTTGTGGCCACATGAGCCAACTTCACAGGCAGAAGACAGTAAGAAGCAGCGCAGGCTGCAGCTGGCTACCCTTGCATGCACTAGCATATGCAGTGCAGAAAAAAAGCTCCTTTGCAGGTTGCAATACTTGATTTACCACTTCTTTCAGATACGGATTTAATGCACAGAGCAAAGTTTTAAAAATATTAGAGAATTTCTTGAGAAAATATTAGTCTATTTGAGTACAATTACACAATCTTACCACGTGTCAGTGGGCTGATCTGCAAAGATGAGCCAGGAGCCTCAGACATCAATGAAGCAGCAGGGCAGTGCCCTCCCCAACCTGATGCAGTCCTGCTGTGCCCACGGAAGGAGGACAGAGTGGCCTGGGTGCTGGTAACAAGGGTCAGCCAAGAGTCCCATGAGCATCAGACAAGTCCATAGTGATGAGGTAAGTCCAAAGTCACCTGCACCACATCAGAGCTGATCTTGCAGACAAGCATCCAAAACCCAGGGCAGAGGAAGAGGATGCACAGCCTGGTGGCACATTCAGTGTGTATTTGCAACATGACAGCAGGGCAGTAAAGGCCTTCAGATACTTTTTCTCAGGATGGTGAGTATATTAGTGCTTTCCTTATTTCAGCCTTCTGGTGGCATCCATGGCAGAAATTAATTTAACTGCAGCAGAATGGCTTGGGAATTCTGGAAAAAGAAAAAAAAACAAAGCAAAACCAATTGTATGACATTAAGATGGTGGTGTTTGATTTTAAACATATTTTCTTTTAAAAACCCAGTAAATTAATATTACAGCATCTTTTTTTCAGTCAGGATGACACAATGGCTCTGGCATTTGCAGGAAGCAGAGACACAAGAAACAAGCTCCTGTTTCCTGTTCACATGTAAAACCAAAGGAAAGGAAAATATGCAATTATGAGAGAGATATAAACTACTTGAGAGAGATTTCCATGGGAAGCTCTTGAAAACCCAGCCTTTTTTTTGTAGTGCAGACATTTCAACACACCCAAACAGTATTAAATTCTTCATTTGCCCTATAAGCAGTGAGACAGTAATTTCACAGTCTGTCAAATGTAGGAGCAAAACTGAACTGCTCTTTGAACCAATAGAGGAATGGATTACGAGCATCACCACTGATTTTTGGCCTCTTTTTTGTGTCCTCAAGTGATCCAAAACTGTCAGACATGAATATAAAATCACTTCTTGTCAAGCTATAGAGGTAAAACATACGGAAATCAGAGCTCTTGTTCTTGTATCTGTGGGAGAACAGAAACGTGTGCAAGATTCCTTGGAAGTCTAACGCTGCAGTTTATTGAAGTTAATGGGCACCATTAACTGGGCTCCACAAAAGCCAACACAGTACAGAAATCTCTAACTTCAGGAACATGGAAGCATGGACCAGAAACAAGTACAGAGGCATATTAATGTGTATCTACAGCAGATCCACCAATATCATTTGCTACTTCATTTTTAACACATTTCTGAACTGTTCCAGTCTCTGGTTTGGTAAATGCCTCTTCTCCAGATCCTCCACCAGTCTTGACTACTGTGTGGGAAGACTGTTTGTTTAAGCAGATTAAACATGGTGCGGGTTAAGACATCCTCAGTTTTCCCAACAATTGATTAGCCTTTTTATTTACAGGCATTGTTACTTTTTTACACCACCCGTGTGAGCTCTGAAAAGCAAGGACTGCTTTCTTCTGGCATCATGACTCCCATGAAAAGCTTCATTCATTTCCTAGCATTAGCTACCATTTACTCACAAGACAGAGGCTGAGCAAAGGAGGGGTTAATTTTCCAAGACTATTTTTGTTTAAAGCAAGTCAGTCAAATGTAGAACTAGCCTCTGACAGAATCTGAGTAGACTCACAATGCATGAAATTTAAATAGAGAAATTTCTCTTAAAAAAAAATCCCTTGAGTCAAGAGAGGTCATTGTCAGAAACCATCTGCTGTAGCACTCAAGGCTGACCAGCGCTGTTTTTGCTCCTGATGTATCACTCCCTTTGGTCTGGCATGACTCAGCCGCTGAGCCCCCTTAGCCCATGGCAGAGCTAATTGTGATTCACGCACTGGCTCCCCCAAAACAGGCCAGAAAGTTAATTTTTGTTGAAATATTCAGCCTTAGTGTGGAAGATCCTTTGAAGTAACGTTCCTCCTTTTCTGCCCCTCTCCTCCTCCCTTTCAAAATGAAAGCCACAGAGAAATGGAAGGCTGATTGTACTTTAGGACACCCAGATCTAAGCATGGTTAAATTAACTCTAGAGCACAGCAGGTAGTGATGTGCAGCCACAGTAGGCCTAAATGGGGAGTTTGCAGCTTGTTGTGCAACACCCTCAGTCCCCACGCCTGTTCCAGGACAGTGTCCATGTGGCTCTTGTGTCTGGAAGCATGGTGAAAGGGAAGAAGTTTCTTTTCTTTGTACTCTTCCTTTTAATTTATACCTTTATAACCCATTTCTAACATTTCCAGCCCTACTGGTTCCTGTGAGCAGGATCAAATGTTTTATTCTACATATGCCGGGTAACCTGCACCCCCAGACTGTGTGAGCATTTCCCTGCTCAAGGCTTGCTTTGTTAGAACAGTTTCCTCCCTGGGTTGTAGTATCACCTTTCTTGGATTAAATTTTTTTTTTTTTTTTAATTCACCAGGAAGATGGCTGAAATGTGAGTCCTCTGCCCCCTCCCTGATCCTGGCCATCAGGTCACAGACCACCTTCCCCATCTTGCAACAAACAGGCCTGAGGGAAAAGGACCTGTGTTTAGGAAACATTGGTGGGAGAGGGAATAGGTGTTTCCCCACCACTTTTGTCCTCTGCTGAAATCTCAGAGCCAACAAATGGGCCCACTCCCCACACCAAGGTGAAGGAAATTCTAGGCTACCTGAGGTCTTTCTGGTTCTCAATGGGCAGGCACCTGTTTTGAAGGATTCATGCCAGGGGCATGGCCCAATTCTGCTGCGTGTTCTCATATCCCCATCACTACTGTGCTGGACAGGAGTAAGGTTTCAGCAGTGTCTAAGATTCATTTCCAACTTGCTGTTTGGACTTCCCTGTATATACCCTGGGCTCAAGTCCAACACCTTCCTCTTGTCCCTCTATCTCTCCCTCTCTCTCATTTAACCTTTACCAGAACTTGCCTTGCCAACATGAAAACTTAACACATCTAATCTAATGAATTGACTTCCCATGGCATGCGTCAGACCAGCTGCAGCGGGAGCCTGATCCTGAAGGGAGAAACAGCTCTTAGCAGCACCACACAGAACTGCAAGCCAAGGCCCGGGGCTGCAGCAACCTCTGCTCGCTCACTCCCATTACAGCAACACTCAGCTCTGAAATGGAGAGCAGCTGCCTGGAACAATACCACGCTTGGCTGTGGTCCACTTATGGAGGACCCAGAGTAGAAACTGTCGCAGCCTCCCACTTAGGTGAGTAAGAGTTAAATACTCCAAGGACATTGCAAACTTGTTCCATCCTCTACAGATACTAACAATCACAACAGTTAATCCTAATTGCCAGAGGAGTTAGGCTGTCAGTACTTTGAGGATTTAGAAGGGACTGGGTGCCAAAATTCTTCGGGCTCACTCAAAACAGCAAGTTAGTGTTTAAGTTATGTGTCTTACAGAGCATAGTTCAGGCAGACAGACACAGAGCCAGTGGCAATTCACGGAGCAGGTCTCCTTTGCAGGGTTCTCTCCCTTTATCCCTTTACTCTGCTCCTGTTTTCACAGGTGAAGCCAGCCTGTGCACTGGGAATACTGGTAACAACAAAGGCATTGGGGAAAGCAAGGTGGCTTGCTTGGTCAAAAACACAATTTGAGCTCACAATGCTACAGAGGCTACTCAAAAAATGCCATTTTTTCCTCATCTTTTTTTTTAAGGAGGAATTTCCATTTGCTAGGAAAGTTTTTTATATCACCACATAGAACAGGAGCAAGAGGGATGCTTCTGGGTAGCATCTAGTATAAAAAGAAAGAAATAGGCAAAAGAGGGCACTGAGGCTGCCACCATGGGCAGGAATGGCAACAGAGTGAAAGAACAAAAAGAGAACATAATAAGAAATGCAGATGAGAAACTTAAGAATGATGCAATGGAAAAACGAGAAGATATGAGAGAAATCCTTTGAAAGGAGGTGGTGGGATGATGTGGTACGTTTGGTAGCGGCGGGAAGATACGAGGAGAGGGAATTGGGAGAAGCAGGAGCTCTAGCTTCCAGCAACTGCTACAGAGGAAACAAAAACATCACTGGAGAAAAAGGAGATGCAGTTGCACTGGCATCATATTTCCTTCCCAGACTGGAAGAGCAGCAAAGTTATTGAGTAAACTTATATTAATAAAAACATAAGCTTTTCTATTTTTATATTGCCAGCTATGTTTTCAACTCATGAGATCAAAGATTTTTTCAAAGGCAGTGAAGAAAGTTATTAAAGAAATATTTAAAGACAATGAATTAACAGTAAAAGACATTTTCAAAAACTGGCTATGGGAAGTAGTCAAATTTGAATCAGAGCAGCCTTTCAGCAGAGTTTGGATTACAGCAGGCAATTTCTTATAGCTGCTTTTTGTTCAATACATTCAAAGACTGTATGCAAATCAGGCATTTGCCAGCTTAGACCTGGGCTTTGCTTTGCAAAAGAGAACACACCTTGCCAGCACCACTTTTGCAAGGAGTTTGGCAGCTAGCCATATTACAAGAATCTGAGAACAAAATCACTCCTTGTGTACCGCTGTGTTTTAGCTTTTATCACCACTACAAAAGCTTATGAGTTTAACTACCCTTTATCAGCAAACACCAGTCTTTCCGGTCAAGAACTGTACCTTAACCGACAGACTTCGTCACTCGTGTTTGTTGGTACCTTAATACAAAAGTATCTCGCTGAGTCCCACATTGGACACCTCCCCAAGTTCTTTTACTGAATTTAAGTATCAGGATCTGGTCCTAAATCAAACAACAGCACACCATAGCATAGGAATTAGAATCATAGAATCACTTTGGTTGGAAAAGACCTTTAAGATCATCGAGTCCAACCGTTAACCTAACCCTGCCATCCCACCACTAAACCATGTCCCTAAGCACCTCATCTATCCTTCTTTTAAATACCTTCAGGGATGGGGACTCAACCACCTCCCTGGGCAGCCCATTCCAGAGCCTGACAACCCTTTTGGTGAAGAAGTTTTTCCTAATGTCTAACCTAAACCTGCCCTGGCGCAACTTCAACCCATTCCCCCTTATCCTATCATCTGTTACCAGTGAGAAGAGGCCGACCCCCACCTCACTACAGCTTCCTTTCAGGTAGTTGTAGAGGGTGATAAGGTCTTCCCTCAGCCTCCTTTTCTCCAGACTAAACAACCCCAGTTCCCTCAGCCGCTCCTCATGAGGGGCCCAAAACTGAACACAGTACTCAAGGTGCGGCCTCACCAGCGCCAAGTACAGGGGCACTATCACTTCCCTACTCCTGCTGGCCACACTATTCCTGATACAGGCCAGGATGCCATTGGCCTTCTTGGCCACCTGGGCACACTGCTGGCTCATATTCAGCCGGCTGTCCACCAACACCCCCAGGTCTTTTTCCACCAGGCAGCTTTCCAGCCACTCTTTGCCAAGCCTGTAGCATTGCATGGGGTTGTTGTGACCAAAGTGCAGGACCTGGCACTTGGCCTTATTGAACCTCATACAGTTGGCCTCTGCCCATCAGTCTAGCCTGTCCCATCTCTCTGCAGAGCCCTCCTCCCCTCGAGCAGATCAACACTATCACCCAGTTTGGTGTTGTCTGCAAATTTACTGAGGGCACACTCAATCCCCTCATTCAGGTCATTTATAAAGGTATTAAACGAGACTGGCCCTAGAACTGATCCCTGGGGGACACCGCTTGTGACCGGCCGCCAACTGGATTTAGCTCCATTCACCACGACTCTCTGGGCTTGGCCATCCAGCCAGTTTTTAACCCAGCGAAGAGTACACCCATCTAGGCCATGAACCGCCAGCTTCTCCAGGAGAATGCTATGGGAGACTGTGTCGAAGGCTTTGCTAAAGTCCAGGTATACAACATTCACAGCCTTTCCCTCACCTACCAGGTGGGTCACCTGGTCATAGAAGGAAATCAGGTTGGTTAGGCAAGACCTGCCTTTCATGAACCCATGTAACTGTCACTGTTTAGTCAACTGCCTGCCTTTATTTTCATAAATTGTGCTTTAAAACCTAGATGCCATGAATTATTCTCATGTCTATTGCTTCATTGAAAATTGAGGTTTCATACTTAGAGTATTAGATCTGTACTCCCTTGCTCCATTCTTAGCCTCATATAACTGCACAACCTCAAAATGACCACGTGCGTCAATCTGCTTTGTGGGATCTTTACTTGTCAACGGTGTCATCTTTATGCTTGTTTGTAAAGCTCAGCATAGCTCATTAAACTCAGTGGCACCTGATGTCCACTTCGAACACAGTGAGGTATTCTGGTGCAATACCATTTGTTCAGCAGTCTGCAGGAGCTGGATTAGAGAGCATGCCTAAGGTGACAGCATGCTTTTTGTTGCTAACCATGCCCTGATTCAAATCACAGTGGCAACATTCCTCACCAGACATCCATCCTTTCTTTAGCAGATTAAGCCACAGGGCAGGCTGAAAACTGGACCTGGTGCATGTCTTAACTCAGTTCTGGGAATCCAAGATGCAAAAGGGAGCTTTGCTACCTACAAATCCTATATGTTTTGATACGTAGGAAACTTTCCAGAAAAAAATTTGCATGGTTGACCAGTTGGCCTAACATGATGCTGCCACTAAGACAGGAAGGTTATACATTGGATGAGGTAGGATAGTAGAGCAAGAGAGTCTGCCTTCATCTCCCATTTCCCAAAAGGAGCATAAGGTCTTTGTTTTATCTTCAGCAAGGTGAGGTTGCAATAAACATGACATGAAGATGAGACACATGCCAACAGAGCCTTTGGGGCTGAAGTTGGACACTGAACAACCAGCTGCATTAGAAGTTTATAAAGGAACATTAATGGAGCCATGAAAAAAATTAGGTATTTAGTTGTTCCTGGCTTGGTGATCCAGTCCTCATCTGTACCAGAGAGATACCTGACACCATAGTATTGAGAACACCACGTACACTTACATCCACATAACAGAATGAAGGTGTGCATGTCAGGGCTTTTCTGCTCATGGTGCAAAGCAGCACGAGCAGCTGCACAGGCTCTTCAGTCTCTTTAAAGACTTGGTTTCAAGCTGGTTTCTCAGGAGTGACAGATCCACGGGAGTTGAGTTTCTAAGATGTGAAAAAGTAGAGATTTAACATGTCCAAAAAATTTTGACAGAATATAGTTGAACACCTTTAAGTATCTGAATACACTAAAAATCTGCTATAAAACCTTGTAACTCAGAGACAATGTACCATAACACAGTGGGTTTTCATGCAAATCCTTAGAATGTTACTTCTCAGTTTATGCATCATTACAGGCAGCTTAAAAAGGTTTTACAGAAATATATTTCAGTCTTTAGATGCTAGTAGTCAACTATTCAAAGAATGATGAGATAGAACTCTTGGCTGCTTTAGTATCATTTAGAGGTGACATAAATGACACTGTGAACCTTAGAGGGTTTTGGAAGTTAAACTAGTTGGCATTAGTAAGGTAGAGCAGAAATCTGCTATGGTAAGCGTAGGTTTTGTCAACATTTACTTTATTTCATACAGAAAGGCAGTTGTTGCTATTTCAGACTTGACAACTCTATTTGCATTAAATGCAAAAAAAAAAAAAGTATTTTTGGGTTGGAAAAACCCACATAGAGAATTGTGATACTATTTTAAAAGTATCAAATACATACAAATGAAAGGGATTACCCCAGCTCTTAAGGGCCCACAAAGATGGCATTAGTGAATGAGACAAAAGGTCCCCCTAGCCAGCCCAGTACTCTGGGCAGATGCTAAGGCGAGTGACAGCAGATGGGGATACTTTCCCCCATGTTTCCTCCAACTGGCCAGTCCAAGTGAGCAATAACATTGCCAACAGCCCACTCCTGCCTTCCCACTGGTGTGCTACTCTGTATGAATGGTAGCTATAAAAGCATCTGAAGGTACTAGAGCACTAATTGTCTTAGAAAGCAAGGACAGGATTAATGCACTTATGATGGATGAAGTGATTTTTTGCCCCCAGTGGTCTTTCTGCAGCACCTGCCAACTTTTCTGGAAGTACAGATAATTAGGGTACCAAACAGTAGTCTTCTGACACCATCATATTTTTCTTCAAAGCTTATACAGTTTTCTAAAAACTAACTCACTTAAGAGCAGAGTAGGGTAGAATTTAGCAGTTTCTGATTATTTCTCCTCCTTGTGGTATTCCATTACCCAGGCCTTCTTTACCCACTCTGGATAGAAGTGATATTGGTTCTCTTTTCCCTCTCCAGCAAGGAGTACACTTTTTCTTCAAATAATCAACCAGTGACCCAAGTGCTAATGAAGCTCTCAGCCTTGGTTATGACTCTGGGGGTTCACTGTATTTTATTGCCCCCGCCCCCCCATCACTGCAGCACTTGTCCACTTCATGCTAAACCTTGTTGCTGATCTTCTGGAATATGCCTGGTCCACCACTTCTGTTTTATTCATGGCTTCTGGAAAAAAAACTGATGCAGAACTTCAGTCAACAGAGTTATTAATATACAAAGGTAGATGGCAAGATTGAAAACCAGTCTGAATTTATCAAAGCAGAAGGTGAAACAAAAAGATTTCCCAGAAAAATGCCACTGACATTTATATTAAAGGGGGGAACAAAGCCCAGATCTGACATTTAAAAATAATGCCACCTGTGTAAAACCTAAAGCTCATTTTTTACAGGCAGTGGGAAAGCTTCAAGGCAACTCCTCTTTTCCCTTTCTTAATTGTGCAGCCTTTCATCATAAAGGATTTACTTTTTTGCCTTTTCATGTTCTTTAGAAGTGATATTGAAGAGTGGCTATGCAAAAGGTAATGCAGCAAGAATTAAGCTAGTTGAAGACTTCTCAGCCCAGGTAGCAGAGCATCACATTTAATTCCTTTGGTGCTTGTTTTAATAACATTTATCACGATGAACTCTTAAGTCATTACAGAGCATGAAATATGCAGTGCCGTGCTTTGCCATTTAACATGTAATTTATCTCCTCATTGCTGTGACAAAGACATTACTACTTTTTTTTAATAACTTATCAGGCAGGTTCAGCCACATACCATTGGTTTTATTTCAAAACTTTGTGCAAGAGTCATAATCAGGAAGTGATGCCTAATTTTTTTTCTTCATTACTAAGAAAAAACCCCCAGGCCACATGTCAGAGTCACTAATCAACAGTCACCTGCAGGTGAAAGGTAGACAAAGGAGATCTCACTTATCAAAGGCCTTGTTCCCAGGCTTTTTGTCTCTCCTTATCTAGTTGAATGCTTCACAGATCCACAAGGTAAAGGAGAAGGGATATTTCTTCAGATGTTAAGGTCATAAGGGGCGCTCCTCTGACATACTATATACAAGACAAAGAACCATATAATTTCTGTATCAGACCTATCCATTTGTGATTGAACTACAATGTGTTGACCAGCTAGACATCTCATTGAGACCTGAAGTGACTGGAGTGCTTATTTCATCCCAAAACATACCACTAATTTCTCTCATTGTGCAAGTGGTGCAAGTGCTTTCACTTCACTTTCATTTCCAGCTACTGGACTTTGTAGAGGGGGAACAAAGAGCCCTTGACCAGAAATCGCCTAAGTACTTGCGAGCTTCCTGCCTCTAAGCCTACCTTAGCAAATGACGAAGAGTGATGTCCTTTAATGTGTCACTGAAAAGTTTGTTTGAAAATCCTCTGCAGAGGAGAGCAGAGGGTACTGCTTAATGTTTCTTAAAACACTGTAATCCCAAGATCGCTGTTTTTTAATATTGCTTTTAGTGTGACTCACCCAGGGTGAACACCAAATATGCTAGAAAACGATCTGTACCTCAGCAGGCTTTCAATCCACTTATACAGGGGGAAACAGTGGTGGCAGCAAGAAACAATCAGACTAGAAAATGAAAGATGAGCAGGAGTCACAGCTCATCAGCTGCTTAGACTTCAAGCATTTTGTAGGCATTGTAAGAGAGGTAAGATTTGAGAGGCATAACAAATACAAACACAAGTTCAGAGTGTTGTTACTGTTATTAGCATGTTTGTTAACACATTGCCTCCTTCCTAATTTTGATGATCACCTTTGCAAAGTACAGGCTGAAAAGAACACGAACTACACAAGCAGATTAACATGTCTTGAAACCAGTGGTAATAGCTCAGGGAAATGAGTCAGGGGCCAGTTCAGCAGTGTGCTCAGTGAGCAGTGGCATTCATAAAAACAGACCGCGCACATAAAAAATAATCAAGAAACAACAGTCAAAACAGTCACCATACACTCCATGTAATTTAACTGCCCAGCTGCAACTCAGAATGTCTATTCACATGATGGAAAATTTGGAAGTGCCTTGAGCCAGAGTCTGACTGCAAAGCAGGGTGGATTAGGATAACTGAGGCTAGACTAGACTAGACAGAATGGGGTTCCTCTCTACATCCTCATGAAGTTTTAAGGTATTTTGAAAATAACAAGAAAGCTCTTCTTGATTCCAGCTGCCCTGATTTTAGCCCCAGGTGGTATAAAAGCATATAGATTTTGATAACTCAAAGTAGACAATTTGTTAGATAAACCAAAATACATCACCTTGTTGTTCTCCACAGCTAATTTGGTGAAATGCAACTTAAAGGGTTTATTCCACACATCAGTTTTGGATTTGCATCAGAGCTGAATTACAAGGCCTACAGAACTTCATGAATCTATTGGCTTACTCACCCATTTAGGAACCAAGTTATTAACGATCAGTTCACAGATTAATTTGCTGAGACAGTTAACTTGACACAATTAACAGTTATGAATGTAGTGCAACTATTACACTGCCTTTCTTCTGAGAAACCTCTAGCATCCAAAATGCACAACTGGCTTTGCACTGTCCCTGCCCTGAGGCAGGGAGCACACCAGCAGGCCTAAGCCCAGGCTCTGCAGTGGGATGAGCCCTTTCTGCTCCCTTTCTGTTCCCTGTGCAGCCCAAGATGTGCTGCACACACAGATTCCCCTCTCCTGCTGGGATCCCTGCAGTGGGTACATGGTGGTTCCCACTGCTTCCAGCCCAGGGCAGATTGGCTGGACCTGCAGCAGGGAGCAGGAGTGCACACTGCAGATGGCTTTGCAGAAGACCTGCCTCTAATTGGCCTGAGACATAGGGTCTTGGGAACTCCCGCTCAGCTGCCAACAGCTCTACAGATATCAGCCTCAAATCCAGCAATCTTACCCCCCTTTAGGTACATCTCAGAAAACAAGGGAGCCATCAGGAGTGTCAGTGGAAGGGAAAAGCATCAATTCTGGATTTAAACTGATATGAAATAATTTGACAATACATCAAGTCTTTGACAAAGCCAACCCAGATACTCTCTGATGTGAAGGACCTCAACAGAACCTCTCATTTGCCCCTTCCCCAATTTCTGCCCTCAGCATATGCATGTTCTAGATACAGGACCCAGGATGCTGCAGTCCGGTAGCCCATATGGGACAGGGCTGTTTTCAGAGAGCCACATATTAGCTGTCTTTCAGCCACTGAGTAGGATGCTGAAAACAGCACTCTTTCTGGAACTACCCTGCTGGCAATGGCAGCATCTTTCATGCGGTCTGCTTGCACTGAAGAAAGGAGAAGAGGCAGGTATTTCCCAGACCCAGCTTTTTGCTCCTATTCCTTTTAGACAATGCCTTAACGTCTAAATGCTACTTATGCAAAACAAAGAAGAATGGAAATTTTTCTGATTCAGCAGCCTCTCCATATGCTGTGCCTTGCACTGACACTGCTGCCCACCCCTAGCACGACAGTAAGATAGCCCAGACTTGACTGGTGTGACCCCGTTAAAGGTTGGGTGTTTGCTACAGGCACAAAAAGCAGATGTACAACAGATCACCTGGAAGACAAATGACAGAAGTGACAGGCAAGTTGTCATGGGTGTCCAGTAGCCGAGCTACACGATAGCACAGTGCCCGAGGCCACAGCTATGGGGCACAGCATGTGTCCTGCTTCAGGGCTCAGCAGCTGTGCAAAGCCCAGATGAGCAGCTGTAGAAAAAATTCTTCAAAAAACATTCACCATGTAGGAATCTCATTCTTCCTCCCACTTCAAACACAATAGGCTGTAAGCCCCCCTGCTTTACCAGCTTTTAAACCACCCCACAGACAGATATTTAAGAAATACAAACTTTACTTATAACTCCTTCTATTGGCAACTAAGTGATTGAAAGAAATAAATCTCCAGTATTAGTTTCCTTTTTGTACACTTGTTCTCACTCAAGGGTACTTAGGAAACTATTCTATTTGTCACAGTACAGTAACCCAGCACTTTGGGAATCATAATGTATCATTCCATAGCTTTGGTGGATAAATAGCTATAATTTTCATTAGTCCTCCTTCAGTAAGTTTTCCTATTGAAACAAGAGACAAGGCAGAGTAGGGCTTCTCTGTCACTGAAACTACGGCTTTGTATCGCTAACTGGTAAGGTATGATAAAACGACAGAAATTATAGTAAAGCAAATCAACATATTACCCTGTATGCACCTATTATACACAGCAGAGGAAGGGGCTTCACGTACAACAGATGCTTATGGCAACTATTGTAGCCTCTGTGGAAGTCTTAAAAAGACGAGGCCCCACCTTGTGTCTGTGGGGACAGCACTGTGAATTCCCACCTGGAGGGGTGGCCCACCTGTGGTAAACTTATCACAGGAGAAGGAGCCGATCTCTCTTTCCTGTGGATGCAAGTGATGGATTGTCTGTGCATCTGAGGGTGCAGTTGCACCAGAAACAAAGAATCTGATACTCAGCTGCAGGAACCAGCAAAATGCTATTAAACCTGTGTGCTCTGAACATGGGCAAATACCCCTCTGTCAAAGAACAGGTGCTGTTTTCTCTAAAATGGTAATAATGGTGGGAAAAATTCAGTATCTCAATGGCAGGAAAAATTTAGGACATTTTCATTTGTCCAGTTTTCCTCAATGAAAAGAGCATTAAGGTACACAGAAGCAACATGGAAATGAAACATTGAGCAAAACTGAGAGCATTGTAAGTCACTTTCTGTTATGGTTTTGTTTATAAAGTTTTAATAGGATTTAGCACTGCTTTTGGGGGCAGGTAGATCAGATGCCCTCCATGGGTCCCTTTCAGCCTAAGTTATTCCATGACTTTCTGAACCAGTATTATAAGGTTTATTTATAGGTATTTTCTATGGCATCATTTACCAATCCAGAAAGCATCGATTTATGCCTGGTATGCCTGGTAACACCTATCAATCATCTGCTAGCCCTATAAAAAGCCACCTTGATACTAAATGTAACCCAAACCCTACAAACCCAGCAAACATGAGAAAAATTGTTAAGTAAAGATTTCTTTCCAGACACATCTGAAAGCACAGAAAATGGATCCTTCCCCCAGCTGGAGCAGATTTCATCTCGAGCATTTGATATCTGATAGAACACTGTAATTGACAAATTATCATGGAATAATTTTTACCACTAAGTATATCTTTATAGATTTCTCAAGCCTCGCTGTGTTTCTAAGGGCATTAATGCAATCTCTTAATATCTCAGCTATCTCTAAACAGAAGGCAGAAGCCCTTGATTAAGTAATTAGTTATGTCAGTAGGCAGAAATCATCAGCAAAATCATACCTTTCCGTGGTATAAAAGAAATAAAACCCCTCAGAGAATAGATTCAGTTGTAAAGATAAACAAAATCCATTTATCATTCATCAATATTCACCTTGGCACTTTGTATCCCCCTTGCACAGGGGGTAAGTGGCTTACAGCTCCGTGCCCCCCCAGCACAGAAAGTACTCCCAAACTGGGGAAAAGGCCCATAAGCATATGGCACCTCCATGCACAGACATGCTGTGACTTTCATTGATCCTCCTGTGGGACAGGGGACAATATGCCCCTCTCTCTCCCTGCGGAGAGCGACAATCCAGAAACTTTCTGAGACTGTGTGGTCGTATTTACCTAATTAACTTATCCTTGGCTAGAAGGGAAGACGTGGTCTGGCTTCCAAATCTGTTATGTATTCTCAGCAGGGTAACAGAACCCAGAAAATGCATTGATCTGTCAGACCACATTCACAGAAAGGGGCATCATTGAATGTTTCCTTCTGCTAAGGAATTCACTCAGAAGAAATATAGCTAACTTTTGTGGTTTTTTCCATTCACTTATAAAAAGCACAATAACCACATCTTAAAGGCTGAATCATTGTGAGAGCAATCTTGAGAACTAATAACATAAAAGCCAGTATTGATGAGACTGGGGTGAGAGAACAGCTATGCAGCTGCTTTTCCCATAAACACAGAGAGTGGGAAGCCTGCTCATTTCCTTGTGGGCCAAAAAAGATGCTCAGGGGATGTAAATTCCACCAATTTCAAATGAGAACCAGATCACATTGGTTTACAATCCTTTCCTCTGCTTTCAGAGTGATTACTGTAGCAGTATCATATCACTTTTTATGTCAGTTTTATTTCCAACTTCTTTACATAATAACATTTGATAATTCATTACATATTTTTTTGACTTTCTGCATACGCTTTCACACTGCAAATATAGCACATACTTGCAGAAGCAGATCTCCACCTTCCCCTGTGCTATGTGCTTTTCTTATGTGACGTTATATAGGCTATGGCTAGGTTGCTCTCTAAATGCACATCATTCAGTTCCTGGCCCTACACATTGGTGATGGATTTGTGCTTTAACATGGCTGCTTCTAAACAAAGCTTTGGTCTGTCTGAGATAGGCTGTATCTAGTAGGTAGATGATCAGTGCTTTGCCAATGCTATTTTGTAGTCAAAGAAAACCTACTTAGTACCAGGGTTACATACAACTGGACCGTGAACTGTTTGATAAATCTGATCATGTTCTTCACACAGCATCGTCAAGGAGAAAGCAATACAATAATAATAATAGGCAAGCATGCCAAAGCGGATATTCCTAAAGTGTGTGGCCTATTTAGCGGTTTTCAGTCTTGTCTTTATTATTATCACCATATGACAACAGAGAATGACAACAGAGAATAGACCTCTCTTGTATTCAACACGCGAACCAGCCTGTCATGCCCTGCAGCCAGCTGAAGAAGCCTTAGAGCCAGTAATGAGCTTTCTGGTCTAGTAAACCTCTGCTGCTCACCTTGACAAAGGAATTCTCGGTGAAGCAGTATGGCCTGTGGCACAGGGGAAGTTGAAACTAAATGTTAATGACTCCATCTGGCCTTAAAACTTTGCATTGGGTGGGCTTCCTTTTCTTTTTTGGACTAACTCTGCCTAGATGAATGGAACTCCTTCAAGCAGCCTTTTATAGAGGTCATGGCGAGGTGTTCAAGAGTAGTTTGGATTCTGCAAAGGCCCCGTTTTCTACTGTAAAGATTATCAACACAGTTAAAAAAAAGAGAGAGACAAGAACTGAAATAAGTGTTTGGGTAAATTCTATATGTAAGATATTTTCCAGTATGGTTGTAGAATAGTTTTAGAATCAGTTTCAAAGGAACATAAAATAGCTTTGTAATTACAAAATAGATTTGGAATGACTGAAGTCAAGTACATTTTCTGAAAAGCGTCCTAAAAACGTCTTGGCATTACAGAGCCTTGGATGTTTGTTTTATGTTCTATCTTGGGAGCAGATAAAATCTGCGCTTTTTTCCTAGACATTAATGTTTGCTATAAAGCGTAATGAGAAAGTTAGCTGGATGTAGCAGAGGAAGTGTCCTCATGCTCATATAAAATAATTTTTAAAAAAGTGTTCTGAGCAGCAGGCTACATTCCTGGTTAAAGACCTGCTGGGCATATATTGCCACAGGAACTGAGGGAAGGCAAGTGCATGGAAATACAGCCTCGAGATTCAGGGAGCTAAAGAAGCAATCCCTTTGCTATGTAGCCCCTTGGGTTGTGCAACAGGCCTGGGGATACAATATCAGCCTGTCGTGCTGCTCACTAGTGCCAGGAGCTCACAGGAGTGAACACGGAGCAAGTGGGTAGTGAGGGGCCACTTAGCAAGAGCAAACTCAGCACACTGCCGGAGTGCTGGCTCTGCCTGCTCCAAGTGCCTGGTGAAGCTGCCTCAGGCACATGAGCTGTGACTGCGAAGCGAGTCTGAAGAAAGGAGTAGACGGGAACTGGGTGAAAGAACCTCCATGAGATGAAACGAAGAAGGTATTTGTGCCACCTAACTTCTGTGATCTGAATGGCTCTCAGGTAGTGCCTCGTCCCTCCATTGACTCCAGAGGGAACATCCACTGCTAACTGTAACTGCACCAAATTGTACTTCATTGGATGTCTAAAGCTAATGGTATAAACACTCTCCTCATTTCACTCCTACCCTGAGCGGCCTAAATTGCACTGCTGTGGTAAATAACAAGGCAGTTGCAATGCAGTCACTTCCTCACTCCTCACAATTCTGCAGACCTACGCCTTTGCTCTTCACCAATTAATTCCTGCCCTTGTTCAGCCAACGAGTTCTTTTTTCCACTCAGGAAGAATTTGCAACATCCATGTCTTGGTCATCTAAAGTGAATTACTTTGGACAGCTAATAGGACAACTGGGAAAGTCCATGCTCCATTGCCGTGAAATATTTCCATCTGTTTCTGGGAGGACAGCCCATTTGTTGGTTCTTGGTCTCAGTGATTTTATTAGTCAGACTCTGGGGGGCACTAGGATCTCATGAAGAAAGACATGGGATAGAATCATCACTGTTTCCCACACTCATATTTGCAGCTATTTGGATTTTGAATGTAAAATCAGGGCCAACAGTGATTAAGTTTCAGATGAGCCTCATCATGCAGCAGAATTCCCCTCCTTCCACTTTTACAATCTCTCTCTGGACCTCTTCAGCTGGGAAACCAGCACAGAGATCTCAGGACAAAATGCTTAGCTTCAACTCTGAAATTGAATATGCAACATGAAACTGCGATGTGTTAAATACTTAAGAAGTCCTACACCCCCAGCTAGCGTAGCAAGAGTAGGGACGTGGGCTGATGTACTGAATCTCAGAGCTGCACGCTCTGTACTGCTTTCCCCTTCCCCCTGACCCTTCACAGGATATTAGTTCAGCTCTTGATCCCAAATAAACCTAGAGGACACAGGGACATGAGGAGGTTGCTGGTTTTTTCCCTCATGGCTTCTGCTCATCTGTGACTTTTCTCAGAAGCACAGGGTGGGGTTCACGTTCTAATAGTTATGTTGCTCATCTCAGCTTACAAGGACAAACCAATATCCAAACCAATTATTAATTGCAAGAGAAAATTGCTCCTAAAGAGAAATTAAGATGACAATGTCAGAAAAAGTATGATTTGAGGTAGTGCAGGGATGCCTTCTAGGATGTCAGTTGCCTGAACACCCACATAGTCATTTGTCCTGTTCATAACAGTAACTAGGAACCACTACCATAAAAACAGCAATAATAAATAAACCCAATTGCAAAATTCACATTTCAGCCTGCTACTTATATGAATTATATGATATCATCTCCTTTCCCTGACCACCTAATATGGTTATCCAAAATGGCAAGAATGGCAAATATTATCATCAAACATGAGGCTTGCAATTTAAGCAATAAAACCATCTCCATGTAACTTCCTATCATGTAAAGCAAAAATATCACAGAATTTGTGGAATTTGTCTGTACACTGAATATTTCAAATGACAATTGCCTGCTAGCAGTCTCAAGACCAAACAATTGCATTGAAATATGTTTAAATAAACCATACTTCTGTTTAAATGTACAGATTTTCAAAGAACATTGAAAACCAGGAAAATCTCTTCAAATTAATCACTGTGAATTATTCAGTCAGTTACAATTCTAGTCATCGGTGCTTCGGAGAATAAAGAGCATGCAATTTATTTGTCCGATTCTCACAAAGTGTCCACCCATTCCTTTAAGCTCTATTTTCACCATGCTTTATGGGGACTGTCAGACAGCTCTACAAAAGCATATTAACAACAAAGTGAGCTTCCCAAAGTACACTGAGCAGAAACTGGAACTTCTAGGTGAAACCCCCAAGAGAGAATATTTTTTGGCATCTTTGATAATTGCAGTCCCTATTGTCTTTAATTTCTAGATTAAAAGCAGAAGGAGGTGGGGAAAGACAATCCTTTTTCACAGACTGATATTGCCATCTGAGGATATTATCTAACTATAATTTATGCTTTAAAGCACTTCAAAAGGAACTGATATTTTTATAGATGCCTGAACTCTCATAATCTGTACAGCTGCCAGCTGTTAATACTCAGGAGAAATAGAAATTCAGTTATTTAAGACCACAAAGAAACAAAACCAAAAATCCAACATACAAAGCATACAAAGAGAATTCTAATTTGACCTTTGTCTTTAATCCAAAGTCAGAAACTGTTTGCCTCAAAATGCGGTAATTGCAAGATTCAATTCAATCCTACTTGGAGGCTGAGAAAGCTGATGTGTATCTGAACCTAAGCTAAGTATGGAAAACCCAGTGTACAAATATCTACTTTCACAAGCCTTATAATGACCTTTATTTTGGAAAAAGAATCAATAGCTTGTACTTCTACCACAACTGTGCAAATGAACCAGCCAGAGCATATGTATGCTCATGCACACCTATATAGGCACTGTCACCATAGAGGCTTCAATGCACATTATTCAGTCTTTGCTTTTGATACACAAGAAGCTGTCACTCTTACTGTCACTTTTGCATGGCACTCTCTGGAGGTATTTTGATGGGCCTTGAACTAAAGAGTCTTAGAAGCTCTATCAAGAGCCAGATTTTCCTGCCCTTCACTTTCCTGGATAGTACAGCTCACCTCAAATTATCCTGCAAACAAAGAGGGTTCAGAGGGAGTAATGCATTAGTCCATACAGGAAAGAATGGCAGAGCTTTGTCTACAGAGAAATCCAACGCTGTACCCTGCGGCTGTTGCTGTAAGAAGGAAGGCTTTGTCCGTTGTTCCACTGTGCTTTGGCAAGTGCTGTGGGGCATCCTGATGCAACTGACTTTTCCAAGACTTTCTCTTAAGATTTATCCATAGCTGCTATCCTTTTTGTGAGAGTAGCTTGAGTTCAACTGGTCTTGAAGGAGCTACCCACTAAAGGAACAAAAGGAAGCTCCTCCACTTGCAGGCTGCTACACACCTCTCTCTCACTTGGTCCACATTTTTCTGAGCCTTCCTGTTTCTTCCCCCAAGGATGATGCAAAGTCCAAGTACCATACCCATCTTGAAACCCCTCAGCTCGATATTTCTATTTTCTCTCAAGGGTATTAGAAAAAAAAAACCCCCACCATTTCTTACACCCAAACACCGCTCTAAAAAAATTCAGTAAGTACAAGCAGTAACTGCCAAGAGAAACAACATTCTCCCAACAACTGCCATTCCCCATGCTGCACCCACAGTTCAGGCATCCACTGCCAATCAATTCAGCAAGAAGCCTGACTGAAACAAGGCGCTCCTGCTTTCCATGTCCAAGCACCTGCCATCCAAAGGCACCTCACCTGAGGGGCCCTTCCACCCAGCTCACCTCTTCTTCTCGTTAGAGTGTGTAGCGAAAACCTTGGTCTGATTTCCCAGGTTGCCTTCTGCTTCCTAATACAAGAGTATTGATTTGCTCATGAACATGGCGTTTTAGAGGTAACCTGCAGACAAGCAAACAGCAAGCAGGTCCTGGGCACAAAGCATCAGAGGGCCCTGTCAGACAAGTTTCTCCCCACCTTCCCCTGCTGCTGCTGCTGAGAAACAGCAGCCACAGAATTCCAGGTTTAATCACAGTTTTGTTCACTCTCCATAGAGCAGTAATAAAAGGTTCAACGGGGGGGGTGGGGTGTGTAGAAATACTGCAACTAGTCATTCCCACCAGCCATACATCTGGCCCTTAATTACCCTATGGTATTTATATAATCAAAAAAATATTCAACTTGTATGACTGATCGTGTTGAAGTAGTGGAACGCATTAGCAAATAAATAGCAAAACACACAAATTTGTCAACAGATGGATTACAACCCAATGTAATTAAATGCAAAATAGTTCTGCTTTTAAAGCAATTGCTCATAAATTAGCCTGTCAGCAAATGTATGCAACTAATTGCATGAAAAAAATTAGGCCGTAAGACAATATTATCTGCACATAGTCTTTCCAAACAATGTAGAAATGATTGGGTACATTATTAATTGAAAAGAAGTCAAACTGCATTAGTTTAATTGCTCTTTTTTGTGCAAACCTATTAGAATAATTTATACCATATTTACTCCTTTCTACATTTGATGATAGGTATTTAACTCTTGTTTGTAGACTAACAATAATGATTTCACCTTTTTCTCAGCTTAATAAACGTAATAAGAATGCTACGTTTGTCCACAGCAACGGTGAACTAAGACTGTCCCAAGAGGGTTTAAGCAGAATGACAACTGAAGCTGCCCTTGGAGATACAGTCCTTTCTAAATGAACCCGAGGCTGTTGTGGAAATCAAAGGTTGCAAGAAAAGCTTGTTTGCAGAAAGGAAAGACTAAAGAACTGGAAAACATGTTCTAAAAAAAGTGTATCCACAGTGACATTGACAGCCCTGACCAAAGCCAATTCAGAGCTGTCAGCTTTCACATCCAGACCCTGGCTCTGAGGCACCTAATTAAAGGTTTAACCCTGTGATTTTCATCACAGGATCTACCAAGGCTCTATAGGCTCCTGATCAAGAACCTATGCAGAACAAGCCTGTTTGCTCACACTTGCTGTGCAGGATTTGGCATTTCTGTTTGGCTTTGTGAACCCCTGCTGTTTTCCTAAAATGGCTGAAAAACCCCTTGTAGCCCAAGGCTGACAGTCATGAATACAAATACCACATTGATTTCAGGAAGCTTTGTTTAAGTTCTGTAATCAAAAGAGACATATATTGAGCTTAATTCAGGTCTACCCCTGGTACAAACAGGGAGAGCCTCTGCTGACATCAGAGAAACCACCCTGAAAGAAAGATCACAGCTGTGATGCATTTCATGTACCTAATCAAAACATCTGCAATTTGAGTATGGGTAACGAACTGCTCACAGACAATTGGTGAACTAAGAATCATCCATGTAAATTATTCAGTGACTAATTTTGACTAATGAATACATTTGAGAAAAAAACGAAAGCTATTTACTTTACATATCTTAAGCTTTTTTTTTTTTCCTCCTTTCACTACATGAATTAAAACTGGTAGAGAAGTAAGAAGAAACAGAATTGCATGCAGAAATTATCAGTTTGGTGGCAGAAACACACATCCCTCCAAAAAGCTCACCAGTGAGCAAACTGGTCAACTGAACCAAAGTGGAAATACTGACGATCCAACAGCAGTTCCCACTTGCCTGTGTTGGACATTCTTCCCGAAGAATGGATAGAAGGGGCTCCTGAAGCAGAGCCTTGCCTGTCAGCAAGCAGCCTGGCAGTCAGAGAACTACCTGGGGGCATGGAGAACCTGGATTCAAATTCATCACCTTGTTCCATATTGAGAATGAGGCCTTAATCATAGGCTACATAATATCCACAGTAGAGTTCATCATCTCTCTTATTGATGGTATTTCCTCTCATATGGAGTAAATGTAAATTCACTGGATGAGAAAAGAAGAGAAAGTGAGAATGGTTCTGTTGTAACCTTGGTTTCAGTTACCTGGGATGTGCATGCTGCATTCTCCAGACCAGTGGATATTTAAGAGCTCTTCCAGCCCAAGCCCCTGGCCCATGGAGCAGGGTTTAGCTCCTTACAGCAGAGTGTTGTTACTTAAAAGGACAGAATGACACCTTTCATCTTTCTAACTCACCCTGAAAAACAAATAAAAAATAACTTCATTGGCCAGTATTCGCAGGTAGTTTCAGGGCACCACAAGCCACATTCTGAATGCAGGGATGAGTCTTCTGGACCTCCAAAGAATAAAAATAGGTTCTCAAGTGAGTATTTTAGCAGATGAAATCCAATAAAGTCTGACATAAGTTGGTAATTAAGAAGTTTCTTCAGCGTACATTAAAAAGCTGACATTTACGGATAACCCTCCAGAAGAGCCTGATAAGATAATCACAGGGGAAAAAGGCTTGTCGTTCTTTGTGTTTCTGGCATGGGACTCAAGGAAGCAGAGTACACATGAAATGAGGAAAGCTTATTGGTGTCTCTGCTGTAGTGTTTGGTACATGGGTGCACAGGTATTTGAGCTTATGTGCAAATGAGCCACAGCATGGATTGTGAAATGAGTGCAGGAGAACATGCCATTTCATCTACAATAAGGTAAACTCCCTGTTTTTAAAACTGGAAGTAATTTATCAGCAGATAAGGAAGTCACATTGGTCTCCTTATCTAGGGCTTGCTACCTTTTTGTACATGGATCTAAAGCTGTGTACCTTTACATGTAAGGGACACACCGTTGCCACATGGCAAAAGTGGCAATCATTTAATGTGACGGAGACTGCTGAAAATGCAGCTACTGCTTTGAATAAATGGGCACCGCAGCATCCCTGCAGACTCTTTTAAGTTTCCATGTCCCCACCTGGCATTTAATAGAACCAACTCTTGGGCTGCCTACAGCAGATTCAGAGGGGTCTGGAACTGTTACAACACCACTTACAACCCACCCATTTATACTCTAGAATATTAATACTTTGCCACAAAAGAGGGGAGAGTTCTCTCAAAATCAGCCCATTTGGACTTCCCAGGAGGAAAAAAACAGGCTTAAGATTTGCTCCTTCTACATTGCAGGTTTGGAAGATACAGCTTGATAATGATGGATCAAGATAATGTTAATAAATAGACCAGAAATTGAACAAGTCTTTGGTATTGCAAAGATTGTTTCCACTTTTCTTACATTATATTTCCTAAGTAGTAATGGAAAGAGACAAAATCAAGGATATTAAGAAGAACCCCTTGAATCAGACAATGCAGGGGAAATGGAGAAACTGAGCCAAAGGAAAATGAATATAAGAGTAGCAAATTTGAGCTCTTCACTCCTGGGCTTGTTAGCTTAGACCATTATTCCCAGCACAGGATTCACCTTCAAAATCCTTATTTCACTCTGTTGGAATTACTGGATGCAGTTTTTAAAAAGTGAGCTCCTGAAATGTTTGCGTTACATAAACTTTGGGAACATGATCAGAAATCTGATTTAGTGACTCAGCTGCCCTTTCAGCCAATCTCCTATTTCCTCCAGACCTGCAGGGCTAGGAAGAGCAGATCAGACAGACCTGGAGCAGTGTCCAGCACCTCTGCCTTCTCAGACCATTGGGGAAAATTAAGGCTACAGGGTGGTGGGTATAGGGCCTTTTGCATGGTGTGCACTGGTGGAATCCCCCAGAAATGCTCCAGCTTCACCACTAATGGTACTGCTAAGAAGGGGGAAAAGTTAAAATGCACTGGAGAGAAGCTTCTTTGACTACTTACAGTACACATAACAAAGTATTTTGCTTAGTGCATAGCCTGTTGTGAAGTATTAAGGGTTCCTAACATCCTGAAGGAGGCATTGGGGCTCTTCCCAGAAATCTCCCAATACCCACCCAGGTGGTGTGGAGCAAAGGAGCCACCCTCCTTGAACCCAAGCCTTCAGAAAGCATTTGCAGAGATTTTTCCCAAAACAGAAAGAGGATTTTTTTTTTTTCTTTTCACATTAGATCCAACCAAATCATCAGACACAAGCACAGACTTGCTTTCCAGCTGGCAACTTTTCGATCAATCTAGCAAGCATCTTAGGATGCCTGTTGATTAGGGAAAGCAAGGAGCAGAACAGCAGAGTCTCCAACCACCTTGGTAAACACCTGCATCCGAGACAAGGAGAAATTTCACAACATAGAAGGTACCTGCTAAGGCAAAGTTATACCCTATTTAATGAATTCTAATGTATTCAGCAAATGAAAAATAAATGAACACTCAACATAGGACAGTGCTGTATTATTCCTGATTGATAATCAACTCTGCTTTCTTCCCCAATTGCAAGATTTGCTTCACAAGGCTTGCTAAACTTTGACAAGAAATGCCACAAAGCTGACAAGCATTTCCAGATGACGGTGAAAAGAACTGCTATTAATTATTTGTATTACTGTAGGGCCTACAGTGACGGCCCAGGAACACACAGAGCTACGCGCTGCACAGACGGAACAGAGACAAGCTCTTCCCCTATGTGCTTACGGACCAACAGGACACTGGTGCCTGAAGGCAAAGAGGCAGCCAAGGAAGCAAGGAGATAACACAGCAGTGATGTTACCAGAAGTCAGGAGTTTCATAAAAAATTTAGCAAAAGAAGGTTTAAGCAGGGAATAGCAGAATGGAGAATTCCCACCTGCCTGTGGGAAGGTCCCTTCTGCTGTCTTAACAGCATAAGAGAAGTGATAACAGGGACACGAAAAGATCAGGCAGGGCCTTTACTTTAAAAGGCAAACAGTTAATGCTGGTGGTGGTAAAAAAAAGGAACCAGCAGAAGGACACACTGAGAGAAGTTACACAGCTGGCAAATGACACTGGAGGAGGCACTTCAGCTAGCTGCAGGTAGGGAACCTCTGTTAAAGGCAGACAAGATCACGCTGCAGGAATTCAGTTGGTGAAGCCCTGATGAGAGCCAGAGGTATAGTGGAAAGATGCTACACTTCAGGCTGGAGTATGTATCAGCTGTAGCACAGAAATTAAGGTTTAGAGAAAAGATGGTCAGAGACAGTGCCCAAATTATGAACCCAAGTGTCAGGGAAAACGCTGGGACTTTCCATCTCGACTGCCAAAGGACAGACGGGAGAGTGCTTGTATTATCCATAGTATGACACTTGCTTTAAGACAAGTAATCTGGACGTGTGCACTCAAAAAAAAAAAAAAAAAAAAATCAAGATTTGCAAATGTGGGCGGATAAACCTGACATTATTAAAATGAATCCATTAACTAAGATGCTTTATAAACTCCAGATGATCTCTCTCCTATTATCCTGTAAGGAGATTAGAATTTTTTATTGTTGCTTTTATGCAATTTCTTTGTAAAGGGAAATAGCTCAAGGTTAAATTGAAAAGCCTTTTCCATCCAATAAAGAGGCCAATATTAATTCTCCCTTATATTAGAGAAAATATATGGCCTTGTGAGATATAAAGGCTGTAAGCATGCTTCTTTCTAGGCTCCTTGCTGATCTGTTTAATAATGGAACAGTGCCTCGGCCAGCCATCTGCTTTACTGCACTGCTTTGGTAGGGAGCAAGCCTGCTCACGTCACTTCCAATCAGTTAACTTCAATCCGAACAGGATAAAAGTTTACAAAATATAATTTAAAACCCAGGAACAAGCAGTTAAACCCTTTCTTGCAAATTAGGCATTCAGTGACTCTGATCTTCCTTTTAATTTACTGCCTCCATGAAAGGAAATAGAAAATAATAACAAAGTTTTATTCCAGGCAGCAGTTTACTGTAAGAATATGGGGACTTACGGCAACATAGTACAATTAGCAACCATGCTAGAAAGTTAAAGCTTGGCCTGTTGTGCACAAACTCTGCACTGGATTTAAGCACATATTCTCACACTCACATTTGCATACACACACACACACCCCCCCTCCCACCTGATGTTACAGCTGCAATAGAAATCCTTACAAGTTCTTCCATATTAGCTAACTGGTATGGCTCTACACTGACCTGGATAAAGAATCTAGGAAGCCCTGAAGTTTATCAATTAACATTTCCTTTTCCCCTTCCCAAGAGCCGATTTAAGACCAGCTTTTCTCCTGGCACACTCTGATGCACTCCCATACGACCATTTATGTGCCTCACAACTTTCTCTGCTGCCTGGTTGCTCAGTGTGCACCCAGCTCTCTGCTCATGCCCTCTCTTCAAAGCATATGGCCAACTCCACTACCCTGGCTGATGCTTGGTGCTACAAGACTCTTGCACAACTTAATTGATCCGTACAGAATGAGCTGTATAATCAGAGTATTGATCTTCATACCAGAAATGCTAGCCAAAAATCAGCTTGGAGTATGTGCAGTAGGTTTTTTTGAATGAAGCAGCTATGATGCTGGCACAGGCTGGCTGTACAGCACACACACAGTCAAGAAGACTCACCCCAGAGATATCGTGTCTCCCATCTTTCCATGGGAAGATGGAGTCTTGGAAAATCTGTATGTGGCTGCAGTGTTGGTGAGCTCAGCAGCTAAGGTGTTACCTGGTGGCCAGCCCTTTGTACTTTACTGACACATTTCAGTGTGATTTGGGATAGGAACGCAAGCAAATACCCCAGGAGAAGGCATGGCTTCCAAGGTAATTTGCCTGTTTTAACTCACAGATAGGCTTACCTCTCTCCCTAGGTGGGAGTACACTGCTCAGCCCCGCTGTACCTTTCTGAACAGTTAGCACTCTTCCGCTCTTGATAGCTTTGAAGCACGTGAACAGAAGGGGAGAGTACATCCACTGTGCATAGTGCATTAATGGCCCAGGGCTGTCACCAGGGACAAATCTTTCCTGCTGCTTTCAGTGGGATGATTAGAGTTTATTGTGGAATGCAAGCTTCCATTAACAGCCAAGGTAAGTGAACATCAGGAAATTATACGAAGCATCAGTTTCATGAGCTGAAAGATTTGTTACTTCCACCCACACAACTAAAGACATTATTTTAAGAAAGTGTTTAAATTCATCTTAAACCTTATTCTTGACACGTCAAAAGAAAGAATCAACTAGAAACTATCCCCTCCCCCCAATTCTAGTATGAACTCAACTCTCTAGAGTGCTTTTTAAAGGTTTTTGATGGACAGCTTAACTCCTAATTGTCTGTTCAAAGCCTCTGCTGTTTCTAAAGCTTACCAGAGTTGTAGCCAGGCATGGTAGCGTCTGGGGCAAATGCCTGTCCCCAGGACTTGCAGGACACCCACTCTCCAGGCCAGGCAGAGCAAGCAACCACCAACCCAGTCCTGGCACCCCCCACCTGCCCACCACCACTCCCAAGACCTCTGCTCCAGCTCCTCCCATTGCCCTCCACCTGAAGGGAGCAGAAACAGCCCAAGAGCGTCACTCATGTTTTACAGGGGATGTTCACTTCTGATGGGAGTGTGGAGGAACTGACCAGGCAGAATACGTGAGGGCAAAAAGGAATATAATCACGGCCCTTCCCAATCTTCCTCTTTCACCAGCAGGTAAAAGGGCACCTGAGACCTCTCCATCCTCCCCCCACACTCTACTGTATATTGTCTTAAATCAGGTTTGCTATTTATCCACAAGACCACAAATAGTCTTACTTGCTCTGCCCAGTTACAAAAATGCATTTTAATTTAAAAAATGCAAAATCCCCAAATAAAACTTCTAAAGTCACCAAATGAAATAACATAATTAAATATCAAATGACTTATAAACATCAGACTCTGAAAACCAAAAACTGGTTAAAACAAAAAGCTTCTGACACTTGCCATGACTGTCTGCAGAGGGCCAGAGTTATTTTACTGAACTATTTTTTCTAATTATTTGATCTGAAGACGTAACGTTTGGGGAAACATGAAAGAGTAACCTGCTATCTGAACTAGCGGGAAAGAAAGCATTAGAGAAAAATTACGTTGAAAGCCTTTGCATGAATTGCCAAATGTCATATTCTTTTTCATTTACAGAACAAATAAATATGGGAACCTTCCACCTAAAGATGCTTTCCAAGACTCCTATCTCTTCAACACAGGACTTGCCTACTGAGAAGAATTCAGAGTCCAGCTCCTCCCACCTATGAATCAAACAACTTCTCTGGAATTAGCAGGAATTATTTGCCACTTGGCTCTACTTCTTGGCGGGGATCACTGGCGTGCTTCTGATTCCCTGTGCATCGGTCTGGCATGTATGCTGTCAACCAGAAGTTGGTCTAGGAGCATCTAGTATGACACATGACTTCTCTAGGCAGATGCTCGCTGATTTTGGATTTCTATGCAACGTCACCTCTGAGTGTTGCCCCTTACTGTCCATCAGTGAAAAGGGAGTCAGTAACTCTATGACAAAGGGGCCTGTTTTTAAAAAAGCTGAAAAGGTCTGAACAAAATATCCCTCGACTTGAATCTCCTATTCAGTCAAAGGTGCTCATATAAAGTGACCAGATATTTGTAGAAATAATGGTAAGCTGTTTGTTTAAATCATTCCTAACCAATGTCTATTGATTTAGAAGTCATTTCTCTATGATCATACAGAGCTGTGGAGCAAACCTTCATTAACAAGTAAGGTAAGAACATACTGCATCTAATCTAAGGATTAAAACTTCACTGCAAATCAAACCTAAGTCTGACTTGAATCTTTGGGATTTGAAGGAGCTTGGGTAGTCCCCTTCACCTCCTGCATCTCACCTGCATCCATCTCCAGAGCTCAGGGTTTCAAAATACAAACACAGCAAGTCTGGTCTGTATGAAGAAAAGAAGGGACTTTGTCAGTCTAGAAAAAGAACCTAATTCTGCAACATGGGCAACATGTCCTTTCCTCTCAGTAAAATTTCAGCAAACATTCAAATGTCTGGTGCTTTTTCAAATCCTATCTTTTGAAACAGCATTCTGTAATTTCTTCTTGTGGAGTCCAAAGGAGGGGAACAAAGCTGTGCCTGGCCCTGCAGCCTGCCTGAGCACACACAGTTACAGAAGCAGGGGGTTGATGCTTGCCTGACACAAGTAAAATTAAGACTTCAATCTTTTTTCACAATTTGAAACTGAAAACCCCAATCAATAATACTCACAGTCTTCCTTGAGCTACAACCAAAGAGCACAGCCCAAAAACTCTGTTACTTTTTTTTTTCCTCTCTTCCCCATAGCAATTCCTCTAAAAATTCAATCTAGCAGTTCAAGCTTAATTGCTCACTTTGAGACAACCCAAATCTCTAGGAGCCCTGCCTGACTGAAGGTTTTGAAGTAACTTTCATTTTTTTGTAGCATCAATGCTCAGAAGCACATTTTCAAAGATTTATCCAGACTCTGTCTCTTCATATGCAAACAACTGGATATTAACGATCTCACAGTAAAATTAAAGAAATTTGCCTAGTTTGGAAAATAACGAGGCCTCTTACTATTTAAGATATCTGCTCCCATGCAGAACATCGGACTCCAAGGATCCATACATAAAATCAGTCTTAATTGTCCAGAACCAGCTATCAGTTGGGTTTAGGAATACATCATTCTAATTTATTGCAAGTAACAGACACACAGTAAGTGACCAATACCCCTACCAAAAGCACATGCTATGTTCTGCTCCCAAGCTGTTATTTTTTTCTAGGATCAGACACATTCTTTTAATTAGGTACTCTGCACATGGGTTATCAGAATGCCTGTCAGACCCTAACTAAGCAAAAGACTTGCTACCAACCCAATTTCTGTCTGTGCTTAAGAGCAACCTTGAACTTGGAGAGAATGCACAAGACCCACTGATTTCAACAGACATGAAAGCTGTAGCAACGTGAAGCCATAGCATGCAGAAGTAACCCAGAGCCCAAAAAGCCTGGTAAGGGAAGCATGGCTCTGCATTAATCTCTCTCAGATGCCTCCAGTGTGGACCCATTTGCATGGTGCTTTGCTCAAAGATGCTACAATTGCCCTTCTCCCCCTAGGACAGCAATTCCCCAGCTTCCCTCCTGGCTGTCCACTTTTGGGCTCACAACTCCCTTCCCAAGTCCAATTTCTGCAGTGAATTTTTGACACCGCTTCCTAGCCCTGTAATCCTGTTCAGGCTCACAGTCCTTGCTGGTGGAAACCACTGCCCAGATCCACAAGAAGACAAAGGTGATTAAGGCTCACGTATTGGCAAATGTTCACGCCAGAACCAGAGTTTTTACAAAATGCTACCAAGTTGCAGCTGACTCCTGGGCTACCAACACCTCTATTTCCTAAATATCAGCAGCACAGACATGTGTATGCATGTTGCTGCAAGGCAATTAAGAGTGCCCTGTAGGTCTAGAACTACTTTTATTTCACCTGATACGTTCAGACCACTGATCTGGGATGGAATGGAAATTCCAGTGCTATCATTAGTCATGTATGAAAGCAAGCTCTGACCTATTTTTTTCTACCACTCTAGTTTCGTAAGTTAGGGCATAAGGAATTAATTCCAGGAAAAGTCATAAGTCTGTAACTTTTTCTGCAGAAGGAGATGCCTCAGTTCCTGGAAAAAAATGGCAATCACTCAACATTTTCTACAACTGGCTTTATCAACTCTTCCTTTGTTTCTGCGGTACCAGTGACTTCGCTGTATAGAGAGCCTAAAGTGAGGACTGGGGATTCCTCTATGATAGCAAGGGTCCTTAAGGCAGATCATATAATACTAATCACCAGGCTTATATATTTTGTATATTTAGCCCAAGTGTTTTGACAAGCAGAGAAGGGTCTTAAAATGTATGCTGAAAGCCAAGCATATGCTTCAGTGCACTACAAATAGAGCTATTTAAGTTTGAAATAACACATTTTGTAAAGCTCTGATCCAGAAAACATACTTCAAGGTTTTGCGCATAAATACTGCACAGATCACCAGTAGCTCTAACATTTCCCATATGCTTCTGTGCACATTTCATTCATTTCCTCTGCTATTGGTCATTTATATGTTGGCACTCCTATCTTGCAAAATTATGTGCAGAGGTTTTCAATTTTCATCATCCCCCGTTCCTGGCTTTAGACAGAGGGCTAATCAGAGAGTTGAACTAGTGGATAATGAAAGGCTTCAGGATTATTATTTTTTTTTTAAAAATTGTTGAAGTTCCAAAACCTATGAAAAGACAGTTCCTCTTCGGAAAACACAAGCACAGATGGTCACTTTTACCCTGACACATCAACGCCCTATAGAGGACTATTTCTTGTTACAAATGATACAATCTCAGATAATTTATACTTCTACCTGCTCCTGAAAAGACCTTTGTATCTGTCTGAATACCGTTTCCTAGAAGTACATGCTGCCTCGCAAAACTCTGCTTTGATGCTGAGATTAATTCTTTCAGCTTTCTTAGGAGAGCAGTCAGGTTGATTTTTGAACATTCCTAATGAAAACTGCTTTTTTTCCCTCTGTTCTCTCCATAGTTGATTAATTTTTTAGGTTTTTTGTTTAAAGTATGATCCAAAGCTTTGCTGAAATGAGCAAGAGCAATAGTATTTGAGACTACAGACATGGTTAATGCCAGCATCGGCTTATGCTTAACTTCTCATTTTTAACAGTCCTTGCCCTGCAGGTATAAAAAGGGAATTAAAGCCATAAGGCACTGCTTCAGATTTGTTCTCTTAATTAGCTCCTGCCATGGTGGATTAATTCCATCTGCAATGTGTTGCCATCTCTGCAGAAGTTTATCGTAGTGGAATGGGGGATTAATGAGGAGAGTGGATGCCTAGACATCCCAGCTGTCCATAAGCTGGCTGTAATGGGATCAGTGCAGATGGCATCAATGCTCTCCTTAAGTATCACTGAAGGTGAGGAATTCTTTTTCTATAAACCTCCCACACACAGTTACTCCTCCACTGCAGAAAATAAAGTGTCAGAGATGCAGATCTGACTTAAAAATAGTGGGCAGAGGATCTGATCATCTCAAGATTCTTTCACTTTTCTGAAGAAATAGTGGGTTTATCAGCTTTAGCATTTTATGATGATTGAATGAGACCAACAGTATTTTCTCTTCTTTTATTTTGACTACTGCAACTAAATGTAAATACATTTAAAACCTGGAGGATTTCTTTTAGAGCTGGGAAAGCTGCTGCTGGGAACCAGCAGTGAACTCTGCACTGAGATCTTATTCGGAAATGAATGAGTCTCTGGGATGGACTGTTATGGCAATATACTTCCTTCCCTTAGTGTAGTTCAAAACTGAAGTAACTCCAGTCAAGCCAGGAAACACCAGAGGCATAAAAGTGGTGAAAGGACAATTGAGGGTCTTTCTATTTTAATGTTGCACTTTTTTACCTGTTTAAAGAGTCTTAATTTGCTTCTTAATGGTCTGTTCCTATGGAAATAAAATGGAAGCATCCCCATGAAGTAATATCTGAACATATTACCTTTCTGTCTCAATACCTGCATTATTTCACTTAACATCTTGCTTATTAACAGAGTTAAATTGTTTCCAAGAAAGCAGCAGTTATTCTGTTTAAAAAACTACTAGTCTGGGACTCTAGAGATAGGGGTTCAACAACTATGACTGTTATAGACTGTGTAACCATAGGAGTCTTCATTTATCCTGTGGCCTTACTATAAGTGGAGATAATAGGATTTTCAGTGCCTGTTTTGTCTATTTTTGACAGTCAGCTACTTGGGGCAGGTGCTGCCATTCTCCATGTTCACTTAGCGCCTCACATAATAGAATTCCAATCTCTGTTGATGCTTCTGTGTGTTATTAAAATACAAAGGATGTCAAACAGAAAAAGACATTTAAGTGCTCAAGTGCCATGGGAACAATACAGGTAATGCAGGCATTTTTCTTCATCCTTACAAACCTGCTGCTAAATATAAAAAGGTGTCTGTAGCTGTTCTACTACCTATACATAAAACAGAGGCACATCAGACAAAGTTACATTACTGGTTAATGCATGCTGGGTGCCTTCCAGAAGAGCTATCATGAAATGACAGCAGTAACTCTGACTCCTAGTCGCTAAAGGACAATAGTAATTTGAAACGTTACTGTTTTCTTATGTAGCATCTAGCATGTTTTTGGATGCATAATGAAGTTCTGTTCCATTCCTATGGATTTCATTGTTTCTTATCCCTACCAATGTCTCTTGTTTGAGCTTCAGAATCTACAACATTTTGTAAAAACCTCTCCTGTAGTACAACAATTGAAAGGAGGGAGGGAAGAATCCAGGGATGCTGGAATTTTAGATGAAAACACTTCAAATGAAAACTCAGACATACTATTACTTGACTGGCTTTGTGAAAAAGAGATGGAAAGACAAAGCGGAGGTGACAGCTAATCATTTCAATGAGAGTATCCTAAGCCATGGGGATGTAGGATGAGCAGAAGAAACAGCACTAGGTCAGATTCAGGACTTCAGAAATAATGGAAGGAAGGTCTTCCAGCAAAGGAGACATGGCATGTCCTGCAGGACAGAAGACAGAACCCAGAAAGAGTCCATGGGAGATGGCAGCTGAAGGCTGTGCTGGCTCTTTGGAAAACTGTCAGCTCTCCCCATTTATGCATGGAACTAGGGCCAACAACTGTTGCCCAACACAGCTCCCGCATCTCATGGATTGTCACTGCACTGCCACAGCATGTCCCTTGCTCAAGGGCCTCAGGAGCTCTCAGCAGAGCTGTCTGGCATATGCACCCTGGGATGTGTCTGGGGCTTTACACTCTGCCTTGGGAGCCATGAAAACCTGTGTCTTAAGGAGCTGAACAGCAAACGACCTTACATCAGGTGCAACCTCCCACCACTTGCTCCATGTCTCACAATGAGGCACAGAATAGGTTAAAGAAAATAGATGTCACTTTGCATGTTTGCACAGGAGGTAGGATAGGAATGCGATGCAAGGTTTTGGTATACTGCTCTGGGATCTGTATAGGGACAGAATGACAGTAGATGTTCACATTTTCTTTAAAATACAGGTAGCTGAAGAAGCTTCTCTAGGCTATGGTTATGTCTTGTTCGGTCAGATCCCTGCAATTGCACAGAGAATGTCATCTCTGCTCCATGCTTGACTGAGAGAGGCTCAGACAGCTGGTGAGGGTCAGTACTGTGCTGCTATCTGTGGGGCCAGATAGGCACAAGGTATTTTCCAGCATATACAGAGGTACCTTCACACCTGGGAGTAGGCTCTGGAGGATGGAGTCACAAGGTAAGCATTGAGCTGCTTTCACACAGCATTTTCCTCCTTACCTAGTCTGTGACAAAGGAGCCAAACTACTGCAGAGGGGGATGTACATGAGTCAGGCTGCGGCTGTCTGGTCCCAGGAATGGGGGTGACACTGACTCAGGGGCTGGGGCAGCCACTCGCCCTCTGCACAGCCCCCTCCCTGAGCTGCCTGCTGTGTCCCTGTTATGCCTCTGCTGTGCATCGATGCAAGGCAGGGGGGCAGCCTCTTCTCCCTGGTAATAGGTGATAGGACAAGGGGAAATGGTCTGAAGTTGCGCCAGGGCAGGTTTAGGCTAGACATTAGGAAAAAACTTCTTCACAGAAAGGTTTGTCAGGCACTGGAATGGGCTGCCCAGGGCAGTGGTTGAGTCCCCATCCCTGGAGGGATTTAAAAGACAGCAGTGTTAGGTTAACAGCTGGACTTGATGATCTTAAAGGTCTTTTCCAACCTAAACGATTCTACAATTCTAAGACACAGCAGGGATTTTTTTTCCCCATGGTAGAGAGTCTGTAAAAATACTACAACATGCTTTTAAGTCAAACTTGCTCTTTAACTTCCTGGATTTTTTCCTCTTTTCCAACATAAAAGGCAACAGCTAAACAAGACAGTGGTCTTCAGGAAGTCCAAGAAAATGAAGGTTTTAAGCACAGGTTATCACTAGCCATAGCAGTGACAAAGTCTGATTCTGTCAGACTTTCACTTTCTGCTGTCACTTACTTTGCAAACATTCCCTTTGTCTTCACTGAATAAAGGTGGTAAAATCTGGCCCTTGAGAACTTGCTCTTTTCAGGGCTTGATGCCAAAGGGGGAACCTGAGCTGGGCTTCCACAGGAGGACCCCACATTTAAAAGAGGGTGCCAGTCCAAAGCTCACCGGAGTCAGAGAAGATAGGTTAGATCTATATTAAGTCAAGATGAGCAGACCAAAGGGACAAGAATCCCACCACAGAATTCTTCCTGCCTGAGAAACAGATACCAGATTTTATTCTGTATACTGTGCTGTATGTCTTGTACAGGACAACATTTTATAATTAAAAGGATAATGTTCACAGCAGATCAGTGTGCATGGCAATAAACATTTCCTGTGGCTGATTAAGTACCAAAGCAAAGTTGAGGTGTTTGAGAACCACTGAGCTCTTTATTGTGCATGTGTCTTCCAATGCCATGAATGTTGCTCCTGCTTTGAGAGAGGGGAAGAAACAATAAACCATAAAACAAAAGATTATATTCATTGCCTCATGAAATCCTCTTTCTGATATTGCATCATGTCCCAATAAAGGCAGGATTTTGCAGAATAAATATTTTGGAGAGCTCCAAATGTCCAAAATTTGGTATTTCAATAGCAGCACTCAGCCCAAGAATTGCTGCTTGGCTGAGGGAAAGCTCTTTTGAAAGGGAAAGCTCTCGGGGTGATTTTAGATTTTTCCTTTTTGCTTCTCCCCTTGAAAGAAGAAAGACAGCAACAAAAAGGAAGAATATTAAAACGTGAAAAAAATCAATTGAGAAAAACATGCTACAACTCTAAAAGATCCCACAGCCAGTGTCAGCCTAGCTTCTCCATAGGGACACCCAAATTCAAATCGCCTTGCCCAACACTTTATGAGACTAGTAAAAATCATTCCCCTGATGTCTCATTCAGGACATGCAGAGAGTTAGTCATGATTTACCATCAAAATACGATATAGAAGTATTAGGGGTAAAATCCTGCTCTCAACCTAAAAATCATGTTCGACTGCTGTACAGCACTCAGCACATCATGCTCAGCACATCCTGCAGCAAGGCCACAGGAGACAATGGAAAACATCATGCACTGTAAGAGCATTCCTGGTGTGCAGCACCATGACAATGTATAGCTGTGCAAATGCTAGGGTAAGACGTTCTTCATCCTGCCCCCATTCCTCCCCATCCCCATCTCCAGCTCTCAACTGCCCCCTCTGTTGTGCCAAAGCAATGATTTTGGGGCTCAGAGTGAAGTCCCAGCCTGCACACCCCCTCCACAACCGAGGGACTCTTGAACTAATGCCACATGGGGTCAGGAACAAACAACTGGAGGAAACACATAAATGGCTTTGAGATGAGGTGAGGGATTGTTCATCCAGCCATACCCTGAGAATTTGAGAGTCACTTAATTTTAGCAAAATTAAGATTTCCATTTTAGTATAGCAAGGTTTTGGGATAGCTTCTTTTTAACATTTAATACTTACTGTAATAATGTAGCGAATGAAAAGGAATAGTTTAAATCAAGTCCTGTCAATTAAGGTGAAGAATAATAGTTCTCAAGTTGAGAGAGGTTAAATTCAATTTGGTCATTAAGAAAACTGAAAGAAAAGTTTGATCAGGAACAGTCTCCTTAATGAGGTGGTTGTAGCTAATTCATTAGAGAAAATGAAGTTGGCAATAAGGATTCTGCACTTTTCTGACATTTAGTACTGTTTCCTGTGAGCAGTTCTGTAGCTGACCCTCTTCCACAAGGGCTGGAGAACCCAAGACCAATATAAAGGTACATGATCTCATATGATTTTATATGTTGCATTTCTCCCTTAATTTAGCAGGCTGTTTTAAAGATTTATCCACTTCTATTCTACATCTATAACAATATATGACTGTGGCTTTGAGGAAACCCAAGCCTCCTACCTTGATCAATAGAGTCCAGAGCTGCTAGTCTGAAGTGTGCGTGAGCATCCCACTCCTCTGGGGACGTTCCAAGAGTAGCTTCAGTACTTTATTTATTTACTCTTACTTTATGAAACGAAAGCCAAAACGCAACAACCAAAAGAACCAAAAGAAAATCCCCAAGCTACAGAACAATAAATTTGTTTGAATGTTATAATCTCTCTTTCACTCAGCTCTACAAATTACATGACAACAAGCTCTGCAATAACAAATTGTTTGGTTTGCTATTGTACATTAATCTTTGCTAGAATTCATAAACAAACTTTAAGTCAACAAGCATAGGCTTAATTAAAAAATTTCCAACTCGGTACTATTTTACTACCCTTCCCTAGATTAGGCAATAAACCATGGAGTTTACACAATTTTATGTGAAGCAATTTTATTTTTTTTCCCCTTAAATGGCTCATGTGAAGGGTAACTTCCTTGAAGCAATTGTGCTTTGCTATAGTCATCTATTTGTCAGTGCACTGCTTGAACTGCTTTCTACCCCTTAAGGTAAAACAGAAAAGGCTGGATTTGATCAGAGTTAGGAGAGGGAGAAGCAACTAAAAGTATCTATTAGTGCTTGAGGCATTATTTGAATTTTATTTCATTCAGTAGTTCTTAATCTATGGTTTTCAGATCCATGGAGGGCTGTTTCTAATGGTCTTGAATGGACTAAAAGACCAGCTGTGACAATTGTCAGTGGGCTTAAAATAATTTTTAGAGGTTCTAACAGAATAAGGGAATCCTCAAGCCTGAACTGAGATGTACAAACCAAAATCCACTAAAGGCAGCAGAGAGACTAACAGGCTTTGGATCAAACCCTTGCAATAAATGTTCAATGTGAAAGTTGCTCAATGTCATAAAGAAGGACAAGGACAGCAAAGAAGAGACCTGAATCCCAGGGGCAGCCTGTTAAACACAACCCTGAAGTTCTGGAAAAAAAAAAAAACAGACAAGTATCTTTGACCAGAACTGGTTTCAAAATATTTATCAGAAATAAGTTGAAAAGGATGTCTCTAGCAGAAGCATTTACCTCACTTGGTCATTGATAACCAGCACAGCTAATTTTGGTGCAACTTTCACCTTAGCTCAAGCTGTGCCTTCAGCTCAATGACCCAATGAATTTAGTTTATTCGAAGTGAGCTCTGCATTCATTTTTGAAAGCCTGCTACTAAAAAACCAGTCAAGTTTAAATTCTGCAGAGCATGTTGCCTCGGACAACTGCATTTGTGCACATGGGCCCTTTTCAAGGTGCAACTTCCCCAGTGGTGAGGCAGCCTTACTATCCTGGCCTCCCAAAAACTCCTGGCCTTGGTTCCTTCCTCCTTGCTCCACAGTCTTGACCAGCCCCGGTTTTGGCATGTCTTCTGCAACATCCAAACAAAAAGCATCTATTCTTTGGGTAACTAAATACATGCCAAGGAAACAGGTTCTTTTTCAGAGCCTTGCAGCAGTTCAAACTTTGGCTGCTGCTACATGTGGAAGCACAGCAGCATGTGAACACAAATGGGCCAGCAGAAAGGGACACAAATCCAAAATAAGGCAGCGATGAACTTCTCATCATTCTGTCCAGTAGGCACCAGAGTTTTAACTCTGGTCTTACATACGTCCTTTGTTCCTGAAGGACTGTTTTTCCTTTTAGGGATAATACAGTATCAAAGCAGGCACTGTGATCACTGCTGAGGAAGGACTTTTCTGGAACTGGGGAAATAGTTTTACTTGACCAGCATAAAACACATGGTTTTGGTTTGGTTTTACTGACTCTCAGGGCATAAAAACACACAAGTAACAAGTTTTACCTGGAGAGAAAAGAGTGCCTACCTTTTAGGTCTAGTCTGCAAGAGTTCCCTTTCAATTGCCCGCTTCTTTCCTGTGGTTTCTGTGGGAGAAATCCCTGTTACTGGGTGAGATAGCTGCGTTTACATTTAAATAGGGATTTTTTTCAGGTGACTCTTAAGAGACTAACTGTAGCTATTAATGGGCTCTAATGAGAGTGTTAATTTATATAGTTTCTGATGTGCAGCCGTGATTACATCTTGGATAAGGAATATCCTTGAAATAACTTGTGAATGCAAGTTCTCAAAGCAGTCTTCTGGGACTACTTTAGAAGGGAAGCAACTCTCCCCAGGAGAATCAGCCACGGCTGATTGGCACTTCCTTGGGACACTGCCAGCAATGGCCTTCTTTTTTCTTTACCATCTTGGAATAGTAAACATTACTTTTCTCCTCATTTATTGTCTTCCCTTTGTCCTCCTCCCTTGCATAAAACTTAAGAGCTAAAAAATGGAAGACAAAGGCAACAAGGTTTATGACATTTTTTCAAACATGAACAAAAAAGTCATCTCCAGAGAAATGCTGGTTATTGTCACACCTGCAGTCTAATAACTGTCATCCTCAAGAGAGACACATGCTGTAATTGAGCAGCACTGAAATGCCAGTGCTACTTCATTACTTTTAATATATGCCTCCCTTCTGTAAACCAACATATCAAAATCATAAGCATTAAGAGCAATACTTAATTTCCAAATGAGATTTCTTTCAACTAAGAGTGCAGAAAGTCATAGTTGTGTCTTTCAGCTATTTTTGAAATATCACTGGGCTCAAACCAGTGTGAAGTCCTCTTCTTTTTTTTGTTGGTTTTAATTTTAAGCTGTTATTGCACTGTATGGCTTCAGCTTCCTATGCCTTGCCTGCATCCTCTAGAAGTTAGCAGCAGCACCTCTCCCAGTTGCCTAACTGTGCTTCTGAAGCAATGAGAAGTCACATACCTGCTGCAAACCTTTAGAGAAGTGGTTACCCCAATTCCCAGGCTCCAGACTTACACAGGCACCTGGCCTAGGCTTTGAGAGTAGCCCTTTTCTGTGCTTCAGCCTTGCTCACTTACATGTAATGCGATGTGCAGTTAACGTGTGTTACCAGAAGTCCCCCTACCTTGTTTATTATAATACGTGCACAAGATTTCTTCAGGCCCCTCAGAACATCTTCGGAGCAGAGGGTAAAAGCATCTTACAGAAACTAAGGTACAATTTTGGGCTCTCCCTTTGGTAAGCACCAATGTGAGATGCAATAAAAACATGCACTGAAGTAATTCACACCATCAAATGTTCTTAAAAGCTGCTAAAATACACTTCAGTTTTGTTTTTCTTTTTTTTTTTCCCCTTCTCTCTTTCCTTCCTCCCTGACACATATTTGCAGAGAAGTGTCTACCTGGACCTTTGCCTGCCCTCTATCCCAGTGTCCATTTCCTCACCCTGAGCCACTGAATTAACTCAGTAAATGTGTACCAACACCACAACAAGCAGGATAGTCCTTCCTAAATTACTGGTGGTTTCAAATGCCTCAAGTCTCAGGCTGCCCCTGAAAAGCATCAGAGATGAGAACCATGTTGCTCACATGCCAAAAAAGCAAAAACACTGAACATTGACAGCAAAAGTTAAGGTGAAACAAGTACTGCCTGCAGCACAGTGCAGTCGTGGGCCCTTTCCTTTAAGGGGTTTACTTCTGTCTGTGCAGGGATCATGTTTGCAGAATCAAAACATGTGCCAGTTCTGTAAGCACAGGTAGCCCATCAGGTCCATCACCCTGAACACAGATGTGCTTTTCTGCCATCACGAGTGGGGAGCTGTCATCTCCTGGACAGTTGACTTTCCTACAGCAACATTTTCCCCTCTGTCTTGCCAGCCTTATTAAAGGCATCATTTTAAAATGCTGTGGACATGACAGAACTGGGCCTTTTGACCTCAAGCCTTCAGCTGACCTATGGCTGAACATACAAACCATAGGGCAATTACAGCCTCCCATGCATTATGCTATACAACAGATGTTTGGTTTGCAGCAAAGAAGCTCACACACAGAAAGCAGCTATAAGCCCCTTTAACACAACAGCAGTGGCAAATGGGTTTTTAACTCACATCAGCAAATGTAAATCCAGAATATTAAAAGCACAAGTGTGCTGTTAAAGAGAATAAGAGACGAATTAAAGTCACAGCACCACCAAGTTCTGGTAAGATAGCCAGTGAGAATAGAAAAGGAAGTAAAACCACTTCCTCCTGCATCCTTCAGGCTCACTTGTCATGAGAAGCTATAAAGTTAAGGGCTGTAGGAGAGTCAGAGATCAAAACTGTGATGAGCCTTTCCTTAGGGAAGATACCTGCATTGAAGCTCCTTTTCCATCACATCTTTCCATCCCCTCAACACAAAGGCTTGACAGCCTAAATCTAAATGCTGTAAGGAAGACCCATTCATAAAGTTCATTTTCACAAAAAGAGCTTTCCTGCAGAAAAAAATAAGACCTATGCTGTTTAATCAGTAAGCAATCTTCTTCATTTAGTACTGACACTGTGGACAAAGCAAAAGGTCCAATGACATTCAGCCACAAGCTGCAGTAAGCCTTCCTCACACGGCCAACAAGGTTGCTCAGTCTCCCTTGCCTGTCTCAAGCTTCCATATCATTGCCAGTGTGATAGCTAGGGCATATCACATCAGGATGTATGGCCAGAACTGTCTGGAATGTATCAAAGGGGAAAGTTTCCCTATCATAAGATATAGTTTAGATAGAATCAAATCGTTTTGCAGGAATATGGCAGTGCTGGTCATGTTTTAACTAAGGAATTGTCCAAGTGTATAGTTTGACTCTCTCTTACTGCTTTAGTAAAATGGAAACATTTTGTTTAGACAAATCAAATGAAGTCTTTCTAGATTTGTGAACAGAATTTTGGCAGAATTTATGCTTTAATGAAAAGTTTCATCTTTTGACTCCAAGGTGCCAGAATCCTTCCTGCATGCTGACTGTCATAGCAAGAAGTGACCAAGAAATCTCCTTGGGTTCTTCTCTAAAACACACAGCTGATAACAGAGACCTAAATACTTTACTGTCTACTACCTATCTTCAAAATTTCATTTTCATAATCATGTGAGGTATTTTTACATCTGCCTCATTAGTTAGTGAGTGTTGCAAATGCATCAAAGTTAAATATCCTCATACTTCCTCCAAAGCCTTTCTTTCTGTGATGGCCATGAACTTACCCAACCGCCACACCAGCCTGTCCATCCCATCCCTATGAGCTAAACCAGAGTACTAACCAGCCCACTGAAAAGGGGAAGGAAGGGAAGGTAGGCACTTAGCTCCGCAGGGGAGCTGAAGCATTACACCTACATTAGCATTTCAGTTTGGATGAGGAGAGTGCTGTTGAAGCAAACCTCTGAGGATCCTTGCTTACTTCTGCTTTGGTTTGCACCACACAGCTGTCTCAGACTGGGGTGGGGGTGGGGTGTGTCCTTCAGGTGAGAATAACTGTACAGTAAACTAAGTTGTGCTCCAAGTGTGCTTTTAATGTGCTCCAACCTCCAGTGAGCATTCAGTCCATAAAAACTCCCCAAGAAAATGGACAGTAAATTCCCCCACCCTCAGAACAAACATGGATGGCCACTTCTCCGTTTTGGTTGCTTCCTTGTACAGATCCAATCCTCCCATGCTGTACTCTTGCTGATACAGATCCAGTCACAGAGGAGAGACCATAGGTCCCTTAGGGCACAAGCAATCTAATTGCGCTTTCTGTCACTAACACCAGCAAGGGAGCACCTGAGAGACACAGAACTTTGACACAAGAGACAGCAACATAATTTCTGGGTTCAACACATCATCCAAGAGAAAGAGCAGAGGAGTTGGTTCTGTCTCTGAATCTGCCAGCCAACACAACATCTTCACTTTGGGAAGCACAAGGCAAACATAACACACAGTTTTAGGAAACAAGACAGAGCTCTGATGGATTCCCAAGCAGGAATGAAAAACACAGTGTTTGAAGCATAAATGGACAAAAGTGCAGTCAGGAAGAGATTTCTTTTTAGGGCAATTAAAAAGGTTCCTTTCAAATTGCAGTGTCTGCTGAGCAGATGCCTCAGCATGTGTCATCAGGAATTGCATCTGCCCCCTTGTCCCTTCCATTTAATTTTATCTAGAAGTAGAGTTAAATGCTAAAGACTGCTCCTCTTTGCTTTGCACTCATTGTCAGAAAAAAAAAAAAAAAAGACATTTTATCTACACTCTACAGCACAAACAAAAGCTTTCTAAGTCCAAGCTCTCACTGTTACAATCTACAGACCATTCCTATAGAGCAGACCAGTGGTCCTCTAAAACCAGTTTTTCGCTTTCCTTGTTTAACTACATTTCAGACCTGAAATATGAAGAGCTCCACTTGGGGTGACACTGCAATATTGAGCTAAGATAGGGCAGTGCCAATTTTTTGTTGTTTCCAGCTCCTGTTGAGAAGGATGTGCACTCTGAGCTCACAGGGAGTGCATCTAATATGCTACAATCTAGGCTTTTTTACAGCAGCTTTGTTTGTCACATTAAAGTTGAATAGCCTCTATAGTCTGAATTTGTTACATTGCTTTAGGGAATTAGCTGCCATTTTGCATTATATTATTACGTTAAAATTACTTTAAAATGTCAGTTTGCTTTTAAAACCACAAAATGTAATTTTACTTTGTTTCCTTAAAAAATTATTTGATTCCCAGAGTCATGGGACATGCCCGAGCCACTGCTACCTGCAGACTCTTCAAGACACAATCTTGACAAGCTCAAGGCTGCTTCTACCTAGGGCCACAACAGTTTTATTTTAGCTTGGATGGCTTTGTATATTTTATAAATTCTATTCAGATGGCAAAATTCACATAAAGAAAATCCATTTAACTGGAAATCTACATTAACAGAAATTACAATGTAAATAAATAGTAAATAGTTCTTTGAGGAGAAGGGAGAATACTGGGTTAGTAACCTGGAAGCCCTGGGGCTTACTCTGTAGTCCAGTGTCATAATGGGTATCAGGGACGACTGTTTTGCTAGCAATGCATTTACATCTGCCAAAGAGACAGATGTCAAGGAAAAAACCCCTTAAGTCTTTGTGGATGAAGCCCTGAAAAGAATCAGGGTTCAATTACTGTCCCCCAATATATTGCTTGTGCCTAAGGAAGGTGAAGTCTAGGACTCAGATGAGAAGAATTTTTTTTTAATCAAAACTTTTGGTTAAAAAGTTGGCTTATAAAGTTTTGACTTATAAATTAAAATAGAATAGTGCTCATAAATGCATAGCCTTTTGCCATTTTTGCTACCAAGAAGTAGGTAGGAAGGGACAGGAGGGAGAACTCAAGTTTCACAGTCAGTTTTCAGCGAAAATCCTTAAAAAAACCCCAACCCACTTTATAGGAGAGACAACAGAAGAAAACACACTGTTAAAAAAGCTATTAACCCATTTTGAAGCCAGTTTTGTCAGTGGATGTTTAATTACAGAGAGACAAACCACACCAAAGAATCTAAGGAGTTGGACCTATATTAGAAGGAACGCTGCATTAATCCTGAAGAAGAAAGAAAGGAAACGCATAGCCCCAAAGGACTGACTGCAA
>NW_009258754.1:6357293-6448524 GCF_000687185.1 Egretta garzetta
AGTCTAATTGGTTTTTAAGCACATGAGCTGGCTAGGCTTTTCCCAGAGGTTGTTAATGAATAATTTGACCTGCTGAAGGACCAAATGAGAGTTTATTGCTTAACCTTGTTAACCATAGTAATTGTAATTAAGTGGTAGCCTGGGAGAGTCCTTTAGCAGCATCCTGGTAAGGCAAAGCAGAAACTTAATGTTTAAACACATGATTAAACTTGTCATAACTACTTCATCTTGCACTCAGAGTGCAAATTTTAACCAGTATTCAAGACATTTTGCTGACTTGTTTATGTTGATTATCAGCACTGCACAACTGCTATGGACTGCAGTGAATGCACTATTGCATTATTTATGCTTTGGAAGCACTTTGAGACTCTAGCAAAGGTAAAATGCTACACAAATTCAGAGGTCCAACAAATGCCCAGTCTAAAAAACCCACAGAGAACATATTGAGCAAGTACCCCCACTAACTACATGACACAGCCTGCCTGTTCTGATCATCACTTTCTGCCCTGTGATGATGAGTCACTGACAGGCAGGAGAATTCCCATCTTCCCACTTGTGCTGTTTCCTTACAAACAAATCGCCATTTAGAACACAGTAGCCAACACACTCATAGATAACAAACAGTTCCTGTAGCGTATTTGTGCTTCCTTACCTTTCTGAAACATTTTATTTGGTTTTCATGACTTTTCAGAATTTGCCACAGAGCATTTCTCAGTGATACAACTGCTCCTTTTCAGGATAGGTGCTGGCTCCCACCTGCCAAATACAACTCCTTGCCCATCCTGGCACCAGAAATTACCAACCTCACCTCCTGTTACTGGTCTGGTAGGATCAACTCCCAGATCTTCAGTCTCTTCATCACAACATGGATCAAACTTGGCATTAGGGTTCAGAGCCCCTGGATGACTCAGCTGTACCTTACACAGAACCACCATGCCATGGTTAGACATATTACTCTCAAGGGCTGGATTGGTTTTTTTTTATTTTGGGCTTCATTGCCTTTCCTAAAGTTTAAAATATGGTGCAGGGTCAATCTAGAAGCACTAATGCACACTAGTTGGAACTAGGTCTACACAAAAGAACTGTTTGGTGTAAATTTAAGCTTAGTGCAGCATACTAGCTTTTAGGGGTCAGTAGGTATCAGATAAGCACTCTCTTAGAATTAGAAGCAAAATCCAGGGTTGCAGGGGGTGGTGAGTTAGGAGAAGAAAACGTGTCCAGACAGTTCAGTGGAGTTTTTTTTAGAAATTATATGCTCTGGGGCTGCCTCTAGCAACTGGTTGGTTTAGGAGCTGCAGTTTTACAGATGTCACTTAATGTCCCAGTCCTAAAAGTGTAAGTTATATACTCTTTGGACCAGACAGACCAAATTCAAGTATGGTTTAAATCCTGCTCTACTCAGCGTGACTCTTCAAAAATGGTGCAGTTCATCTATCTTTGTCTTCAATAATGCAAAACCAAAAGAAACCAAACAAAAAACTACATACCAAAACTCAGATTACTCATGATGGCTGTGCATGAGGATATTTACCCAAGCTAGTAAAGCTGCAAAGGTATAAACCAATACAAGACAAGAAATGGTTTGGCACAGAAAAAATTTAAATGTTCTTTGTGATCATCCCTATTAATCAGCATATGTATATAAACAGACTTAGGGTCCCTATCCTACAGCTACACAGGGCAGCTAGAGATGTCCACTTTCCATGCTTATTCACAATATTGTGTCCTGAAAGCAGCCATTGGCACATCTCATAAAAGCCAAATATAAACAAAATAGGAAACCAATTCACTGTGCAACATTTCAGTTACAGGAAAAAAAAAAAGACAGCTAGTAGATCAGCTGGGGTACAAAAAAGTTAATTCAAAAAAGAAGGTAGAGAGAAAAATATAAAAGGATAATCCTTTGAAATGATAAAGGTTTTGTGTAATGCTTAATTTAATCAATATATGGGACTAGACAAGGATCATCTTCACAAAGGATGACATAAAAGGATTAGTGACTTCCAAGCAGCACAAACCTGCACAGAGACATGTTTATTACAGTTTGGAATTGTTTCGTCTCCAAATAAGATTTTTAAAATTCAAATTATTTGAATAGAGGTACAGGTAGAAAAGGCGATGGATTTTATTTTTTCTACTGTTTTTAAGATGCAAATTAAGAGATTTAATTTAATAATGTTAATCCAGAGCTACAGAAGGGGTAAGATCCTACAGAATTTATGAGATTGGGATGATCCAATTATTTATGTTGAACAACTGAAAAAGAAAAAATTTCAAGTATTTTTTCCTTTCAGGTTTGAGTCCCTAGGATCCACTTTTCAAGCTTCCAACCAGGCAATGCCAGCTAGACTCTTTAAAATGAAAGCTGAGACTCATGCGATCATATGGTTCTGTGAATGGGGACTCTTAAGGAAAAAGTGATCAAAAGTGCAACTGAATTGATGATGTTGTCCAACATACAGGCTGCACAGCAATGAAGCAGCAACCTATAATGTGATCAGAGACAGACAGCAACAAACCAGACTGAGAACGCTTTTGAACTTCCTATGACTAGGAAAAATAGGATTTGTTTCTTATTTTGGATTTTGCTCTCAACTCTGCATTGTCATTTTCAAACAAAACCACATAAATTGATCATCTGCTTAAGGCCCCCAGCTTGTCACATATCTCTAGGACCACTTTCACCAATTAAAAGTTCTTTTCTTCTCAGATTTCTGTCCTTGGAAGTCCTTTATCCTATGGTAGTTCCCCCAAGTTAATAGACATTAATCAGTAACAGCCAAGAAGTTATGTTGGAAACTCAATAACTGAATCTGGGGAGAAAGAGGAAAATCCAACAGCAACTTTCAGCAATCTGGAATACCTTCCAGAGCCTATCTTTCAGATACACTGCAGTCAATGCACAAGGTAAGAAAACTCAGGAGAGTAAGGTGGACCAAATCCTTGACTTTGAACAGGCAGCTGCTTCTGCACACAAGGCCAGGGATATTATCCTGTGACAAGTGGCTGAAGAAAAAGTTGGTCTGCATAGAGCTTTTATTTCAGAACAGGAGGTGTCCATAGTATTTTTTACCTTCTGTGAGACTATAAGAATAAGCTATTAACATCAAGAAGTGCACAAATAAGCCTCAGCTATTATGTCTAGACTTAATTACAAGAAAGGTGGATTACAATAGTTTTCTTAACACACCAGCTCTCCCCGTTGCCTTTGGTGTTGATAGTGCAGAGACATGGCAATAGCCTTATAAGGCATTTGCAGCACTTTGGGTTTTCCTGTGGGGAACCTACCCACACAACACTCACACAGTCAGCCTGTAACACTCGCTATTAAGCAAGCCAGAGGAAAGATAGCAATATACCACAGCAGCAGCATATCAATATAATGTGTTCATCCATTTTGTGAATTTCAACTTTTGCATACCCACCAGGACTCAGGCAGGACTTCCTTTCTTCCCAAGTGGTACCAAAATACTTTCTCCATACACAGGTCGTCACCTGGATCACACAGATGTACCCAACTCCGCTAGGCCTCTCCATCATCCATCACTTTCTATACCCCTCAGAATTAAATTGTCCTAATACAGTTTTCATTCTTTCCCTCTGTGGAAAGTAAACACTTTTCTTACTTATTTCTTCACTATTTTATCTTTCTTTATTGAAAGCAGCTTCCCCAGCCTTTCTTATGTGCTGTAATCACTTCTCTTGTTCCGACTGCCATCTACCCATCTCCTTGCCTCTTTTCAGTATTTTGATCCTCTCCCTTTTTTTCTCATTCTGTCTTTCTGTTTGTTACCATCTGTCCCCAAGCTCCACTCCCAGTCTCAAGCAGAAGGGTATCATTTCTCAGTTTCCTATTCTCCTATTAGTTATGCTGCTGGTGAATCATCCTAATTGCAAAGAAGAACATACTCCCCATCATTTGTGAATTTGGTTTACAAATCTGATTGAGTGATAGGAATAAATATTACATAAAATGAATATGTAGAAATTAGCTAGCCACTAAGCACAACACTAAGGCTGTTCATACAGATAGGGAATATCCGGTGTGAAATCATAGGGTAGATATCCCAGTGTACTGTTTCATAGCATCAACCACAGTTTACAGCCAAAATGTAATTTGTTTCTGCAGAACACCATTAAAATTGACTGCTATTTCTACAAATGCAGATATAAGAGTCCTAACAGATCTGTCGGGTATTTAACAGAAATGGCAATCATAACAAGAGAGAACTGCTGTGTGCAAGAGATTCTTTTATAAACACAAGTAAGGCTTGGCTAAGGATAGCTCTCTCATACACTTAGTAAACAAGTATCAATGAAGCAATACATTAAATGATAAATATGGATGTACATTGGATATAAACTTGTGAAAGTCCCCAGTAAGTTGAAGATGGTGACACAGGTGGTTCAGATTTCAACATCAGAGCCAGGAGTCCCACATCCCACTGGGCAGCCTCCATTCACTCACTGGTAAAATGGGGAAAATGTCATTTGCTGTTCCTTCCAGGGATATTGTTAATTAATTAATTCTTAATTAAGTTTGCAAAATACAAATATCCTTGATTGAAAGGCACTGTAAAAAGGAAATTATTGTTTGGAGGATCAGAACTCTTGCCTGGGGAAAAACCTTTGGGTGTATTTTCTCATTAATGCTAATGGAAATTAAGAGCTTAATGCAAGCCAAGCTGAAAATAAGATACTTTACATTTGCATCTTAACTACATTTGCTTCATTACTTATTTAGGATCACTGATACATATAAGAAGGTGAGCCTCAGCACTCTGAGCTATAGTTTTTAAGTGGTCCTACATGCACAAATACATCCAAGTGAAAAAACCATATGCAATTATTATAACAGTACTTTCCTTAGAGTGATACGTGTGGTAGTATACAGAAACATGCCATTCTAAATAGATGGGCCAACCTCACAGAGAGCAAGAGATAATAATCAGGAAAGGCCAAACTCTACATCCAGTAAAAAGTATTGTAGACTGTAAAGAAAGGAAAAAGTGAGAAAGGAGATGTGGCACCTACAGTTAACTCCCATCCAAAATTGCGATTGAGAGCCTTTGTTACACCCTGAATACACCTGGATATGTTTAAGACCCTGACTGTCCTCAAACACTAACAAGTTGTTGCTTTGGTCACATCCAATTGCCTGCTGTGTCTTGACAGCCCAAGCAGTTTTCCACCTGGTCTGTGACCTGCCAGGTGCAGGGCTGGCATCTCCAGCCTTACATTCCTGTGACATCAGCCCTGGTGGGGAGGGTCTCGCTCACACACAGGGACATAGAAAGCAGCTGCACCAACCATGACAAAACACAAGCAGAAGAGGAAGACCAGGTTTTGCAGTCTCACATGGTGGGAGCTACATTACCTGATGGGAGCTGCTCAGGAGACAAGTCAAGCTCTCTCCTCTCAGGGGATCAGACACCTCACCCTGCAAACATGCAGGTTCATCCTGCCATTTCCCACACCCAGCAGAGGAGATGGGGTATGGGGCACCTTCCCACCCCACATCTCACGTGAGCCCCCTAATGTTAGACTACCATGGCAGTTTCTGTCTTGGCCTTTCCTACAGCCCGAAGAATAAGTAATGGCATCATATAGAAGAGCTTCAAGAGAGAGAAGTCAAATAGCCCCATCCCATCACTCTATGTGCCTTTCAACTCCTACCTGACAACATGAGATCATATGACATGCAGATGCCTTTACTAGACAGGCAGGTAGGTGACCGTACAGACTTTCAGCTGTTGGTATTCCTTGTGCCAGTCTGAGCTTTCTGTTTGCATTTCACACGCCAAGTTACTCTATCTTTGTTAGCTAACTTCCTTTTGCTCTCTGGTCAGGGGCATTCCCTAGTTCTCGTACCTCAGCAATCAAAATTAAAGACGGGAAGCCACCTTTAAAAATAAAGATACTTGTTTCCCCTACGAGTGCGTGGTGCTGAGTTGCCAGCCGGGTTAAACCACGACAGGTATGGGGCACCTTCCCACCCCACATCTCACGTGAGCCCCCTAATGTTAGACTACCATGGCAGTTTCTGTCTTGGCCTTTCCTACAGCCCGAAGAATAAGTAATGGCATCATATAGAAGAGCTTCAAGAGAGAGAAGTCAAATAGCCCCATCCCATCACTCTATGTGCCTTTCAACTCCTACCTGACAACATGAGATCATATGACATGCAGATGCCTTTACTAGACAGGCAGGTAGGTGACCGTACAGACTTTCAGCTGTTGGTATTCCTTGTGCCACTCTGAGCTTTCTGTTTGCATTTCACACGCCAAGTTACTCTATCTTTGTTAGCTAACTTCCTTTTGCTCTCTGGTCAGGGGCATTCCCTAGTTCTCGTACCTCAGCAATCAAAATTAAAGACGGGAAGCCACCTTTAAAAATAAAGATACTTGTTTCCCCTACGCTAAGTTGTTTCTTCTGTACGATAAGCCCATAAGCACTAAAAATTATGAAGTTTACATAAGCATTGTGCTGAACACTAATAAACCAAAAATCTCAAGAGAAGCCTTCAGAGCTTCCCTTCCAAAAAATCACACACTTTTAGAGTAGTAAAAAACATTTGAGTAGGATTATATCTTCAACCACTGTCAGGGGCTTTTATTTTCCCTTCCAAAACGCAGTAATTCACAATATATTTTTTGGTTATCTGTAGTGTATTTTCCATTCTATTTTCATTTCAAAGAATGATGGGCCAAAATTATGCATAATAGGAATCAGGGGAATTTAGAATAATTTGTGTCCTCTTTGCTTAATAACTTCTGAGGGTATTCGAGGGTTAATGGCTTCTGCATTTTCAATTATGATAATGCTAAAAGCTGCATAAATTAGAGCAGCATATGTATTTTACTAAGGTATAATTCCAGGAAAGTCACATTTTTGTAAGAGGGATTTACCACACCAACTTATATCCTTCCCCTTAATTAATCTGTCCAAAAAAAATGTCATTTGTTGTGATGAATACGATAATCACCACATTTTGCAGACTAAGATAGACACTGATAATTGCAAAAAGAATCACTTGTGCAGCCTCACCCAAATGCACAGTTATCTGTTCTTTGCTAAGAAAATATGTCAAGCAAGCAAACTGTGTATAAAACTGTGGAACAGAGACACTGTCAAGCACAAACTTCTTTCATTAATAATCCCCTAAAACCCCTGTGCACCATGCTGGGTCACAACTGCTGGAGGCAGACCCCAGGTGCTCTAGGTTGGTGTGGTTCTTCACTGACCTCAAAGGAACAATGACAATGATTTCTTTTCTAAAGCATGGCAGAGCTTGGGACAAATCTGTAGGAGACCTCCATGGGACACAGAGCAGGCTGTAGCATGTCCTTCTGCAAAGAATTAAGATCTCCTCCCTCTCAGCCTCATCTTTTTCACACCTTCCTAAACCTTGGACCAGGTATAAAAACATGATGTGCAGGACAATACACTTGCTTCCCAAAAGAAGAAAACTGGTCGGTAGTGGGTAAACCTGGGTCTCTTTCCCCTCATGTCAGCTCCTGAGAGGGAGTCCCCAGTTACCCACACTGTCAGCCAGCTCTGTATGCCTTGTACCTCTTACACCATACAGCTACAGTTGCGATAAAGGGCTGCAGGGTGTCTCCTCCATCACAGGGCATGGGAATCATTTTGAACAACAGTAAAGGAGGAAGGAAGAGTGCTTTTAGCCTTTTGGCTTCCCTGCCTCTCCATAACTCCACACTACAGTACCTGCAGCTTGGGAGAGTGTAAATCCATTGATTCCCGAGGGCTGCAGAGCCAGTGGAAGCGTTCCTGCGAGCATCACTAGGTGCCAGGTGGACACCCCCATAAGCAAGCACTTCCACATGACATACTGACACCATCTCTCGATATACTACTACTGGGATTTCTCCTCCTCCCCCCCCCATCACCTTCCTGCAACAGCAAACAGCTGCAGAACTCTATGCAGAGTGAAATATCATCTGTCATCATGCTGACCTTTCAGTGCCTGCCCTCTTTCTTGCATTAAATCATGCTCTGTAATTTTGTCCAGATTCTTTTGGGAAGCATTTTTGTTTGTAAGCCAGTTCAAGAGTTCACTTCTCACACTGGGACAAGGGCTCATATCCTGTGATGATATCGCAGTGAAACAAAGAACAAATGTTCAAGTGAGATTTTCCAAACCCAATCATTGATCTATGTGCTCAAACAGGTGGAAAACAGGAGCTGGATTGTGCAAACTGACTTCCATGATGCCATACTGACTCTGCCACTTGAGAATTTGCCTCTCCTTTCCAAGGAGCACAAGAGTTGGGAGTATCCAGGTAAGGCTTCCTCCTCTTGGTTAAATAAGCCAAAGCTCTGTTCAAATATCTATTACTGCTTTCCTGTTTACACCATTCTTCAAAAATGTGATTTTATAAACTGCTATGGTACAGGTATGAAACAGCTACATTCAAAACAAATATTCCCTGCTATTCTAAATCTGCACAAGATGCCCTTATCAACTATTATTATTTTTAAAGTCTTTGGCACACTAAGCCTAGAATTGGTCTCAGGGAAATATTTGGAGACAAGAAGAAATTTACCATATGAGATTATGGGGGTTAAAAGACCATTATTTGTATGAAGCCACTCAGTTTCCACCCCATGTCATAAAAAAATAATAAACAAGGAAATACCCAAAGGAAGGACTACATAAATAGGTTATCATTTCATAGGGATTTACTTTGCCAAGCTTCAGCTTTATTTTACATGTTAAAAAAAACTATTGTTGCTATATATTAAAAACAAACACACCAACAAAAAACAAACCCCACAACTCTCCAAGGCCAAGGATTAGCTACCTGCCTACAATCATACTTGAGTCTAAATCACATGAGCTGATTTGGAGACATCTCTTTCCTGAAAATCTGCTTGGCAATTAAGTTGCTTTCCAAAAGAGCATTTGTAATTAAGAGTAGTGCTTGACTTGTTTCCATGTTATACCAGCCACAAAATGCATCCATCTCCACTGAACCTTCTAAGTGGAAAGCTGTCAAGACTGCAGAGAACAGCAGACAAGAGGAGGCAGCAGGCAAAAATGTATGCCCCATAAGAGACCCACTACAGACTTACTGGGCAGAGAATGAAGGCCAAGGACAGATGGAGTTCCCACTCCATCTACCAGTAGTCCCCTCCTATTGTCTGCTGGGCAGCGGGAAGGCTACAAAACTGTGTCTGCCTTTCCTTCCTTCCTATCATCATTGTAAGTGTCCCCAGCTAGGGCTGAGCCTCCTCAGGACACACTGGCTGCAGCTCACCTCTCTTTACTTCCCAGGGAAGCCCAACGCATTTTCTCTTGCGTAGAGCCTGGTGCCCAGCCTAGAAAGCTCTGCATTGAATCCCAAACTGTCATCCAGTAGCAGCTGAGGAACACCAACCCACACAGAGCATGATGGAGCCAGAAAAGCAGGGATTTGGAGCAATGACCAGGCATTACATAGCCAGTTGCCTTTATTATACCTGGCTGCACACATGCTTGCTATCAACCAAGGCCCAAGGGAGAAATATCTCCTGCCCAAGAGGGAATAAAGAGCAGACTCCTGAGTCTCCCCCAAAGAGCACAGAGCAAAGGTGCTTAAGTGAGAATAGCTAATTGCTTAATAGATGGTGGGACTGTCTGGTGGTGCACAAAAGACTGTTCTACAATACTAGACCAAAAATCTGTCTTGCTTTTTTGGGAAAGAAGGAAAAAAATTCAGAACAACTAGAGAGACAAAGTCTGCAACCAACATACTTTTAAAAAAAGAATCTCTGAAGATGCAAACAAGAAGAAAAGCCATCACATACCACAAAAGCACCTCAAAATACAAGCAAAAAAATACAGAAGTAGCCCTCTCCATTTCCCAGTATCTTACTGCAAGCCAAAGAAAGTACTCAAAATTACAGAGGTGAAAAAGGATGAAATCTGAGTCAGGCTTTTCCTACCTGGAGTATCTCCAAGAGCACCACGAGTAGGCTGCTTCACAAAGTGAAGTGAGCCAAGGGCAATGACAACAAGGCAGACACAGGGCATCACCTGCTGCAGCACAGGGAAGAGTCCCACAGCACCGAAGGGAGCAGAGTAGGCCCAGCAACAGCAGACAGCCTGCAAGGAGGAGGCAAGTCCCCAGTCAAGCCAGGAAATCAATTTAGCAAGACACAGCTGAGATCAGTAAGGTTTGAGACCAAGCAGGAGTGAAGCTCTGGCCTGAGCTTAAATACTGCACTGAGGTATGCCCCACCTCAGTCTCACACAGCTGTGCCCCATTAGCCTGATCCCAGGTTACAGCTGCCCCATATCAGAGCTGGCCTTGATTAGAGGCAGCCAAGGCTCTGGGGTGGGGAAGGGTTTGTGGTTCTAACAAAACATTAAGACAGCTATGAAGGGAATGTGGGGCATGTTGTGGACACCCATCTGGAAGACAAAAGAGAGCATGTGCTGGTGGAATTCAGTAAAACCAGCATGAAGTGTTTTGATCCTGGAAAGGAAAAGAAGCTATCTCCTTCCCTCTTCCTACTCCTTTAGGAGCTAGACTTCTGAGGAGAGATAATTAGAAAGTGAGTTTTATCCATGTAAACATTTTTGCATATTTTCTCTGACAGAAAACTGCTAGCAGGAACAGTGGTAGAGAAGCTGCAGTGTGCCCAGATAAGCACAGTCAGACCTCAAGCACGCTGATAGCCCCTCAAAGTCTAAGTTGCAAATGTGGTATTTTGGCTAATGAATCAGTGTAGCTTACTCTTGTCCCTCTTTCCCCTGCCAGCACTCCAAATCTCCACGCTGCTACTGCAAAGCAAAACCAACCCCCATCTCCAGTCTGCCTCCAGCGGCAGCTCCGCTTGGCAGGAACAGGGGGAATGGCAAGCTGCAGCGCGCAAGAAACAGCAGCAAGTGGCACGCCTGTACCTCACTCAAGATGTGGTCTTATTTCATGTGAAGGTTCTGCACAGGGTTTGTAAAGGATTCAGAAAAGAAATAGTTGTTTAAAAAATGATCAGCTGTTAAGAGTCACACAGCTTGAACATAACCTCAGCAGGTAACCATCTATAACACTTTTTCCTGAGCTTCTTATAACGGTCTATAAACACACACTAGTCATGTTATAAAAATATTAGAGATTTCTTTCTCATTTATTAACTTATCATAAATGGAAATCTTGCATAAAAAGGAACTTGGTACTTACTCAAGTCTGCAAGCTTGATTTTTCACTTTGCTTTTTTAACCACCGCTTATTTTAATAAAAGGGACATTATCTATTTCGCTTCATTTCTTTTGCGCATTGAGAAATGCTCAGCTATATCTTTCTTCTTTCCTGCACAGCAGTGCAAAGCAGAACATAGCACAGCACATTAGGGATGGCACTCACTGAGGGAATTGTTCTTTCTTGCTGCTCTCCTTGTGGAGAGAAAACAAATGGTCCCAGAGGTCTGTGTTGGGAGACAGCTGGAAAAGGCAGGCAGAGGGCTGCAGGCAAGGGTGAGAATCTGCTGGAAAGGTAATGAAGTCCAACGCTGTGCCTGGCAGACTACAAAATGTCCACTCAGTGGGGATCTGAAGGCAGGTGGTGGCAGTTGAAGTTCTCAAAGTTAGGGGAGCACAGGGAGCAGCAGATTAGCGTTAGTGATACTGGTTTCTTGTAGATCCTCTGGAGTCTCCGTATTTGCTGGAGAATCTAGCTATTCCATGAGAACGGACAAGGACAACTCTCAGTATCCCTGGTGATATTCTGTGGTGAAATACTCTCCCTTACCCTCTTCACTCAATTTCCACCCTTTTAACCTGGCACCTGATTAAACACTAATTTCCTGCTCAACAAAGGTGGCTTCCTTTGCCATCATTAACAGTAAAAGGGCTTCTATAAAGAAGAGATTCCTCTTCACAGGCCCTAGATCTGACTGCTCCCAAGTGGAATTTTTGGACAATAGTTCTTTCAATCGCTTTCATCCCAGCCTTTTCACATTCCCTCACAACTACCTTTTAAAAATCCAATAATTCTGTGCTGCTGTCTTTGAACGTTTCTTCACAAGTACCTCAAACAAATCCATTGGTATAATGACCATTTTCCCTCAGATGCAGTTTCTATCTTTTGTCACTTAGTGTTCATTTCCAACCACTACAGCTTCTGATCTTATTGATTGCTTAAGAAAAAGCAGCAAGAAAACAGTCCTGAAATAACCACCAGAAACATTCATCCTTCCCCAGTCATTCTGTAATTCTTATTCTAGTCAATAGTAGGGTCGTTAAAACCCTCCCATGATGACTGTGCTAGGCTCTTTATGAACCTGTAAAAACACTGGGTGCTCTGCCCTCACTTTCCATCCTGCAGATCTATTATAAGCTCCCCTTATCTTTTTCCATCATTTTTATTTTTCTCTTCCAGTTCTCTTTATTAGAGCAGCCAAGTCTGCCTAATCTGTTTTTACTGTAGACCTACTCCCAGGCTTACACATTGCTATTACCCCTCCTTTCCTATTGAATCTTCTCTTTTCCACAGGCTCCAGTTTTTGGCAGTGCAAGTGCAGGAGCGCCTGCTGTGATGAATGTGCCCTCTGCACGTGTCAATGTGTATGCAATGCAATGGAAGTGCATATTGGCTGGGGGAGTAAGAAGGAAAGTATTTTAAATGCTTTAAGAAGTAGTGTACACTGTACAGAAATTTAGTCCTGCTCTGAAAGAAGGTTGGTTGTTCTTCTACAGTGTGATTTTTCATACAAAGCATCTAAGGAATATGCTGGGACCTATTCTCATACATGGCCAAAGGAAACTCACAGCATGACCTAAACTACTTCAAGTGTATCAAGTAATTTATATTTGAAGTATGATATTTTTATACATATCAAGTAGTATCTTTCCAGGAAAAGAACATCCACTGATATCCTGGAGACTACTCAAAGAGTAAATTGCTACTTCAGGTCAGTAGGCCCATCAAACTTTGGCTCACTGATCAATTTCAGAAAACACTTGCATTGCTTTTTCTTGTATTTAAAATAAGGAGAATAGCAAACCTTGAATATTTTTTGCTCTTTGTGAGAACGATGTATGTAAATTTATAATTTTGGGTTAATGATTAAGATTCATAATTATTTGCTATTACAGAAAATCAGACTTTATTTTCTTATCTTCAGAGATGAAGTTAAAATTGCTTTAATAATGAAATCCACTTTTAATTTGTATGCTGTTTCTTCTGCACTCTCATTACTGATTCATAATTTAAGAATCAGGAGTGATTAACGGCTGGCTACACCACATAATGCTGTTAAGGAACAATAGCGCAATTCAGAAGGTTAGAGGCTCCCCTCATTCCACATTACACGTTAACCTGCACTGAAACTAATCGGCTTCATCCAAATTCAGGAGGTAAAAGGATGTGGTCCAGAAACCCCACTGGAAGTTATGTGAAGTTACTAGAGGAAAAGCCCAGCAAATATCATGAAATAAAAACTTAAAAGAAAAGCAGACACAGTGTTAAGATTTAATGGCAAGCTTAAGACTCCAGCCAGAGCCCATAGCAAAGAGTAATATTGCTGCTGCCTTCCTGCCCGGGAAGGATTGGTATCTCAGCCATCATGGCTTCTACCTGCCTCAGAAGGAGGAGCACCAGCAATTGGTGACTGCCAAACAGGGAGTCGCTTCCCCGTGTTTTCAGCTAACCTGTGTTTTCAGCTAACCTGTGTGGGTTGAGTGAGATGGTGTAAGAGTTCAAATGCTTGTCTCCTGCTTGCCTTCTCCTCCACAGCACTTTGCTGTCTACTTCTCTGACAAGAAAGTAGTGTACTTGCTAATTTTCTTTCTTCCCCTCTCACCCTTGTGATAACGCCACTCCACGTGGATGAGTGTCACAGGGAAGCAAAGGAATGTTTTCTCTTCTCCTAATGTCAGACTGAATGGACAACCTATGTCCAACTGTCTGCTGAATGGACAACCTATGTTTTTGCTTTCAGTTGTGAATCTTTGATGAATAAAGAAGTTTGATGGAAAGCTGGGTTTTCAGTTTTTCAACCTGTATTTTCTTGAAAGGGCAAATTAAAGGGTTCTAACACTGTTCTATCCACTTTGCAAATAGGCCTAATCTGGTGTACGCTCTCAATATATTGCATCTGGCACTGTGCATGGAAGCGTGGCTATTGATTTTCCCCTCTTCCCAGCCCTTACTTCCTGGCAGAGGGACGGGATGACAAAGGTGCTTTGTTAATCACACACAGAGTAAAGATACAGCAACTGCCGTATCTGACAGAGCCTAAAGCTTTTGTCTCATGGTTTCTAGGTCTAGTTGAGCTCATGTCTCTTTGCACGGTGTCTAGCAGAGAAATAAACCGGAAAAGAGCAAGGAGTGCTGTGAAATACTAAGTACCTAGCTGGGGAGCTCTTTATCTCTTAGACATAACAGTGCCCCATACTCAGCACAGCATCCTGGAGCACGCAGGAAAAAGCCCCTCCCAGCAGAATCTGACATGTACAGAAGTAGCCACAATGACTTTTCCTGGTTCTTCAAGGTTATTTTGATGATGCCTTATCATTTGGCCTTGGGATCAAATTATAAGAACTTATAATGCAATTTACAGATGCAGGCCCTAAAATGGAACATCAGCACATTCAAGCCTGTGCTGCTGAGGGGCAATCTGGGTGCCTCTAACACTGCAAAAAGTCATGCATATGCTGAGCTTTTCCTAGGGGCTTCACCCTACTGCTGCAAAACCAGCCCCAAGCCACTGAATTTGCGGAAGTGGGGCCTGCGACTCTGAGGAGTGAATCTAATGATCAGTTCTGACAGATCTATATGACAGACACTGACCACTGAATCCACTGGGGGGGTTAGGGTGGGCTGAGGGTGGCCAGATCAGGGTCAGATTTTGCTGCAGTACTTTTATTAAAGCTTGGTAGTGAGGAAGGAAGGGCTAGGTTATTATATACACATTTATCGTGCAACCAAACAGACTGCAGGTGTTACTAGCTGCACTGCACACAGCTGTATATAAGCAGTTTGAGATTCCACAGTACTTGTTTTGCTTACCATATTCTTTATTTCTACTGACTTTCATCCTAAGAAAACTACAGATGATTTCTTATCTCCTTACTTTCCAACACCAGTAAAAGCGTTCTCCTCTCTCCCTAATACCCAGACTGTAAACTTCCCGTGAGCAAACATCAAGCTCAAGAGTTTTCCAGGCACCTTTCCTGTGAAAAGCCACATGGAGGGTGGAAGAAGGCAGGCCAGAGCTGAATCCAGTGCTGCACTGAAATAATGCACTGCAGAAGCTAACCTGGATTTGCAAAATAGTGGTGGTGACCTCTGGTAAAAATTGGGAGTTAGATATTTACCTTGTTAAGGATTTACAGTGCCCAGAAACACAAACAGATTGGTAATCGCTGAGAATACTGATCGCAGAGGAGTATTGCCTCACTATTTTGGGTCTCTAGACAATAAGCAATGACTAAGTCCTTTGCTCAGGAGACATTTGATTCCATTTTTGTTAATTTAATTTTCTGTTCTCCTCTCTCCCTAATACCCAGACTGTAAACTTCCCGTGAGCAAACATCAAGCTCAAGAGTTTTCCAGGCACCTTTCCTGTGAAAAGCCACATGGAGGGTGGAAGAAGGCAGGCCAGAGCTGAATCCAGTGCTGCACTGAAATAATGCACTGCAGAAGCTAACCTGGATTTGCAAAATAGTGGTGGTGACCTCTGGTAAAAATTGGGAGTTAGATATTTACCTTGTTAAGGATTTACAGTGCCCAGAAACACAAACAGATTGGTAATCGCTGAGAATACTGATCGCAGAGGAGTATTGCCTCACTATTTTGGGTCTCTAGACAATAAGCAATGACTAAGTCCTTTGCTCAGGAGACATTTGATTCCATTTTTGTTAATTTAATTTTCTGAGAATTAAGAAAAGGATGAATTTCTTATTTAGTTTTCATTTAGCTCTCACAGGAGTTGCCATTGTGCTACTACTTTTACTGGAACAGGGAAGACAACTGTCTTCAAGATCTACTGCTGTGTACTAACTGGTGACTTGAAGTGTCCCACATCACCTCCCCCAAAAAGGAAGAGGAATGATGTGTTAAAGTATTGCCTTAGTGCCTCCTTGAAAGTGCTGCTAGCTAGGAGATTAAAAGACAACTTGATTAGCATCCCCTGAGATTCTGCAAATAAGGCACACAGTACATCAGACACACTGATGAGGATGAGCCAAATTTGAGTGTCATCACAGTGAGAAGCATCCTATCCTCATAATTAAAGTGGGTAAGGGGGATTCATTCAAATGATCAGCTCATTTACTACTGCATCTGCCTGGCTTCACACTACCCTTCACATCACTGATCATGTGATGTGATCCAGGAAGGACATCATCCAGGAAGGACTGCTGCAATCACTGAGATGTTCTCCTGCATAACACAGGCCTTCATGTTTGCTCAATTTGTGTCTGGAGCAGTTCATACCTTGGACTATAACTGTCAGCTTTAGTCCTCAAATTGCCAGCAGCAAACAGTCCAAGCACACTTTTAGAAAGATTTTTCTGGGTATTATCACTACTGCTAAATATTTTCAGCCATTGTTAACTTCAAAAATTTTAACATGTCCACCTACCTCCACTAAACTTGCGTCATCTTATACATTTACTGGTTGAAATTATGTCTGTTACCAAGACTGGATCCTCATGCAGCCACTCATAAAGCAGAGGAGTGATCCCCGCTCATTGCCACTGCCCCTGTGGAAAAGCAGCTGCAAATGCCGTGATGGTGAGGAGGGGGTGGCGTTGGCCTGAGGGAGGTGTCCAAAAAGAAGTGAGGTCCAACCCAGCCAAAAGTATCGCTGTGACTCTGACCCACTTGACATAGGGCCCACATCTGGTGTTCCTCTCCCCAGAGCTATGTCAGCCCAATAAACCAGCTTTACCCCCAGATCAGACTCATCCTGATGCAAGTCCTAAGGGCTGTGCACAGCACGTCCTGCCTGCACAGGCCCATAGCCCAGTGGAGGGCTGGCTCAGGAGGCTGTGCCTGCCTGCTCCAGCCAGCCAAGGGAGCTCCCGGGACTTGAACAGGCAAGAAAACTTCTCTTGGCAGTGGGATTCCCAAATATTAAGCAATTACATTTAACTTTTAAATTTGGGGGGTGGAAGAACAAACAGCAAGCCTCTGTTCATGCTCAAACTGGTATGCTGCCTTCTTTGTTCTAGGCACAGAAATCCACATTTTGCTGTGTTACAACGTGTCTGTCTCTCTTGCACCTGCAACAGCGATCTGGCCTTTTAATTATTTATAACTCTAGAGCTGCTGTGACATCCACAAGCTTTGTTCAGTAACTTCAGGTTGTCTCTCAGGTCACTGAAAAAATATTGCAGGATCGCCCTACAAGCACATCAGCATGGTAATGACTTAGCTGCTCTTAGAGTTCAACACCTATCAGTGAGAAATAAAACTTAATAGGAATGAAGGTCACCTTGTATTGTTTCTTAGTCAAAATATTCCAAGGTACCAAGCAAAAGTACACTATATAAACACTATTAATTTAATCAAATATAATATAATAATATCAAAAAGCTAGTCCAACAGGATCCATTTTTCCAGAAGCCAATACCAAGTAGTATTAATTAAAGATATTTTAAACTTTTGTTGCAAGATTCATGTATTTGTCTTCCTTTTCTTTTGGCTGAGTCTGATATCAAGTTGACTTACCTGACCTGAATTTTATTTACATGGATCAATCCATTTCTGCTTTTCAAATTCTGAAACATTAATTTCCCTTTAGTGCCTTGAAACTCTCCCAAGGTTCTAGGATTTTTGAAAAACAAAACAACAACAAAAACCAAAGAAAACCCCCCTGTAACATCAGTCTTCGGTCAGCTCTTTCACAATTACAGGGTGCAAGTTAATCTACATTTGCCAAACTCAAGAAGTGTAACTTCTGTACCTGAGGTTTAACACACTCTTTATTGTGAGAGATGAAAATGTCACATTCTCATATGAAAAGGATACACCATCTTGCCTTTCCTCAACTAGAAGGTAGAAACATCTACTGAAAATTGCCTTTTCTATGCTTCCACTGGCAGTGTTACCATTTCCTAGGAATGGACTGTTGCAATTGCTATGTATTTTTTGTTTTAATTCTTCAGCGGCCCCCCCCCCGCTACACCCAGGTCTTCCGATTGTCTTGCCAATGACTTAGATTTCAACTTTTGTTACTCCTCCTCTCCCTGAATTTCCAGTTACTGCTTTACAACTCACCATCTTCCCCTTTCTTCCATTTGTTATGTGTCAGACACTTTAAAACTTGTTTCCTTTCTAGTTGCCCTACGCTCCCCCTAAATCAGGCTCCTGGTTTCTCAGAGACAGTGGCCCTCTTTTTGACTGTGATGTTTTGGGGGGCTCATAAGAGAGGAGCTGAAACAGTTCCAAACCCCTTATGTGCTCTGCTATTTTACTTCCAGCTCCTTACCACTATGCCTCAAAATTATCTGCAATGCCATGAAACAGGCAATGTTAAACCATCCAGGGAATATCCTCTGGTCTCAGACTTGCAGATAAGAAGTGTGATCCAATCACAGTTACTTACATTGAAAATATCTGTTGTACGGTCACCGTGTTTTTACAAGTGTCTCCCCAGTGGAGGCCAGACTTTCTGATTTTTATTCTGTCAGTGAGAATAGCCAGAAGTGGCAAAAGTGTCTTAGCACCAGCAGCACGAGCACCACTCAGGCTGAAGTCTGCTAGGCGTACACAGTCTTTTTCACCACTGAAATGACAGATGGCTGCTTGAGAAGCCGGCCAACTTGTTTTCTGATGCCAGTGGGTGGGCTGTAGCAGCCATTAAGTAGTGCTCTATCTTCTGCTCCCTCTGTTAGGACATTGATTTACCAGCATTCATGATAATTTCTTTTGAGGTCTTGATGACTCACTAACAGGGAGGGTAATTTCCGTATTGAGCACTGCTCCTCCTTCCCTTTTGCCCATTAAGTCCTTTCTAAACAAAAAAAAGCAGCCAAAGTCACCTGGAGGTAATGTGTCTTTCGTACCACATTACCCTGGCATGCCACTCTGCAGCCAGGAGTTCAAGTATGTATTAGCGAAGTAATTGTATTAAACGGAGACTTGAGCAACAGGGAATTTTCGAGAAGCTCAAAGGAACCCAATTCAATTATGTGGGGTATCTGAGTTACACAGGCTCTCTTAAAAGTCTCCAGCTTATTGCATGTGAAGGAGCACAGTATGCGTCCCCAGAGGGGTATGTGCAGCAGAGGAGGAAAAGCCCACCCCAACACCAGGGCGAGCAGAAAGCCTCCACAGTTACGCTTGCTTCCCTCTCAGTGCCAGCATCCTGTAAGCCCCTGATCCATGACAGGGATTCCTCCTGGTCCCACTGTGCTAACCAGAACTGTTCTTTAGGGTACAGATCAACTGTCTCCTCTCTGAACCTCATTAAGCTTGCAGTCTGGTGGTGACGTTTCCATGCCACAAATGGGCTGGGCAGATTTACAGAGGGACAGGGAGCATATTGTAGCAGGTGTTCCCATAGCAAGCCTATGATTCGTCTGCGTGTTACAGCAAGGTTTGCTCACCACACACACAGAAACAGGAAGATCCGCTCAGCTTTCATGCAAAGATAAAGCTGGTGCACATGGGATGGGTTCCTTGGGTTGTTAACATAGTTCCCAGTGGAGAAGCTCCATATCCAGTATCCTTCTAAGGGGATTCCTCATCCTATGTTATCTTGTGCTTCTTTTGCTGGTTACTTTTGGTTTCTTACCCTGCAGTAAATCTTTACACCTGCGACCAGAATGACCTCTGGGCAACAGAAAACTCTGGCTTAACCTCTCCTAAGAGTCCCTACAGCCTCTGAGGCAGGGAAGGATTTAGACTCACACAGTAATCCAGGCTGGAAGAACCTCCTACTTCAAAGCAGGGTCCACAATGAGGTCAGATGAGGTTGCTCAGTGCTTTACCTGAACTGGGTTTGAGAACCTCCAAAGATGGAGCTTGTACACCCTCCCTGGACAACAGGTCCCAATGCTTGGCTATCCTCATGGTGGAAAAGTTTCTCCTTCCATCCATTCAGACCCTCTCTTATCTCAGCTGATGCCTGTTGTCTCTTGCCTGCCATGCACAACTGTGAATTCATTTGCATGTGCCTTCAAAGATTCAAAGTGAGACAGGGAATGGAGGAGGGATGGCAGAAACAGGGCAGAAGACTCAGGGGACCGTGCAAAGTCTCCATAACAGCAAACCCTCCCCACAGTTAGTCCCCTTCAGCACCCTGTGCTTGCACTCAAAGTCTGTAGGGGTACTGGTATCACTGCACTGCTCTTATGGCAGGGAAAAAAAAAAAAAAAAGTCACACACACAGGCACAACCTTGATAAAGCCTGTCTCAGAGGGGAACCATATTCTCATTCTACAAGCAACCTATTAAGCATATCTGCTTCTTAATTTACTTCGTGCATATTGACAAATGCATCTTCACAATTCCCTTTGAAGAGACATGAATCTCTTTCTCCACATAAACACTAAGCACCGTTTTAGAGCATCTCCCACTGAGCATCATTTTCATATAAACACATTAGCAGCTATGGATTGCAACGAAGCAGCAGAAGCTGATGATAGGAGGAGAGACAGTGAAAGGATCCAAAGGGTGTTGCTACCTCTTCAGAGGTGTCCCAGTGTTAGATTTTTCACTTTGACGTTGCACTTTATACTCTTCTTCAAAGATTACTACACACACGCACACACTTACTTATAACTGCATCCATTTATCACTGCTAACTATGGCATGCAGCTCACATCCCCAGCACATACAGCTCTGTCTGTACTACCCCAATGGCTGTGAAGCAGCAGGAAGCAGCCTTTCAGTTAAACAAGCGATGGCTGAAATACGTAACATGACAAAGTGGTGGTAGACAGGCCATTTAAAGTCACATTTAACATTTTAGTTAGCCTTACCCCAGGTGGCAAATGCTCATTTACATTATTCATACTAATGGTCAAATTTAAAAAGGAATGACAAAACTAGGAAGAAAAATAGGCTTTGATTTGTAACTGCAAAGACCACAAAAAGTTGGGTTTTTTTTCAGGGTGTGCATGTTTCTCCCCTCTTATATAGCTGACAGCTTGGGGGTACAGCTCAAGCGTGAGCTAACGGCAGGGAGTGGCTCAGATCTAGGCCTTTCCAGACTTCTGAATTTCTCACTGATCCACCTCTAGCCTCTGAATATCTTTACAAGGATGTAAGGGCTCTGGTATCCAACAGGGGCAAGCAGAAATGGTGGCTGATGGTTCTTTCAGAAGCTCAGTCCAGTTCACAGTGACCTCTGCCTCCTAGCCCACCCCAGGATTCATTAGTATTCTGTGGTCACACTCCCATCACTTTTGTGGCATAGCCACATAGACCTGAGGACACTGAACATGGTGCTTAGCACTGCACTCTGCAGCAGAGTCCCCGATGGTAATGGCCCATCCAACACACCTTGGTGGCACTGCCAGCACAGTGGTGGCAGAGCTGCAGAGCAGTGTCACCTGGGGAACACCACTGCCGGGGAATGGCTGGGCAGCTGGGCAGTGATGGGTGTACATCATCCAGGGCACCTCACAGCCACAGTGCCCTGTGCAGATTCACAGGCCTTCATGAAGAGTCACTGCCTCTCACCAATGTGCCTTTTGCACGAAGTCTGAAATGTTGGTTTTATAGAGAGGAGCTTAAGAGACTTAAGAAACCTTAGAGAACCAGCACATAGCCTGGTCCTTCTGTTGCTGCCACCAGAACCTGTAATCTCCTCTTTCTGCTGGCAGAAAGGATTTAAAGCCTCATGTCCAGCCTGTTCTTACAAATCTCTGTTGACTGAAGACTCCATTGCTTTCCTATGCAAGCTATTTCAGCACACAACTCTCCTGCTTGATGCTTTGTCCTAGCTCTCCCCTGCTCTAAGCCTAGGACATTTTATCCCTAGCACAGTCAATATGCAGGGCAGTTTATTTATCTTTTGTGTTCAGAACCTTTACATACATGAAGATAAGTGGCTTTCTTCAGTTTTACCTTTCCTGGATTTTCAAATCCCAAATCTACCCTTGTCAGCTTATAGCATCTTTGCATTGTTGGCCCTATTCAAAATAATTTTCATGGTCACAGCCTGATCTGCAATAGGGAGAAATGTCCACTCCCAAACCATCATATCATCAAATTCAGCAGAGGCAAATGGCATTTTGCCACTTCCTCCCGCTGAGCTGCAGAATTTTCAGAGTACTGAAAGAGGTTGACACATGTAGGTAATGGGAAATTACCAAAAAATTCAATTACTGCTGTGTGCCACAGCACTTTTTAGACCTGCTGGCTAAGCACCTTACCAGCAGTGAGGATGAAATAGGTCTGATGGCATGATTCATTGACATTGCACTGGGGTTTGGATCCAGAAATATATTTATCAAATGTCAGTTTTTAAGGATAATATTCATAAGCACAGACCATCTTCATGATGACTTCCCCTTTCTTAATTAGGTTCTTCTGTTTTGTCCCAAAAGAACAGAGTTGAGCCTTCTGTAATTGCTAAGAAGCACAGTACATGTATGGGGTTTACTCTCCTAAACATTACCTAAGCTATGCCATAAATTTTATTACAATGGAACAGCAAACATTGCAATGTTTGAGAAAAAAAAAAGTTATTTTGGAAAAGAAGAGCAAACAAGATCTAAGAGAACAATATTCTGTAGATTATGAAAATGTGTTTGACTGTACAAACCCAGTTGAAAGCTATCAGGCACTGCCAACATACCCAAACCAATTACTGATAAAGCTACTATGAAGTATGGATTAGTGAGAACTTGGAGAAACCATCTTGGCAAGAAAGCTCTCCTCACTCTTTCTCTTTCAAAGCTTGCCAACGAAATGAACCCATGGAGATGTAATTAAAGGCAACAGAAAAAAATCTTCTAGGAAAAAACCCAACCATCCAACCAAACAAGAAGCCATATTTAAATCTGTTTTGTCAAACTTTTTACAAAGTCATTTTTCCCTCCTCTCTCCTCCAGGCTGGTCTCACAGATAAAAGATTGAAATTAATGTAGCAATATCAGCAATTTTTCAGACTTTTATTTCATTTCAGGTCCAAAACACAAAAGGGTTCACAGAGTTTCTGCACCAAAAGATACTCATTTGCCAATTTGCATCCTTGATAAAGAGCCTCTCTGTAACAATTTCCATGCATTTAAAAGCACAGAAAATACAATTCTGCATTAACAGGTGACAATGGAGAGGACCTTAAAACCTCTGGATATTAGAAATCCAGATGTTCTTCTGGCCAGATATAAGTGTAGTGGTTGTTCTTGTAACATCTTGTAACCCAGCAATATGTGATTTACAGGCTGATAATTTCTCATGTGAATCGTAGTAGAGTGAAAGGAGGACAGTAATCATAATGTTCTGGTGATCAGATTTGCTCTCTTTTTTACCTACAAATACAGACAGCTGTAGAATGTCTACAAATCTGTACAAAAAATTCAGGACTATTGTATTGTATAAGCTGCTGATCCTGACAAATTTTCCTCCCTGGGAGAACTACAGTTAGATAGTCAAAATAGATTAATACATAATTCTTTAATCTTGATTTTCTGGAAAAGAAGGTGAGTAGAAGTTGCTGAGAAACAACTACAGCTCCTCATGCCTTTTATCAAAACATGTATATTATATATTGGGTATCAAAGGTGATACCCCACTGAAATTGCATGGCTGAAGCTTCCCATTCAGTACCAGACAAGCCCTTTTTGGTATGTGAGTATCAGTACATCAGTGACTCATTCTTTGCAACCCAGTATCTTGACTAGTGGGACCAAGTTACATCCATTTCAAATGGTCCAAAACTGAGGCTTTTCCATTTACTGAGATGGAGAAACTTACTTTATATTGTCATGCTGCATTGAATTAGCCTTGAAATAGGGAAGCAAATTTTCTCTTTCAGAAGACACAGGAAAAATAGGGTTTCAGGGTGGCTGGGGTTGCAGCAAGTCATTCTGTCTGCAATACTTACCGGGAACATCAGACTAAACAGATAGGAGACGATTAATAAGGGCAGGAAGGAAGAGAAAGGCAGGCAACAAAAGTAAAAATGTGGTTTCCATGCCAATAGGACAAGTTGAGAGTGAAAAAGGAGAAGGTCAAGCCAGAGGAAGAAGAAATTTGGTACCTGTCGTTTTTTTAACTGCTTCTGTTAGAGTATAAAGGCCTGATTGCCTAATCTCTCACATCCCTGAATAGCACAACAGTATTAAAATTCATGCTGCAAAATACAAAAAAACCCCTTAAAACACTGCCAGCAATGAGGTCAACATGCCCTTCACGTCACTTGATCCTAGCTTCATAGCAATCCTCAATAATAGAAGACCTACAGACCAAGCACCCGGACTCCTGGCCAGGCATGCTCCTCTACAGGACAAGCTCACCGTTGCATTCAATACAGCTCAGGGACTCCCAGCATGCATGCTCAGGAGCAGCTTTCCCATCCAAACTCACTCAGGTGCAAGTTCTGTAACAGCCTTCGCATGCACTGGTATCAGCAATGAGGAGAGAGGCTGGTTCACAGGGACCAGGAAAAGGACAGCCCAGAACCAGGCGGAGGCTGGTTCTTTGTAATCAAGGGACACGGTCTTCCATACGATTGCTGGCAGTAAAGTACCGGCTGTAGGACTGCTGTCCTGTTTTACCTAATAACAGGCCATCTAAGTTTCCTCAGCAGGGGCCATTAGAGCAAACGTAGTGGGCTATTGAACATCAGTGTTAGATACCTCGCCTGCTGTGTGCCTAACGGATGGCAGGCAAAATCTGCTAATTATTACAAACATCTGTCTGTTGAATACTTTATACACAGCATGGTGCCCCTGGAACAGATGCAAATTCTGTCTAGAGCAGGCAAATGCAAATAAAGTGCTGGAGAGGATACCTGCAGTGAACAAATGTACTGCTGCTCAGCTGCCTTCTCCTCCAGCAAAACAGCACACATGCCTTGCTTTCGCTCATGAAAGTTACATCTTTGCTGTAGGACAGTGGGGAGCATCACTCAGAGGCGGCATGCATGGATATAACTGCAGGCATTACAAGGAGGTGGAAGAATTAGAAGGCAAGTGACTTTTTCTTCTTTAACAAGTCCACATCCACCTTCAGGTTTTTTCCTCTTGTTTGTTCACTAAGAAAACACAAAGGTGAAACTATACTGCTCCACATCAACCTTCAGGTCGGTGTCTGAACCCATCTCAAATATTATTGGCAAAAGTGCTGCCTTAATGAACACACCAGAATGTAAATTATGGGTTGGGAGATCAGATGTATTCTGGATCAGGCTAGAGCTGCTCACTACAGGCAGCTTAGTTCAAATTGTGTCACTGTGATCTGGGAAGTCTCTTCAGGCAGAAAACATCATTCTTTTCTGCATTTACAGTCACAGAATCATTTCTAGAACTCTAAATTAATACTGATCCTTTAAAAAAGCAAGGGGAAAAATACTTAATTATATTTGCTGCCTTCTTACTGTAAACATTTCTTAACTAAAAATGTTTAAAGCTCTACAAAGTGAATGCCCAAATGTCATAGGCGAAAGTAAGTGCAATTGCTTTGTTCTAGTTTTAATACAGTGAATCAGAATAACGTTAATTGCCTGCTCTCATTTGAAAACAGTTTTGTGATATATCAGCATTAGAGTCCAGTAGGCATTTCCCACTAAAGCACTTCTCCAGCTGAAAAATGTTTCAATGGGTATAAATTTTCCAAAGAAATACATTTATTTTGACTTTCTGTTGTGACTTGGATTTGCTTTTTAGTAACATTAAGAGTTCTGATAATATTAATTTTTAAAATTAAATTTAAATATTTTGACTCAAGCTTACTTTTCATTATTTTTTTTTATAAACAGTGTTAGAAATTAAATTAAAAATTAATAGCTTTGATTAAAATGTATTAACTGTTGTGACCTCCTGCTCTCTTAAATTGTCACTGCGTTAGAAGCCCCATGAAGACTGAAGGTAAAAATTGACATTTTGGCATTTTGCACAAAACAGATTCACTTGTGGATGCAATTGAGGAGACAGCATTAGATAGATAACATTAGCTAAAAGCAGTAGTGCTTTGGTCTTTCTTTAGTGAATACTTCAGACAGCTAATCAAATACTCAAATTTAAGCAAGTGCTTACGTGCTTTGTTGAGGAGAGTGATTTGAGCATGTTCTGAAGGTTAATCATGTACTCCATGTGCTTTACTGAATTTATTCATATGGGTCTGATCCAAAGCCCTTGAAGTCAATAGGGGGTTTCTGTCAGTGAATTTGTGTACCAGACTTTAGAAGGAGCAGCTAATTTTTCTCTCTTCAAAATCTTCTTCTCTGTAAAGAATATTTTTAAACAGTCTAGTATGAACTATTAGTATAGTACAAAATATTAGCATAGCAATTATTATGTTTAAAAAGGAATACAATATCATTCCTTCATATTTTTCGTGTTAGGCATCTGTTGGCTTTTTTTAATTAAAATTATCTGCACTCAGAATGTCCATAGAGGATAAGGAGCAATAGAGTCAAAATGATAAGTTATGGAATGTAAATTTTAATTAAAAAAATCACTCTGTTCACAAAACCAGCAAAGTAATTATGTAACAAAATCTATCTGCTATTTAACCGGCCCACTACGTGTTGGTTCCCTATAGGCCTCACAAACTACACAAAAATCATCACATGGCCCTTCCTCAAGGTAATGAAGGTACTCAAAGCAGAGAAAGATGATGAGTGGCTGCCCCTTGATGTCAATGGTGCCAACATTAATGACAATGTACTATGCACAAGAAATATGGAGGAGTCAGGTTTCAATTTACGAGACCAGAAAGGTTAGTGTGCCCCATTAATCTGTGATGGGGAATCAGTGACACTAACAGTAGAAGCACCATCTGGAGAAGAGTAATAGCATGTATCACAGAAATGTGAAAGTCATCTTCAGTCCGAAAAGGATTCTGACGGCAACATTTTGTGATCCGTGTTCTTGATACCACATCACTACATCTGACAGGTATAATAAATCCTCTTGGTTATTAAGTGAGTGCAGGCAGTTAACCATAAGTAGCTGTCATTTACACAGAAAACATATCTGGTCAACAGGTATTGCAGTGACATACCTATAGCCATGAGAGCTCCTCAAGCTTTCATACCTGGGAAATTCTAGTGTATAAAGAACACAGGAACCTTACCAGTACTGAGTGTTTTATACACTTCAAGATGCTATAAGAAAAGCTATTTTAATGGACTTCTACAGTGTGGAAACTGCAGAGCACATACTCTTAGTCCACTAGTGATGACTGACTGGTAGCTTTGATTTTTTAGAAACTTCACAAATATATATGAGCAAGTTTGAGGAACACTGCCAAGACCACATGATTAATGTTAGGACATATGAATAAGCTGCTAGAAGGACAGAGTTTCTGTGCAGACCTCTTCACCCTGCAGGTGATGTAGTTTTCTCAGGCAGGAGAGTAAAAATGCCCAAGTGCTTCCAGAACATGTTCAAGCAGGCACCTCAGCATGCTCAGCATTGGTTCCATTCTGTGCTCCCAAAAGGCAGTCATTGATCTAATTCTGCTCCCATTTTAAGTCAACATGGAGAGCTTGGAAAATATCAGGTACAAGGAAGAAACCTCATGGAAGTCTAGTTCAGGTAAGAAATCGATCTAAAATGCAGAATATAATACCTACAAGTGAAATAGTTACAGCAATACCATAACACAAAATGACAGGCTTATTCTCTGCAGTTGCACTGGGGATGGCAAAACTAAGGGAATTCCCTGCCACAAAACCCAGAACTGAATACAGATACAGAGAACAAGGCAAGATTTTGTAGTTCAGGAATCCCACAAGTCCAAGATAATACTGTAAGGATAATAAATTGAATATATTTGAAATCCAAAAAAGGACCTATATGATATCTAACCTGTCCTTCAACAGCAGAAGTAATAAAAATTTATCTAGTGAGATTTTAACCGTAATAAATGAAATATTCCTGCATTTACACTTTGTACTGGTGACCACTCAGAAACTTCTAACTTGATACCCGAGTGTCAAATGGATTTTACAGCAAGTGATCCTTGGTGCCTGGAAGGATACAAACAGGTACAGAAGAAAAGCAAGGCACTGTAGGTGTAACCCCGGTCACTTCTTCAGGGGACAAAATTAGAAAGGTATTAGTGTCAAATGGTACATTAAAAAAATCAAAACCATCCCTTCCCCCCCAACCCACTGTCAATCACTCTTCACTAACCATGCAAACAGAACAAATGCAGAACCTTACAGTACCAGGCTTCTTTGAAATGCTTTTGACAGACACAGTCCAGTTTCCCGTAGGAAAGATTAGAATCTTTTTACCTGTGCTTTTTTGAGTGCTCCTGAGCACTTCAGTGTACATGCCTGCTTTCTACAGCTTTTTTCCCTACTGTCATTCATCTTCCAACCCATCCATCACTACTGAATCAGAGTATTAACCAGCAACAGCCAGAGAGCAGTGCAAGCTCAAATCACTGCTTTGTGAAATTTCAAATTATTTGAGATTTCTTAACAGCCATTTGATAGACATGAGTGGATATTTAAAGTGTGCTGCGATAATGGTTGTTGGCCATGCAACCTAAGCACTGCTGCAAAGTCCTACATTTAATGAACGTTACCACCAATTCCTAGCCAGCTGCCCTAATGACTGATAGAGGAGGCCTATGTCCTACTCGAATGAACTCTTACTTTACCTGAGCTTGAGAAGTTGAGAAGTCTCAACCAGCCATGTGATAACACGTTTGAATGGTGTCACAGACCTGTCTGTACTGGAAGCTTTTAGAATGTATTTCTAAAAAAAAAACTAAAACAGTGTCTTGCTGCTTGCTTGTTCTCTCTCCACCACAACCAAAATTAACACAATATTAACAAACAATGTGGTAGTATCTCCTTCAAGACTGCATACTCCTCTCACACACAAAAAGAGATTTTTAAGACTATATGCAACATACACCTAGTGACTTTTGCCAAAGCAGTATCGAATCTCCTCTACAACAGGCACAGTGGACAGCTGTAAAATATGGCATTTGCAACACCTGTAATTTGCTTTTTATTGTGGCATTTCGAGTTGCATTTAATTTAGAACTGAAATATTGCCACACAGAGATTAGAGCAGCAAATACTGTCAACTTACTATAAGCTGTGAATTATTGTTTTATGCTAGAAAATAAAAGTTGTTCTTCATTAACTGCTTCCTTCCTCTCCTTTAAAAGAATGGTTTTATTTTGTTCAGACACTGATATCACCATTTAATGACATAGGGGCCACTCATAGATGAAAGGCAAAAAGGAAAAAGAAAGAAATGAAAAATACCATTCTTTAATACTTTGTAACTTAGGTACACCTAAAAGCCCTAATATGCAACTCTGATCTCTTGACTCCCTGTCTAGCCCATTCCCTCGCAGCTGAGGGTTGTGAGGACGTGCTCTCAGCTACCTCTGAAATACAGACCAGTTTGAGAGACTCTAAGAGAAAGGACAAGTGGACCACAGGTTTTATTATATGTTGCTATCCGATTCTGCCTCAAAGGCAGATAAGCTGCAATGCAATCATAGCTACATTTCAGTGAACTTGTGGTGGAAAGGAAAAATTATTTCAGCACCAGAAAATCCAAAACTGCTCCACAGATACTAATTCAAAACTGTCGCCTGCCCAGATGAATGCTTAGGAGAAATAAAATTAAGCTCTGAGCTTGCAGGTAATCACATAACACATTACCAGAAAGCTGTTGCTTGCTTGGATTTCATTCAAACACACCAGCTTCACTCTCATGATTTATGGAACTGCAGAAATCTCCACAGATTTTTTTTTTTTCTCCTCTTAGCCCTCTGGTTTAAATATAACACAGTAAGTTAAGCTGAGAAACTGGGAAGGCAATTTACTTTGCTAATATTAAACCAAAGGAAAAAAAAAATCAGTTTTTTTGTACCTTAGAAGAAAAAAGAAAATCAAACTGTTCTTCTATCTTAAATGCTAACTGAAACCATCCCTTCCAGGTAGAAACTATCAGTAAGATGAGCCTAAGTTTCTCATCTGACTTTGGCAAAGCAGAACCACTGTCATTCAGAGGGATCCTGGCAGAAATTGCAAAATGTAGAATCACAAAGATATTACAGGAAAAGTCTAACACATCAGACTGTTTTACTGAATAAATAAAGCCCATAGAAAGAAAGAAATCTCTGCAAACACAAGAGTAGCCAGTTATGGGGAAGAAAACTTAATGTTCCTCCTGCCTCACCCATAAGGATTTGGCCTTACATGGCACCTTACCACCATAAGAGTGGAGCAAAGGGTTACCAAAACAAATGCAAGTATTTCATCAGTGCTTACTGTAAACTGCAAAGGAGCACAAGACATCCCGGCATCAGGATACTTACTGAGTCACTACACAACCACAACTTGGAAAGGTCATTCATTTATCAAAGAATCAAAAACTGGGACTATAAATTACCTCTTGCTTTTTATCTGCTAAGTGAAATTTAGTTGTGACTAGACACAACATTACATAACCACCAGATATGCCAAAGTGCCCTAAGGCCTTGGGTAGATTATACACTTGCCGTTGCCATGGAAATAATTATTCCGATTTAAGAAGTGATAGGCAGCAACCTGTCATGGTGTCATTCTTGAACATCCCAAGGGAACCTTGGCAATGAATGCTAGGCTGAAATGCCTCATTGCGATTCCTGCTAAATCCCTATCTCCAGGAAGACTTTGCTGGTATTTTAAGGCCCCATCACAGAATTCTGATGCAATCATGACTCTACTGTTATGTTTTCTGGTGCTTTTTGTACTATCATTCTGTGCAGTTTACTGTGGGATTTACTACCACTGTTGACTGGAAAACAAAACTTGCATTATACACTTGATAAAACCTATAACCCTTGGCCTGGAAGGTGCATCCACAGAACACACCTACCTAGACCAGAGATGGTTGATCTCGGCTTTGAAGTGTAGAACACTGCTCAACAGAGACCACATAGTCCAGTCAAGAGACTCCACAGTTCAACAAAATTGGGAATAGAGTGACTGTGGTGGGGTAGGATTCTTCTGCTTGTCATGTTTTCAGATGCTCATTTTTCATAGTCCAGACTCTTACCTTTCTGTATTCAAATGTGAAACTGAACATATGGACTTTGCCATAGTAAAAGAATGCAATTTCACCAACTCTCAAAGTTTTGTCGAATTGCATAAGAAGTTTTGCTTACTATCAAGACAGTACAAGTTGCATGCAAGCCCTATTTGTGAACACATCATTGTCACCTCTTGAAAATCTTTTCTTATATCATTTTCATATTGTCATCTCCTGGATCCTTGCAGAATAATGAAGAGCTACCCAGTTATTTCTACCATAAAACATTTCACCTCATGTGAGGCTCACTATAGGAACTGCTGACCACACTATACAGAGAGTCAAAAAACTCCCATTCAGGAGCAACACCATTCATTGACAGTCCAGAATCTGTGCTACAGTGGCTGCTTTTCTTTCACAAGTGTAAGGCATGTTACATGTAAAAATTCCAGGCCTCACCAGCTGACGATATAAGCAGAATTTGTTCCTGTTATATCCCTAATAACAGCCTCATTTCTAACTCCTTGAAAAATGAGTAAAACACTATGAATGGTTATACTTTACAGCCCATTTGATTTCTGTTTCACTGGACTCTATTCACCAGTTCTGCAGATGTTATTGTAGCTGAAATCACATCAACACTTCCCAGGAATTCATTAGATAATGCCAGGCCAGATTCTAAGCTAATGAAAAATCTGCCTTCATATCTCTGCTTCATTCTGTTTTACAAAAGAGTGCTTTAATGATACAGGAAAGGATGGACACACTCATGAACCATTTTCCAGGCTCAGAACACAAATATGAGCATTATGCTATCTGACACCTGCAGCTTTCACTTACTTCCCCTGAGAGGCAATGGTACCCAGCAACTCACAGGACAAGCCTTTCATCCTGAGCTAAGCAGTTTTCTTTGCACCAGCAACTCTGCTTGGCCTTCCTTGAGCCAGCATCTTGTCTGTGATGGGAGGCCACATTCCATCACATAAGCAACATTTTCTTTACAATCCTCAGGGTCTTTCAAAAAGAGGTTTGATGTTAAGGTTTCCAATTCAGTGTTGAGCCAGTTGGCTAGTTCCTCTATCTTTATTCACTGGATGTTTCTCAAAAGAAATTCTCAACTGCTGTAAAACCATAGAACACCCTGGCTTCAATGGAACTTTGCCATTTTGGATCCATTGAAGATTTCACCTGTCTGGAAAGGATAAATCTTAAATCAACTTAAAGGAAAAAAAAAAAAAGAAATCACTGGGGAAGTATTTATCCTTTTCTCCAACCTCATGCACTCCAGAGGAAAAACCTTTAAGTACAGAATTATAGCACACTGTTAAAATACCTTATCTGTCCAGCAATTCAATAGCCTGTAAAATTACCAGGGCTTGTCTGGAAAGTAAACAGAAGAAAATATTGAAAGCACAATTCCAACCAGGTTTTCCCACTACTCCGGTACTTTCCAATTAACATCCAATCTGCTGTTTACATGCATGGAAGACAGAAGTTCATTTCATGTGCTTGACTCAAATAATAGCGTCAATGGCAGAGTACAATGGTATTCGATTCCAGTGCTTTCATCTTCAGTGGTTCATTGTCCCCTCTGCCAAGAACACAATTCAGCTCAACCCACTTACTTGGGGAAAAAGAAAAATAACCACCTGCTGGTATGTTCTATAGCAAACACTATTTTCTGTTGATATCAAGGATGTTTAAAGTCATGTTTACAAATTGCCTTAATTTTTCATTTAACTTTTCTTTGGTGTATGCATGAAATTTTGATTCACCTTCTTTGCACTCTTGTGGCATCTTTCCAAAACACACAGGGTTTAAGGGCTTTGCACTTAGCTATTTATTTGCTGCAGAACGCCAGGGAAAGGACAATGGAATATTGTTTCAACCTGGGAGCAAACAGGGAACTAAACAGTGAAGCAAAACATCACTATTTACCTTCTAATCCACTGCCCTTCCCACACCAGGCAAGGGAAGATGCTTGTCCCAGCTCCTTAAGGGCACAGCCTGCTTTCCCCAGGACACTGTTCCAGCTGCTCTGGCCTATGTGTTACAGAAGGAAGACATATGCAGAGCAGCCATCATGCAGAGACAGAAAGGATGAAAGACCAACATTTTTCCCCCTTCTACTGCAAATAGGCTCTCTAAGATCAATGAAGATAGCCACAAACTGAGCTACCAGTTGAGTAAGAGACAGAATCCAACTTTCTTCATTTTATTCCATGTTTTGTAATCATAGTGTCATTTTGATGATTGCTACCATGCACTGCAAGTCACTTTTTCTTTTTTTTCAGCAGAGCATATTCTCTTTGCAAATGGCATGCTGCTCCTTTTTGTGTGACTTGGTACTTGCTCCTTTCTACCCTGTGGCTTTATGATATGGTGATGGGTAGGTAAGACCAATGGGGCTGTGGGACTTTGGGCCAGACTGTGGTTTTATGCATCACTTCTACAGCAAGCAACTGTGGTCTGCACTACTCTTCCCATACCAGCATTACATTCCCTCCCCACAGTGTCAGACACCCCTTCTCTGCTCTGAAGAGGATGTGTCATGCTCTGGTCAGGGACTGTGAACCATAACACTTGTAAAGGCAGTAAAAGAGAAAAGAGCTAAACATGCGTTGAAGATGCGGGTAGTTGATCATGTAAATTCCCAGCAGGAGCATGAGAATCTGTATTGCCAGATTCCAGGAGCAGCTTCCTCAGAAATGGTCATTCCTTTATAAGTAGAATAGGCACACTTTTCTTATCACAGCAACCTTTGAACTTAATGAAAACCCTCAAATATCAGTTCTTAAAAAAATACTAAATTCCTAATACAAGCTTCTGAGCTGAATTTGATTCCTAGAACTAGAACAAGCTCACAAGATGTGCAACTCTAAGTTAGTAGGTGCTCTGATCACTACCTAATGTCCCAAACTAGTTCAATCTTTCCATCAGACTGCAGACTTTGAAGAAGGCTTTTAAAATCTCTTAACTATACGTACAAAAAGATAATGGCACGCTCCATTTTAACCCTTAAAAAAGTCAGTGCCCTAAACTGCCATGCTCCCTAGCACAGCACCTTAGCAAGGTGAGATCCAGTCTTCCACACAGACATACTGGGTACTGCTTGCAGTAAGCTTCCTTTTAATGAGGTTAGCCAGCATTGGAAAGACAAAGCCATAAAAAAATTCAGTGTACCATCTGTATAGTAACACACAATCCCACATGGAGGCAAAAATTCATAAATAACTCTGGGGAAAAAAAAAAAGCATTACCTTGAAAAACTGGCAGGTCTACTGCAGTATCCTGGTCTTCTGTGTCTTTTAATCCATCATTGGAAAATTATAAACTTGTTTTTTGCTGGCTACATATGATATGTATCTTAAACTAAGAGAGTTTAAAACAGTATTTAAGACTGGTGTTAGGACAGGAATAAAACGTACTGCCTAAAAGTATAAAAGAATGAAGTACTCCTTTTTTGACTAAGTAAAGACCATTCTTATCCTTTCTTCAGGGTGAAAAATATTACATGATTAAGAACATGAAGAAAGTTGGTAAATTCTGACTATAAAATCCCTTTCGTGAGCTCCCTTATAAATAAATGTGAAGTAAGCATTTGATTTTATTTTTACTCATTTGTAGTTACTTAATAATGAAACATAATGCAATTATTTTTCTTAAACCATTGACCCAGAGACTCCAGATTATAAGAGAAAGACCAAGTAAAAAACTCAGCACTGACAATAGTCATTGAATTCTTTCCTGAAAGAAAAACATTTGTATAGTATCTGTTTGTAGAGTACCTGTTTGAGGATTTCAATTTGTCATGCAAGTGCAAGGATTGTTATATATGATACACTGTATTTATTAGTCCGTAGTATGCATACTGATGAGATAGTTTAACAGTTGATATAAAATGTATTTTAATTCTATGAACTCTGGCAGCCTACTGAATTATTAATATGATGTCATTTACTTACTACATTTGAGTTTGACAATTCCAGATTTAGTATCACACATAAACCTTCCTTTCTGATACAATACTAACACCAAGGCTTCACTACGCTTCCAAGAATTCCAAATAGAATAAATGTGCTTCAGTTTTGGATTTGCAAAGCAGGAGGAGTTGCTACAGCCCCAAGGTATTCCACTTCTGGTTAGTTTACTGAAAAGCGTGCACACATTTAAAAAAAAAAAATCTCAGTTGATAAAAGCCTGGCACAGATCACAACTTGCACCATTTCCTGATCTTCAAGAAGATTTCTTTGTTCTGAATTTTAACACACCTAATATTTAAGAGACTTTGATGTGTGCTGGTCTGGGTTGAAGTTTTTCAGCCAGCGCATCCAGATGATTTAGACAAAGTTCCAGCCCTCACCTTTGTTGGGCCAAATTAGCAAAAAAACAAGCAATCTTTACTGAGAATAGTCTGATGAAATGGAACTGATATTCCTCTGACACAGAGCAGGTGAGAAAAAGGCCAACAGAAGGAGTCTAGCCCTGACTTTAAACTTGGATTGCAGTATCAAACATAGCATGCATCTGGGAAAAAGAATACTCATAAACCATTACATTTAATGCTTAGCCTAACATAGAACTGAAAATAATGCGTTAACACCAGAATGTCAAGCTTGCTGCCTTGAAAAAAAAGGTATCTGTTGCTCTTGTGCTAAAAACTGTTTCACTATTATGGACAAAGCAGCTCCATGTTTCCAACGTTGTTGCAGGTTTAAAAAAACCCACAGACATCCATCGTCTAGCAGGGCTTAACTGGTACCAGTAAACAGATATGCAATTTGTAAATGTGGGCTCCAATTCAAAGAAAGCAAACATAGACATGCTAAATTCAAACATATTTTAAGTGCAGTTCTGAAGTGCCTTTACTCTTGTGTAACAGTAGGAATAAAGGAGGACATCCCACCAACCTTGGCTCTAAATGACTCTATTAAATGCAAGCACATACATATTTCCAATCTGTCGCTCAGCCAGATTTTGTGAATTATCATGAAAGAGGAAAAGGAGGTCCATAGGGGCTCAGAAAACACTGAAAATAATATCATTTAATCCCATGAGCAAAACAGATGATTTCCCAAATGCAGCCCTAAACACAGAGCAGGTTAAAAATCAAAGTTAAACAAGGTAATTATTAACCACATTTCTAGCTCAACTTCCTGACACCACTGGCCTCCAATTTTTTTTTATACAGTCTGTATCATCTCATTTATCTTTTCTGGTGAGAGGGCATGTGTAACTAACCAGCAATAGAGACAATTTCATATGACCTTTTCAGACCAATTCCATCATTCAAAGAACCTACAATCACTTATCAATGGAATTCAGAAACACTAAAATAATACCTCTTGCACAGGGCTACCACTGTCCATAATTCTGAATAATTTGATTTTAAGTATTATGTAAATCTTGTAATATCCATTATCCAATTGGTTCATTTACCCATCTAATCTGTTTATTTTTAAGGTGTGTTTTCACTGTAGAGCTCATTACCACTGGGCTCTGAGAACTTGGATTAGTTTAGCTGATGCATATACAGCCACACAGAAAAGCTAGATGAGACTACGAGTGCTGGAACAAACAATCTATATCCTACCTCCAAAAAGGCATGAAACGAGTAACCAAAGTCTACTGTACACCTGCAGCCTTATCAGTTGTCTTGGTTGTCAAGATCAAAATCATTTAAGAAAGTGTTGCTGAATTTGTGTATAGACAAGAACAACAACCACTAAAGAGCCTAAATTAATTTTTCAGAAAGAACACATGGTTCATGAATATCTCAGATGAAAAGCTATATCACATGTAGCTGCATTTGTTGGGTAATAATTAGAACACAATTAAATAGGGCGCCAAAGGAATCTCTGTAATTTTATTTATGATAGAAACTCGAAGGATTTTTTTTCCCCAGCTCTGTAAGAGACATTAAGGCTATTTATCATCCTGGTAGCAATATGGTAGTTTTCTACAGGGACATATGGAACTAAACTGAACTTGTGTTTTCTAGGCATGACTTTTAAAAATGAATCTATTCAGATTTGTTTTCATTTCTATCAAAAATTTTCAGCTATTAAATCCATCACTGCTTTCCTGAACGAGCTAAAAATCTAAATTCACTCAGAGTGGGAAGTACTATTTAATTCACAAGAAGCACCAGTATGTAACAGTACCAAGATCTGAAAAGAGCATAAATACATGAACCTTCCCTAAACGCAGTCACGTTTTTACAGCATGAACTTCTACTAGGTTTTCTTTTCTCTTCCATTTTATTTTTTGAGACCAGACTCTGAATTGGCTCTTTGATTTATCTTTTCTATTCAGAACAAAGAGATTGAATTTATGTCATAGAGTTCTTTTGAAAATACTTCTCCAGTCTCAGGTTTAGAACAGATAGCTCAGTGTATTTACTGGAGTGATCTCAATAAAACTCAATATATGCATGGAGCTTATACTTTCAAACCCAAATATTTGGGCAGATCTGATATAAACTGTTCTAAATAAACAGAAAGATTTTCTCAGCAACAGGGGTCTGGCCTAAAGAACATACAATGAATCAAGTCCAACATGGAAATGGTGACTAGAGGATAATGTGCAGTAATTTTGGTGAATCAGAAACTGACCTTATGTATTATCACTGCTCTTAATCTACCTTTCATTTATGTTTCTCTTAATTAGTTTCTCTGTTAATATTTCAAAATCCAAGAATCCATTTTTGGCAGAGCATATCCTACAAATCTTAGAATTCAATTAAAACTTTTAGAACTGAAATCAATTCAGATCTCCATGTAATAGCGAAAGGTTGATGCACTAAGTGATATATCCATACCAGCACTAGATCTGCTGCTCAGCTGCTGTGAAGAAAAGCTTTGCCCCATTTTCTAACACTACAGGGGTTGAAAGAGCAGCACTGTTTCACATTTAGGTATGTAGGACATGACAACCAGTCCAAAGTAGTTAAGCTTACACTTCAAAAATTCCCTCACAGAGCTCTCACGACATTTCTTAAGTTATCCTTACTGGTTTTCCCAGTAGTATACAGGTTAAAGAAAGAATTGTTTTCAAGTCTGAAAGGCTGTAGGATTGATGCTTGCTTCCTCAAGCAGATGCATCAGGATCTTACCATCTAAGCAGCCCATGATTAGTGTACATTGAAGCTTCTACAAATTTAAATGCATGGTTTTGTTAAAATACATGCCATCAACATGACACTGAAGAAAATAATACACCATTATGTTGCATTTCTTTCTACAATGATTTAATACTTTGATGGCCCTCAAGTTTTAATCTGCTAATGGTTACACTGTAAACAAGTAGAATGAAGCTGAAAGACATGTCAAAAGGAAGGAGACATAAACAAAGAACAAATGTGGATGTGCCTTTGGGGACGGAGATCTCTGTGGCACTACTTACAGTTGAGAAGGGAGCACTGAACTAAAGACAGAAAGGCTATTTGTTAAACAAGATTATGTTTTTCAGTTTCTGCATCAAGATACCTAAGTACATAGATCTTTAGCATAAACATTTCTAAAAGTTTAGAGTTATTAGGAACAAATAGAAAGGCATATGAAAAGCTGATACTTTTTTTGCATCCCGCAGACTTGCAAGATACACCACTGATATTAGAAAGTTAAGTACATACATACATTTCTTCCAAATTGCTATTTTTAAGCCAAGCCTTTTCAGGACATTGTATAAATCCTTGAAACTAGAGGTTTATAGTGAAAACACCATCAGACTCTTAACTAAAGCACTGTGATCGGTACAGCTACAAGGAAGAAATTTTACTTACTCGATATTCCCCTCAGAATGAAATAACCATCTTTCAGCAACTCCATGTAGCAAAGGTTGTAAAAAAAAATTATGTGAAAAAGATTCCAAAGGGTGAAATGAAGAATTAAATATAAAATGAAGGGAATCCTGTAGGAAAGATCATAGTTTCTGTAGGAAAGATAAAAGCACTGGAGGGCTTACCCGTATCTCTGCAATAGGGTGTCTCACTTGTGCTTCTTGCTCTTGGATCCAACAACAGCACCACAGTGAGAAGATTTTTTCTGGATCATTTGTGAATGAATCAAAAGCAAAGATGCTTTGAAGGACCTGTGCAGGTTAAAAGATACTGTACAGGTTATACAAAGCAATGGAATAAGGGACATGCAAAGGTCTTGGACCAACTGCCTTCCCACCTAAGCATCTCTGAGGGAAGGCTCAGTGTGATCTCCAGATGTATGTTTCTAGAGATGTAGGTGGCCAAGGAAGGTTGATATCCCTGCTCTAATGTATAGGATACAGTCACACCCTTTGGCAGACATAATCTCATGAAGGACACTACACTCCTCTCATCCTGTGATCCACATTTCACATGACCTAAGGTGAGCAAAGCCAACATGCTTATCAGGCAGCCAAAAAGAGCAGTGAACAGCTTCTGCAGGACCAGCAAGGTGAGTCATTCCACAGTGCAGTCAAAGCAGCAGCAGAACTTGTGGCTATGAATACACAAAGAAGAAGGGAGGACTGGTACTGCCCCCTCAGGCAGCACAAGCCACTGTATCAAGCTTGGCTGTACCACCTAAATGCACCAAGAAGGACTTGCAGAAGATGTGAAGTGGTGACCGACCAGATAACACACATACACTGTAGCAAGAAATGGCAGATTTGCTCCTTAGTGCAAAACCACTAACTGAGCTTTGACAGCAACTGTGGCAATGAGATGTATCATCTACAACTTAGGCCTGCTGTTATGGCAGCAGAAACCTACAATTAACAGGGGGTTGACTGTAGACCCAGTCCTAATATTACAGAGAAATCTTGGGTCCTGGAGAAACTGGGCAAAACTAGGCTGAACTGTAGAATCGAGTGAAAAAAGGGGGCAGCCCATGCCTTCCAAAATGATCCAGAAAAGCCATCAGATTCCCTGAAAACATGGGCAGCCCCCATTTTGCCAGCTCAGAGATTACTAAACAGAACTGGGTCAGTTATGGTTGGAACTGGTTGGAGGGAACAAGCAAGCAGGAGAAGTAGAAGCCTGAAAAGTTTCTGGTAGGAAGAGGCAGGCAAACATTGATATAAATCACAGGCAGAACCACCATCTTGGACAGGCACAACAATGTCTCAGATGGGCCTGCTGGTACATTACCATTGCTGGTACCCAGAAGCTTAGACTAGTTTTCAATTGCAAACTGGCTAACGTCAAGTTTATGTTGCAAGTTCTTTACCGCTTTCAGTATTAACTTAATGGTCTACTGCAGAGTTTGTGGGCCTTTTGTCAGGTGACATAGCTTGTTTCTTTATTAAAGAAGCTGTAAAAACTGTTTGGAGATGTACACAAGATAAAGCAGGCTCCCTGTCCAGTTTGTCACTAGCATGCTTTCCTCTCCTCTGCACTGGTATTTATTTCAGCAACACTGTTCAGCTCACTACCAGATTTTGCAATCTAATACTGAGACAGCTGAAAAGGTCACTTAGAAGAGCATACCCTAATATCAAATTCCATTCCATAAAATCACTCATTCATAAAACAGTATGAAAGAGGACGATCATTATTATAAATTGTGCATTCAGTTAATTGTAAATTCCCAGTTGTCAGCTAGGTTTGTGGCTTTGCCAGAAGATTTGTGTAGGAAGAGCTGTAGGGGTGCCAGAAGGCAACATACTGCCTGGAGCACAAATTCCTTCTCACCCTTCCTGTTTGGCGGACAAGTGTTTGCTTGCCATGGCATACAGCTCAAAAAACCCTGTTAGAGGAAATCTCTGTTCTGCTGGAGCGCATAGTCCTATACCACCCACCTCTAACTGGTGAAACTATCCAGATCAGTTGAGTCATTGTGATATCGATTTGAGGACATCTGATTCTCTAGTAGTTTTGAGACAGGATGTTCTTTCAAGTAGTGTAACCACCTACTTGTAGCTCCCATTTTAGACATTTTCTTTTTTATGCACTTATTACATCCTAGGATCCAAAACTCTTCCAAAGATTTGTGGGTGGAAGCTAAAATCAAAACTGTCAATCCTTCAGACTTTTGTACCTGGTAGTTCCTGATAACTAGCCTGAATTCAATTGTATTTGCATTCAAAAAAATAACACCAACATGAGAAAGACAGAGTGCAACAGAATTCAAAAAGTCCTGGAGACAGAAGAAAAGAGAGTGATCAGAAAGAACTGGGAATTTCACAGTAATATGAAAGACTGCCCAAGGCACCTGTGAGGGCCTATACAAGATGTACAAGTCAAAGACCCCTCCTCTCTGGAAAGCAGTTCTTGTTAAGTCAGAGCTTCAACAAGCAGAGAATTTTGTTTTTCCCTAGGCTGATTTTTAACTTCTGCAAGCAAGGAGAATAAATATGTAGCACAGATACACACTTTGAAGGGGAAATAATTGAGCAGCCCAAACCACACCACTGTCGTCACTGGAAGAAAGTTGAGGGATCAGGCCTCAAGGGAAGCCCTGTCGTGTGAAGTGGCCTTTGTGGGAGTAGGTCTGAGCTCTGGTAGATCCATGGGGAAACAGATAACTAGACAGAAGTTACAACAGATTCTCTACATAAAAAATCATCTCAAAGTTACACTGGCATTCACTTAATTGTGGTGTGGGTGTTGTGGGGTTTTTTTAAGATAAAATTGATGGATTATCTTTCTTCCCAAGATAAATTGTTTGGGATATGAATTTCATTGATTAAGTTAATTAGAAGTTCATATAATCAGAGAAGAAGGTAATTCTGGCTGCATTTGCACTTTATAAATAGTTGGTAATTTGTTAAACTATGAAAATTGTTTAAAATGCCTTCTTACATTTCCTTACCTTCTTATTCTCCAAGAAACTAGTTACATATTGAAATAGCAAAAATGGTGCAGTTAAAATAAGATTATACTGCCTTATGAAATATGTCCAAGAAGTTTACAAATGTCACTCACTCATACAAAACCCAATCCTGCACACATCTGCACACACGTTTCCATCTTAAACATGTAACAGGTCCAATCCATGTCAACAGATGAGCTTCCATTAAAGAGAAACATGTGGAAAGTGCTTGTAGGAATGGAGCAAAAGTTTCCCAGGCAAAAAAAAACCTTTAAGGTACAGCTGGAATGTATAAAATTTATCCTTACTTCCAGGGCAAACTAAAGTACAGGATTGTTGTCACTGTCCTGAACTTCAGCTGAAGAACAGACAGCAGCCCCTCCTTACATACGTATTTCTATTGCTTATTGTCTGCAGTTACTTCTCCGTGTTCCTGTAGACCAGCCAGATATTCCTTTTTTAACCCAAGAATTGCAGTCTACAGGCCTCCTCTGTACTCACCTAGTCTAGGGAGGAGAGAACAATAAAGCAGGTGTTCTAATCACACATCAGGTTGTGAATGCCTGTCCTGCATTTTTATTTTTCAGCAATGACATTTCTCTCTCTCAGCTGGGTTAAGTCCAGCCTTTGCCCCAGCAGTGGAGAGGGTTTTCTTCTCCCTCCCTGTGCCTGCTCTCCTTTAGCAGGAGGCTGAAGAACAACCACGACAGTCAGACTGTTGTTTGGGTCACTTGTAGGTTCTTTTATGGCACTTGTTAGGACCCAATTTCATTTGGATGATAGCAAGGCGCCCTTGCTTTCTAGCCAACCTCAGATGAGTCTGGGAGGCTAGGGGTGGCTAGACCAGCCTCTCATTTCAGGTTCGCTCCCTTTGAGTGAGATTAAAACACAAACGAGGTCAGATGTCATAAATCCACCTGTTTATTAATTGTTCGTGGGAAAGAGAGAAAGCAGTGATAGGAAAGGAAGGAAGGAAAGATAAGAAATCAAGCGAGAGGTCTGGATAGAAGGGAGCAGACAGTCACAACCATGGATCTGCGGCGTCCCAGGGGTCCATGCTTCTGGGGTCTTCGGTGATCACACACGGAGTCTTCGGTGGTCTCCCACAAGGTCAGTGATCTTCCTCCGGAGTCTTCGACGGTTTCCCACGAGTTCCCCCCCGCAGTCTGAGACTGCAGCCTTTTTTATAGAGCACAGTCCAGCACATGTGCACAGATTTTGCGCGCTTTACTTTAGGCGGGCTCTGTTTGCATGCTTTCTCGTAGCTGGGCAGGGGCAAGGTTCTGCTCGCATGCTTTAAGTGGCAGCAAACTGCAAGCCTTGGTGGGTAGGGGGCCCTGCCTGGGTGTCTGCTGCTTCAGCCAGCCTGCAAGCCACCTTGCCTGCGGCAATGCTGATCTTCACAGATCGCCACACGAAGGAGCAAGCTTTGAGACAGTTAGCTGGCCATTCAGTCTCCCACAGCGCTACAGATCCTGAAGGATCTAGCACAAAGTTTTAATGTCTGCACATGGCACAATGGTAAATGTTTTCTTGACTTTACCTGGCCAAGTGCTGAAAAAAAGGTGGTCAGAAAAATCATTTTGTCAAGAAAAATCTCAGAAAAATTGGAAGTCTGTTTTCATCCCATGTTTTCTGTGGAATCCTTAAAGATGTTAAAGCTTAAAAATCTCAAAACCCTTTTTCTTTATCAGCATTTTCACAGAATCCTAAGGACTTTTGTAGTCTGAAAGATTTAGGGTGTATTTGACAGCTGCCCAACTTAGTAACTGAGGTTATTAGACTGTGCAGAAAAAACATAAATGCAGCTAATGATTTTTGGCATCAACAAAGTTTATCATGATTGCAATTCTTCATTTACAGAGTTTGGGGGAAAATAAAGGATGATAATAATCAGTATCAACAGTTAACCTGACACTAAAGTTGCTCAATGTACTAACAGGAACTGACTCAGAGTCAGCAAGAAAAATTTTTCTTCCCCGAAGACTTCCTCATGGTGCAACTTGAATAGCCATATACAATTATTCAGGTGTGAATTCTATAGTTTCCGGCTATTAACTCGCCTTCCTTCATACAAACACACTCTGGGGACCAGAAAAGAAAGAAATATTGCTGCAGCAAAGTTCAGGGGAAAAAAAAGAAATTACACCTTTAAAGAGCATATGGATGAAAGAATGCACACAAGTGGAAGCGAAAGAGGTCTAATGAGCAAGTGTTAAGCTCATCACTGCAAAGCTACAAGAAGTCTTCGTTTCTTTGTTTGTTTTGTTACAGAAGGATTACTTAGTACAGAGTATATGCCTAGAACTATGCAAGTACACCACTACTTCCCTGGGAGTCTCCTATTTACTTAGAACAAACTACATGAATCTTTAGCTTTGCACACCACTTTTTTCACCTTATTGGTATAGGGATCCAGTTTCAGAACTACTGGATGTAGCTGTCTCCCTTTCAGATAATGATTTTTTACAGACCAGCTCCCAAAACAGCTGCACAGCTCTCAAGAAGCAACACACTTCATAGATAAGGCTTGATCTTTAGCATTGATGAGGAAATAAAACATGATATCAAACAGAGTAATATATTGACACAGTATAGAAAAACAACATTGCCCTTTATGGCCTACAACATCAATACAGGCGCAAACTAAAAGAGTTCTCTTGCAGCTCCAGCACGAGAGCTCAGGTGTGAGGCTGGATGATGTCTAACTCCTGCTCTCTTTCATTTACAACTACCTGCTTGCAGCTCACTTGCTTGATCCTCACAGATCAGATAAAACACCACATCTGTTTGTACAAGTACAGACGAGCTTTTCTGAGCATACATTTTCTGCATGCAGATAGCTTTTGGCATGTTCATATTTTGCATGCATAATTTGAATTTTCTTTCTTAGTGTTCGTGCACTCAAAAGTCATATCATAGAGCAAGGACAGAAAGTGAGCCTACCACTGAGTGCCACAAGGCACAGGGAACAATTAGTCCTCCCACTGGTCAGGGTCAATTTTTGCCCCTAATGAGCCTTGGGCTTTTAATACATCACTCCCTTCCCTACTACTGTTTCCCCATCACAGAAGCCAGTTGTGAGTCCTCCCTCACCTACCTCTTCACAGGCTCCCAACCACTTCAAACCATAACTGCCTACCACAGTCAGAGTGGGAAATCCCTTTTCTTTAGGAGTCCCTCTACATTAAACAAGCTCAGCTCTTCTTTCTCCTGATTCGAGTACAGATTTTTATAGCTGTGCTTCTTGAGATAGCCAGACCTTTCAGGAGTTTGACTGCCAGATTAATTGTGTACCTGATAGCTCTTTCCTATGACATAACGAGGGGAGGTCTGACCCTCAGGAGAGCCCTTAAAGCAGGCTTTCATTTTGAAGAAAGACTGTAAGAGAGCAGGGACAGTCCATACGTGCTGCTGCTAACTTCCCAGATCAAGTGTGGACAGAAGCATTACAGCTTCATCACCAGAACGAAAAAGGTCTTTGCTGCAGCTGACCAAAGAGATGGGGTTTCCTTGTACATAGCAAAATCATCATAGATAAAGGGGTGAAGATTAAAATAAGCATTCAGTTGCAGCCCAACAGTTTTTAGTGAGTTTGACTGGAATAAGTTACTCACAGGAGGCAATTTCCAACACATTTATATACGTTTAAGTAAAAAATAATAGAAAGCATAGTAAAATAAATAAAAGCAGAGTGCATCAGAATATCCAGTTCATTTAAATTTATCTTTGAGTAAGTGCTTGCTCCCAAACTTTCCTACAGTAGAAAAACTCCTTCAACAACAGGTTTTTTTCCCCCCATTTTCTCTTAACTGCTGTCCCTAAATATTTGTGGCTCTAGAAATTCTCCATCTCTTCAGAGGATGTATCAGTTCAGCTTTCACACTTTTTCCTCTCTGTTTATGCATCAGATTGTTAAAGCCATTCATGAGTTTCCAATAAAAAGTCACGCACACTGGGCAACAAGATAAAATTTAGTTGAAAGAGCATCATATTCTGCCTCTTGTGCTCCAAAAGAAGTTCAGCCATCTTACACCATGCCTAAACAATGAGCCTAACCTGTCCTTAGTAATATCTGCTGATTTCGAGTCCACATTATATACCACTGCTTAAACATATTTACCATTAAAAACTGCTTTTTCTTCCAATTTCTTTAACTTCTTTCTACATCTAGTGAACACTGAAAACAACTTATTCTTATCTGTTTTTTTAAGCAATGTTATTCATGTTTCTGTTAGGTTTTCCCTTAGTCTCTGAACAAGGCAAGTTCATATACTCTTTTCTCACAGATCCTTTTTTCTCATTTAGATTTAGAAATTACTCTCATTCACAAATCCAATTAACCCTCTACCAAGTACCTTTAAAACCATCAATACATTGGTAGTTCAGAACAGCAAAAAGTGCGAGAGTTCAGATAATTAAACATACTTCCAAAACACAAGGGCAACATGATAGCACAAACTATAGTACATACATTGTGCACGTATTAGAGGACATTGGGATATCCAGACCACGAGCTAGTGAGCAGGAAAACTTCCCTGCGCTCTCCTGCCCTGAGCTTCTGGAATTAAAGAGCTTATAGTTCCACACCAGATCTCTGTTGCTCCAGGATTCAGGCTTGCTCACGTCATTCCAGTCTACAGAAAACTCAACCTCAGACTATTTAGTGCTCTGCTTCTGGTATTGAAGTAGAAGCCTTGCAATCAGTTTACTTTTCTGTTCTCAGTAAATCGTAACCTGGAAATGACTAGCCATTTCTTCTGAGCGCCAAGAAAACAGCTTCAGCAGAAAAATTGCCCAATTCACTTTATCAAACTGAATTTGAAAGCAAGCTGCCCTGCTCGTGCCTGTTCAGTTTCAAGGAGGCTATGCTGTCTGTACAGTTTAGTTTTTGTGGCACTTTGGCTTCCTTGCCTTTTCCTATTTCTGCTCCTTCTAACCCCGAGAAAATCCATTGAGACATACTAACAGAATGGACCCCTTTATATAGCCACTGCTTTAGTAACAACAGAGCTCCTCATGATAAAGGTGAAGAGTTATGTCTATGTCTTAACCCACCACTTCATTTTTTGGAAAAGCCACCAATCTACTTATACCCCTGCAGGTATAGGGCTTGGTCCTTTATAAAACCTTGCTCTAGAATATGCTGAAAATTGATTCTCTGGATGAACAGGAAGTGGCTGCCAGAAAGTCTTTTATTTAACAAATCAGATGTTAACAGCAGGAAATTAATCGAAAAAGCATTTTAAAAAAAAATCTTTTCCAGTCAGAGCAACACAAATCTAATAAAAAGTTTACAGTTACACCAACTCATCTACAATAAAAAATTACTGTTGTCATCCAACATGATGTAGTAGTTATAACTACTGTTTTTTCTATAGTCATGACTGAGGTTAATGTTTGCACTTTGACTCCCAGCTCAACTTCTGTCATATCAAACAGGTGAACTCTTTGGGAACTTCCCTTCCCCAACTGTATGAAGCCAGAAATAAACAGTCTTGGAAAAGGTTGAGCTGACAGTATGACTCTTTGCAACACTAAAGCCATGGAGTGAAAAGCACACATCTCCTTTCAAAGCAGGAGGCAAAGACTGCCAGACGGAAGCTGAATAGCTGGCATCAACATCAATGGTATTTCTGCTGACTTTTCAGTGCTTTTTTCTGAACCTAGTGAGAACAGTTCTTGCCCCAAGCAAGCAGATAGTCACACCTCTAGTTTTGCTGTGACTGCTTATAGTAACAGCAGTTCTGCTGCAGTCATTTAAGGGGAGAACATTGCAATTACTAGAGACAGCATTAGAACTGGACCTTTGAAATGACTGATGCTTAAATGCAGTTCAGAGAACTACCAGCAGCTACAGCAGTGGCCATCAACATTTCCAAAGGGAAGAGTATTTAGGGGCAAAGGTGGTGTGGTAAAAGGAAAGGTCCAGAGAAAGAACAATCTAAGGCTACATGGTGTGAATGGAACTGTCAAAGCAGTCATGCTGTGCATGATTCATTCTAGACTATAAATTTTAACTAAAAAATGAACAAAATAGATAGTTTTTGACATGTTCTGGAAAAACACGTCCATAACATTTTCAGACACTCTTTTGGCTACTGAAGACCTGAGAGAGGACTGCACAGCACTTACAGCATTAATACATGACATGAATAATGTAACAACTGTCAAATGTACATCAGAGAGATTTATGGAAATGGAATATTTAAGACAAAGATATTTGGCTGAGAAAACACAAGACTGTTTGGAACAGAGGAATATTTTATTAAAGTAGATTGAATTAGCTTTTTCAGATAACCTACAAACAACATTAGTATCCAGCAAGGACTCCCAGTGAATCCAGTGGATGTTGGGTAAGTTTTGCATTTCAGAAAGGTCACTCTGACATCTAATGCAACACATACAGGGCAGTCAAGAAAATTCACCATATGAAATTTAAGAAAGAATCCAAGATCTAGAAGAACTGAGCGTACAGCTCCTGAAGCCTCCAGAGTAACTGCATAGTTTCCACAGAAAATAAACCTTCTGCAGCAGTAGTTTAAACAAGCAAAAAAAGATTAGAAGAAAGATCTCATCTCACAACACTGGCATCCATCTCCTCATTTTGGAATCTCTGAGATAGCCAGTATTAAGTTTTCTTCAATACTTAACGTAAGATTCTATGTCCAGTCTAGCTTCTTTATAAAATGCCAGTGTACCTTTGGCACAGTCTGGGGAAAGACAAACCCAAGTCTGTCTTCAAAGACCCCACTCCAAGCCATGATTGTATCAGGGTTATACTCAGATAGGAGAAACCTGAGCTGCCTGCTATGCCAGGCAGCCATGGAAAAACAGATCCTCAAGGTGGTCTAAAGACATCAGAGACAGAGAACAAGCTCATTATTAGGATAACACAGAAGTGGTTTTGTATCATTCTGTTTTCCTCATTCCTGCCGAGATCCACGTGTGCCTTTTAGAAGTGCCTTAAATAATTTCACCCACAATTCTCTGGCCCATTTATTAGCAAAGTCCTGAGGATATAGGCTGACAAGTTAGTACAAAAGAAACTGTACTGAATCCTCCCCACGCTGGCTATCTTGGCCATCACTGTAAGCAGAGTGAAATTTGAAATCCATTTGCTTTTCTAGATGGAAAATACCAGCTTATTCCTACATTGCTTTTAATGCTAAAAACAGTCATCTGCTCTTGTTGATGAAAGCAGAGAAAGCAGCAATTTTACGGCCTTGGCAGAAATACTCTGACAAGTGTTTCTGTCAAAACTCAAGTTGGTGTTAGCATATCATTCACATGACTGACCTTTGTGGCAAAGATTAATCGGCATGGTTTCTTTGGAAAGATGGTACTGTGCAAAGTATATTCAAAGTATTCCCTGATGGATTTAATCATAGGTACCCAGTAACCCAAAGTAGCAAGGCAAACCACATAAGAGGGAAGGGAAGCCCAGAAAACTCAGTTTTGGATAAATAAAGCAGGGCCCAGAAAGAGAAAGAATTGCAATCGACAAAGTCACACCTCTGCCACAGCCATTTCCCTGGGACTGAACGCTCTTGGGTGTGCTTCGCCCTAGCATCAACCTCATTCCTCAGCTAGGGAGTCTGCTGGCCAAATCCCACATACTGACAATTAATAGATCTCTTCTTTGAGCAGAGGGAATAACTCTAAGCCTCAAAGAGTTAGGTTCATCTATAAGCCACCTTTAAAATGTCTGTTGTTTGCACAAAGGGATTTTTATCCCCCTTAGAGACTTGTGACCACAGTCACAGAATCCCACTTCTCTCTTAAATCATCCCTTGCACAGGGCACCGGACCAGGACAGAGCCAGAGCTCTGCACCCAGCCTAGCTAAAGTTGCTGGATCGCTGGTTTCATGTCTCTGTACAATGAGGGGATATTCATCTTCTTGGTTAAGTATTTCAAGAGCTATTGAAAAGTTATGTGTAAGAGCTTGGTATCTCCAGCATTTGTTCACAATTAAGAACTAAAACTGGTAAGAGCAGAACTGCAGAGCGCTCTTCCCATCAAAAGGCTCTCTTCAGCTACACTCTTAACAACACAAAAAAAAAGAAAAAAAGCAGAAAAAAACCACAACTAAAAGCACCTCCCATGAACATCAGTGCAGAGGTAACCACTGACATTACAGATGAGGTCCCAAAATAACACAAATCCAAGTTTGCAAATTCTAAGGCCACATACAATATTGAAACAGATTTCCTTTCTGGTATGTTATTCATCACTGTTGTAATCTTTCTGAGCAGCAGGACTGATTTTTGGAAGTATACCTAACACTACCTTCCTGAAGATGTTATTGGAGGTATAGTTACTGAGCAGGATTGGGGCTACCTTGGGATCAAAGCACCCTTATAATTGTAACAGCCTCTCAATGCCTGGCTACTAACAGGCTGGATGTTCTCATGGGAAAGCATGTTGATTAATTATCTTAGAAAAGGCAATGCAGTGGAAATTTGATTTCACTCTCCCCCACCCTCAGACTGCAAGAGGGAATAACAATTTTCTAAAATGATCCTGAAGTGTGCCATTCTTGAATCTCCATCCGTGCTCCAATTCCATCCGTACTTTCAATTACACGTTTTTCTTTTCTTTTTTTAAGATGGCTGAAAAAACTAATGCTAAGAAAATATGACAGACAGTGAAACTGTCTGCACTGCAAACAGCAGTACAACACTTCCCCATTATTTCCATTTCTAGCTTGTTAAGTTGTTACTGTCTTTAGGGATATATTCCAATAGAACGTTCTTCATCTCCCCAAACTGGCTACTTCTCCTTATGAAGAAGGGAACTCTTATAGGCTGCTACACTGAGCAAATGAGGAAGAAAGGGTGACAGTAGGGAACAATTTAGCTCTATGCTTTGGCATAATTTTGTCTCCTGAAGTATATAAGAAAATCACCCCAGTTGTCAAAATACTTTGAAATACGTACATATACATTTAGATGTATAGCAAAAATACTGCAGAAAGTGCCCAGATGCCAAGCCATCCAACAAAAGCACAGACCCACAGGTATAAATGAAGAAGGATTACATGGGGCTGTATTTTGCAGGATCTTGTATGGGTTCAAACACATGGAGATACTTTGATGGGTGGGGCACTGCCATATTGGCTGGGTCTGAAAATACATCTGATACCTATTGCCAAGATGATGGCTTTGCACTTTCTCAGCCCTCTGCTCTGGCAGACTCATGTTGCACAGAACATCAAGGGAGAGGTTAGAGATGTCAGCAAATCTCCCTGACGTCTGTTCAACCTCTCCCTGAATCTTGCAGCAAACTGCTTGATTACCTTTACCAGGCAGAAAAATAGGAGTTTAATTTAAAGCATCATCTCACCTGCAAAGGGCTATGTTCTGTCAGATGGAGACTATAGGAATAGAGTTGATGGGCCTTAGTGGGTGATTCCATAGCCTCAGGAGAATGATATATAGAAAAATTTCATAAAAATATTAACAAATAAATACAACAGTACGAGGATCAGTGAAGAGCAACGACCTAGAGAAGCTATGCCTGGCCTGACTGTTACATTGTCACTCCAAGCAAGCAACTCAGAGCTACTATCTCCTGACAGCTCTACTATAGTAGGGGGTAGAGGTGTTACAAATGAGCAAAACCATCTTCTTACACCATCTCCCCATCCACTGAGCTGATGAAAAAGTAAACTGACTCAATTGCAGGGGTTAAAGAGACAATTAGGGAATTCCATCTCCAGTAACAAAAAGGGAAAAAAAAACCCTCACCATCTAAATACATCAATAGTTTTCCACTCAATAATCCCCGAGGGGTATTAGCTCAGCAGCTTTTCTTGGAAATAAGTTTCTTGATCTCACAGAATATCCTGGTTTAACTCTTATTTTGAAGAGGATCAGCTGCAATATTTAAAGTGTTGAGTGACGCATGCCAAAGATAAAAGCGTGATGCGTTACAAAGACCATGCTCAGTGTGAAGTAATGATGAGTTGGGATCTACTGGCAATCTATTAGTACAGTGTACCTTCTGTCCTGGCAGAAAATTGTAAGAGTTTATCATGAAAGGATTCAGATTCTCGAGACTGGTAAGTGGCATGAGCCATCCAGTGAGGAGCAACGAACTTGATCTCCCATAGAACAGGGAAGGAACAGAAAGACTCCGTTCCTCCTCTTCCACTGGAAAGGGCTCCCTACCTACTAGCAAGAATGCATTTCCAGTAGCAATTTGTTACTGGAAAACATGACAATTATGCACTATGTTGGCACAAGTTGACTCACATGTGCTGAACCAATGTGACACACTGTGTGATAGCACCAGGGCTTTATATCGTCACATCACATCACTGATGACTTTCATAGAGAACAGAAGAGCCATCTCACAGATGAGATCCTCCCCACAAAGTTAAAAAAAAAAAAAAAAGAAAAAAGTTATGGACCAAGTCTCCAAGCCTTTGGTTTTACTAAGAAAACTCTAAAGGAGTGGGAAATGATTTTCTGACATCCACCTCCCTCCTAGACACCTCTATGTGAACATATTAAGTGCTTAAGTGCTGCTTGAAACCCTGGAAAACAAAAAAGAACTTTGTAATTTGAGGGAGATTTGGCTTTTTCCCCCTGCTAAGAATAAAGGAGGTCCTATTTATTCTGAAGGTATTGACCCACAAGGGTATCAAGATCTCCTCAAGAGTATCAAGATTTTATAGAATAAGTAATTACTGCATCAAACTGAAAACAGGCTCTGAAATTTAAAATAAATTACTCCCAAATGTAACAAAACTCAGATGTATCATGCTTCTCCCAATTAAACCTTACTGAAATTTAGGCATAGTTAAAAATTAAGACAGTTTATTACTGCTATTATTGCCCCAATTATTTAGAAGTGGACATTACTTCATAGTAGGAACTGATAAAAAGTGTTTTACTGTACAGTCTTTCATGTTGAATTGGTCTCTTTTATAATGCAATTTCTTACAGTTTTTAATGGTAATGTGGTCACAGCCCTCCTCTGCACTGATAGGAGAGACGGAGGAAGGAAGAAGGGGACAAAACATACTTTATAACAGTTCAATAGAAGATCACAAGCACTAAGTAACTGAAATTCAAACTTCAGTAGCTGGGGAGTACTGAAATGACAGTTTAGGAAATCTGAGTACTCCGACTCAGCATTTTAAAAACATTAACATGGGTGGATTTTTTGAATTTAGTATTTAAAAGTCCTGCACAAGAATATGACCTTGGAGGAAAACTGCATCATATTTCCAAAGAAAGACACTTAAATGTCACATTATGCACAGCTGTCCTAAGAAGCTGATAAAATCTTTCCTACCTTTGAGACAATGCAGAAACTCCCTACAATTAATATGAAGAACTGGCAATTGTCCTTACACTGTGCTGTTCCCTGAATTTTTTTGGAGAAAGGTTTAGGGACTTTGAGGCTGCATTCGTAGAACATGTATCTAAGTTTCTAAAAATCTCCCCTTGCACTTGTACTCTAGAATTATTTGAAAGCAACTGGTGTTTCCTGGTACTCTATCCACTCCAGTATGCCTTACACTAACGTAAATGGCAGAGACATTGCTAGTACAACTGGACTAAGTGCACAAAGGTGAAAAATCAGCAGTGCCGCAAGATCCATTCCTGCCCTGAAACAATTCTACTCCTGCAGCGCAGTATTATTCATACTCACAATAGGATAAGTTGAATTTGTGTCAGGTGAAATCCCCTGGCAATTCTTTTCTGAAATGCACATAGAAATTACTGCCTCTCTAAAAGAGAGCAAGCCAGAATGCTGTGGCACTTTATCTCCTTTTCCTGTGGATTCCGAAGAGGTAGTTACATACCACTATGCTTTCAAAAGCAACTGATGCAACTCGAAGTTTTCTGCTGCCACCAGTCCTTTCCAACAGAGAACTGCAAGAGGGTAGGATACTGCTGTACATCAAGATAGAAATCAGTGTATCCAAATTATGGCAGTCTGACTGACACAAGAATGTAAATCCAGATCCCATGAATGACTGAAATGGACTCATTCCAGGGCACAGCTCCTCATAATTTCTAAATCCTAACTAATGAATAACTAATACACTATGAATCCTGCTGTAGTACGTTGCAATGTATTGTTTGTGTTGTCTGAAATATGGTGAATAGGATTATCTTACTGTTGCTTTCCTGGGTCTCTCACAAAAATGATGTTTCTCAAGAGGCTCTTTCAAATAGTCACATTTCCAATAATGCACAAAAGAAGATGAAGCTACAAGGTTTTTCCCTCAAATGGCTATCAGCATATCTGTTCTACTCCACCAGACATCAATGCAAAGGATGTATGAACAAATTCTGTTTAAACTGATCCCCCTCCTCACCTCGCTTCAGTCAGGAGAAAGCAGAGAAACAGTTAAATTTGCACTCTGTTGCAAAGTCTTATATCTCTGTCTTTTACAGTGTCACTGTTGCTTCCTCAGCAGCAGCTTCTTTCCTCCACCTATCCTGCCAGAAAGTTCTAGATGTTCCCAGTTAAAGGGAGCAGGGCAGGGACCAGAAGCTTTGCAGGAAACCACTGAACACTTGGCATTGTCCTGAGTCAGAAGGTGGGAAAGGCAAATTTACAATGGGATGGCAACCAAACAACAAGAAACTACAAATGAAAACTGAGGAAAAAGATATTTCAAATAAAATATCACCTGTTGTAAATATCCCCCCCAGCTGCAAGTACCTCCTCTTAGTGCCATAGCTCAAACAGCACAGCCATGAAACGGGCAGATTACAGGCCAGGGCCTGACAGCTTTTGTCCATCTGATGATGCCAATCCCTGCTTTCCAGCTATTGCTAAGCACCAGAAGTAATAACTACACCAAACACTTTTCTGAAAGTAACTTTGCCAATTACTGTACCTTTCACAAGAAGATGAGAGAAATGTGAGGCAGCAGCGAGGCAGGCTACCTGGTCACATTTAAAGACTGCCTGCAATAGAGAACCACCCTATTACTATACACCCTGAGAAAAGACTCTTTTCCCTGCCAGAAACTTTTATCCCTTAGTTACTTTCATAACTTGTTTTATTTTAAAACCTGAGTATTTCCCTGCAAGGAGAAACTGGAAAATTAATGAACACAGCATGATCAATTTGTGATGTCTCTAGCTTAACAACAAAGCTATTCTTAATACACAAACTCCTTTCTGCTGGACACTAATTATTTGTCATTCCTTCAAGCAGTCATACTCGTGTTGTTTACAAACATCTTCCACAACTGGGCATATGTTTGATTTCTTGTTCTGCTATACAGCTGATTTCACATATTCCTTCCTTCTGTTAACTTAAATCCTTACTGCAAAACAACTTCAGACAGCACGTATAAACACCCTGTGATTATCACGGAGACTCAAATAACAATCTCTGAACTATATTTCAATGCCTTACTAATGAGTAACTTCACTATTTTCTCCAATACAGTTGAAAAAGGGCACGAACGTGATGCAGTAAGACAGAAAGTCATAGGCAGGTTTCAGTGGTAACTGACACAAACCAAATTCTCCCATCAGCTACAGCCTCTGACTGCAGCTGCAGGGTAAAAAGGCTAACTAGCATCGTTGAAAGACTTTAATCTGTGACACAGATGATTAACATTCATTATTATACATGCATAATTACAATATAAATGTTTAAATAGCTGCAACACAAACAGATAAATACAAATGTGACCATAACAAAGGCAAAAAGTATATTTCTGTTTATTTGGATTTGGCAAATTTATGTAAGGCATACTGGCTTTGCAGGATGTTTGCATGATAGTCCCCTGAAGATTCTACTGTTGATCTCTGAAATTAGTAACAAGCCATTATTGCTAAATTTAGGAGCAGGGAGTCATATTTCTGTGACATATTTTGTCAATAACCCAGAGAAGAGACATATTTATAGCTGTGTATTTCAGGCAAGCTCATACTTAAAACAAAATTGACAACAATGCAGACTAACGCTTTATCAATAAAGAACACTGTCATTTTTGAGCAAGGAAGATACAGACAGGTACAAAGAAAGCCATCTTTATTTAGGTATCTGTAGGCACACTGTTTCAATCACAAAAAAAGCAGAATCTAAGTATTTGTCCTCAGAATGTTTTTTGATATTATATTCAGGTCCTATTCCACGAGTTATCCAACCTGATGTGGCTCGGATACCTCCCATAAGACAATGACATACTGTAAGCGAAAGACTGACAGCACTGGCCACGTGCACTGGTTAGCTATTCCCCTGCAGAAGCTCCCCTGGAAAAGAACATGACTTTCTCCTACTCTGACCAGAGCATGAAATCTGTTATACAATAGAGTTCTGCATTTGAAGGTTAGAGGACAATACTTTTTGACTTATTCAGTCAAACTGTGTGAAAGGGATTTTAGGGAATAGAGCTGCTGTGTGTGAATATCTATCTTCTGTCACTAGCATTTAAAGATGAAGATTTCAGTAAGTACATAAACCATAAATTGCCTGAAGTCCAAATAATCTGCTTCTGAAGTCTAGTTGTGCATGGTAACAGTTGATCCATAAGCAGCATTTGTAGTCAAGACTTTTTTCTTATTCACAAAATGACATATTGACACAGGCTGCATTCCAGTTCTGATTGTATCTAATCTAGAAGTATATTATAAACAATTTTGGGTTGTGCTTCTGAAGTTTCTATTACTTCTGGTAATAAATCTCATTGTCCTTGTCTTTACTACAACGCCCACACATGACAAATGAACACAGATTGTTCAGAGAGATTTGCCAGCCCTGAGCTTTCACACCTGCTCACCTCTCAGTTCCCTAATTTGCTGCACACATTGTAAAGAGCTGCTCTGGATGGGGGGGGGGAGTGGGGGAATATAGAGGAGAATGTCGTCAAGCAGCAGCTCTAAACAAGGGAGCAATGATACAACTAACTCAGATGGTGCCCACTTCCACCACCAGTACAGGCAGCTCTCTTATCACTGGATAAGAGCAGAGAGGTACTGCCCCAACATCCCTGTCACCTATCTAGGCGTAATGGCAATACTCCAAGCCAAAGAAAAGCTACGATTCTTAGCTTGAAAGCAGGCAATGAAGCAAAAAAGGGTCTTTCAACATCATCACCAACACCTCAAAATATCCATGGCCTTATTAATGTTGCAACCTCTAGTGTGCGAACTCTTGTCTTAAGGCGCTTGAGACAATGGATGTGCTTGGCATTTGCTACTGGTTTGGAAGAGAGGTACAGGGCCATGAGGTCACTCTGTTGGGCCATTCCCATGGCCATCTCTATCCAACCATGAGAGTTCCTGGCACCTGCAAGCTCCCACGTCACAGGTACCCAGGCTCTACATTCCTTTTACTATCCTGCTTTGCACCCAGCAAAAGTCCTTCTTGACTGCAATGGCAATTTGGTGTCCATTTCTTTCCACTGCCTGGTTCTACCCAGGATACAGTGTGCTGTCAACCCCGGGTGCACACTGTTCAGCGTACTTGTAAGTGATTTGAAAACAAAGTGAATAATGGTGAAATCTGGTGATGATAAAAAGCTATCTGGGATATTAAAGACCAAATGCTGAAATGGACCTTCCAAGACTGAACAAATATGAAAACAAATAGGAAATTAAATCACATATAATGAAATGTGAAGTCATACACATGGTAGAAAACAATCCTAGTTCTACACACATGATTAAGGACTCAGAGTCACTACCACCTCTTGGTGCCTTGAAGTAATCAGATTAAATTAGCAAAGGCAAACTCAAAACCAAACAAACCAGGCTTCCCTCCTTGAACACTGTCAAGTATGGAATTCCCTGCTACAGAACACTGGAAATGCCATAAAGCTTATAGGGTTTCAAAACTAATAGAGTATATCAACAGAAAAGCAATCTAATGTGGATTATAAAGACCAGAAGTATCACCTCTCGTTCAGGAAGACCCTGACCTTGAATCTGCTGGAGGCTGGGAGACTGTTCAGTGAAAGTCTGAATAGTGCAGTGTTGGCATGTTTTCATATTATCTTACAGACTTCAACCACTGGCCATAGCCAGAGACAAAGTACTGGGTGAGACAGACTTTGGCCCAACCTCCTACAGCCACTTACGCCTTTACCCTGAGTAGTCCTGCTGACCTGACAAACCTAATGCTCTCTTCCTCACTCTTCCCTCCCATATGTCTTCCGCTCTACCTTTCCACAGTTTAAGACTCACTGTACAAGGCACATATCCAACAGGTTCTGGCCAAGGAAGTTTCCAAATGATTTACAAATCCTAACCAATAAAAACCATGAAGTGTATAAGGCTCTTTCATAACCACTCTTCTGCTTGCATGAGGTTTTGCAAATGTGTCTGTAAAGCCACCTTTCCCATTTTGCTTACTTACACAAAGAAGGTACAGCAACGTTTCATTTTCATTTCCCAATCATCTATTTTCTGTGGCCTGTTAATAACTGTAGTAAGAGACATTCAGCCAAGAACATCTAGTTAATGTGTGGATGCAAGTTTTAAAACTGGCATTGCTGTATGTGGTATTTCACAGGCATTGCTCATCCAAGCGGAGGCATACAAAAAGAGCAGACTTCCCCTTTTCTTGATGAAGCAGCTGCAGTTTAAAGAAGTAATTTGAAATTAATGAACACTTAAAAATAAGTGTTATTTCAAAAGATAACCCCAGGATAGCAAAAGGCAAGTTCTTAAAGGAATAGGTGGAGGTTTAGCTGTGCATTTCCTGCTGTTATTAGCACAAGTCATGTGGTTGAATCCCTGAATACGGCTTTGAAAATACAGCTGTTAACATGCTTCTATAGAAAAGCCATAATGATGGAAGGGGATATCATAGCCAGCTGTTGCACTTTGCAAAGACTGAAGGAGTTAGCTAATGATCAAGCTCCGCCCTGAGCCGCAAAAAAGGCAGAAAATTCTGACTCTTATCATGGTAGGACTAGACCAATTTTTGAGACCGATCTTTTAGTTCTACTTTTAACTGCCAAATCAGAGTTACAGTTCCTGAGAAGAGTTTGTCAGACTAATGAAACTGTGTTGATTAGGGCTAAATATCATTTTTTATGTTCCATTGCTAAGGAGGGGTCATTGCAGAGGCAATACATCTCTTAGAGGTACGCATTCTGTAACTCCCTGTTTCACTCTGCACAAAGATCATCCCAGGGCTCCCTGATTTGAATTGAGAAGAGTTACTCTGCTTTATGGCAGCCCCCTTTAGCAGGCCACTGAGGAACAGCAAGACTACAATCACTTGTTGTTAGCTTTGTCCTTTGGTGAGGAAACTCATAAGAAATGAAGGAAAGAGCTTGTGGCAAGCAATGAAAAGGTAGTATTTTTGCAAGCAAGCCTTGAATTTCTCTTGCATCTGCTGCAGAACAGGACATACCTACTATGCTCCAAGGCATTAATCTGGCATGGAAAAGCACAATGGTCCCTTCCAAAGCCTAATAATGCAGAATAAGAGTGTAGCAGCCACATTTGACAGAATACTGCTGCCCATTCTCCAATGGTCAGTCAACTTTTAAGTGAAGAGGCAATATAAAGTAAAAATATCAGGGAGTACTTTGAAACCATTGTAACTGTGTTTAATAGGATAACCTAAGTTAGTGTGCAGTCATTATCTTAAGCAATACTGCCAGGAATTCAAAAGAAATGGAAATAAATGTAGCTGGTTAAGCTTCGTCCTGCTACAAGCCCACTGCAGGAATACAAAGGATGCAGCAAACACAAGAACAGATACTCAGGGTCTGACTATGGATTTATCTGACCTTGTAAATCTTACTTTTCAGTGGCTAACAGCAAATTTTTACTTACTCTTTTCTTAAGAAAAACTCCTTATAGGATGTTTATTTCCCTGCTATACACTCCAGGAATCAATGGCTGAGGGATTTCTAGAAGCTGTATCCAGACCCTCAGGCTTCTTGTCACTGATGGAAACTCTCATCCCTGAACTTGTCAAGTTATTTTTCTAAACCCACTTCCAGTCTCCTCTATAGCCTCTGGTAACATTCCACAACTATTACTACCTAGTGTATGAAAAAATACCTCCTCTTGGTTTGTTTCAAACATGCTCATATTATTGCACAGAGGCACTTTCTAATTTCTGTACTGTAAGAAACATAATCTCCCCATTCACCTTCTCCACAGCACTTGTGACAATAGAGGCCTCTGTCCTAACTCCATCCCCATGCTTCTTCAGCTGTCTCTGTCCATATAGCCTCTCCTAAAACATACTGTGTTCCATGTTTCTGATGAGGCCTTTGCACTACTCTGAGCTCTAACTCTACTGTATCCAACCAATACCATATCAATACGCTGTAGAAGGAACCAAGCATTGTAGTTCTTGCATTCAAACACCTCAACTTCTCTAATCTCCCAGTATCAAACCACTCCTGACAGATAGCTGAGAGGAGAGCGCTTACCCTCAGACTGACCTGCAGAGCAGCACTGACACACATTTGGGGGCACAATTCATTCCAGAAAGGGGAGTGGGGAAAACTCTCCTAGGAGGGTCATGCCACCCCGCTACAGAATGGTGTGACTCCAGAGGAGCCGTACTTCAATTGTACAGGTGATCATCAGCAATTGGAGGTCTATACACTTATAAAACATCCAAGGGAGGTATTTTTTTTTCCTCAGCAATTCTCAGAAGATCAATGTTTTACCTGTGAGTAAGAGGCCAGTGATGCCAGGAGGCAACATTGCTCTCACACACATATAAGTTTAGGCTGTATTTGTTTCCCAAGAGTAGACAGTGCTTATTAGACGAGATTAGATACCAAGATTAGCCAACCTTGTTTTAGCAATTGGGTGAACATTAACTCACCTGAAAGCACTAGCCACTATTCAGATGACAGACAGTGGGAACAGTTAAGCTGCTGACCTCCACTAAATTGAAGTAGGGTCACTTCCTTTTATTAGAATAACTGTATCCTTGGAAATCCTGGAACTGTGCAGCTCTATCAAAGGGGAACTCACTGCAGGACCAGGGCCAGGTTCTGGTTATTACCTAGGAAAAGGAAGAAACATGGTGTTTAGAAACAACTTTGCTTCTAAGTCTAGCATGAGCCAGTAGCAGCTCTTTTAAAACTAATGTGTAGTTTCTCCTTGAAAAGGCTGAATAGTTTCCAGTAATGAAGGTTTTAAGAGAAGTTTAGAAATTGAGTCCCTGCATTCAAGCAAACACCTCATCTTCTCTGTCCCTAGTCTCCCAGTATCAGGTAGAGGTTACCTGAATGCAGGCATCTTACAGAGGAATGGAAAAGATTTCTTCCAGCTCCATGATTCTGCAACACACAGAAATTATAGGCAACTATAATGAGGAGCGAATTTACGACAGTTCTGGCACCATACTTAAGGAGTATTGTTTGGATAAGAACATGCTTCTTGTGTCAGACAGCAGATGTAAAAAAATTAAACACCAATAATATTCAATCAAGTCTGCAAGAAAAACTGTAGTTATTTGCAGAGAGTCTGGAAAGCCAGTATTTTTACCACATTGGTGATTCCTATGCGTTATGCAAAAATATAGAAATACAAAATGAAGTATACATTACAGTAGTATTGAAGTGGTAAACTAGTGCCTTAATAGTAATGTAAAACCATAAAACTGATTGTTCACATTTAATGGTAGAATTTTTTACATTACAAGTCACTGAAATAAAAATGCAGAAAAAAAAGCAAAAAGAAAAATTTCACTTGGCATCTTAACTCAGCTTGGGTTGTAACACTGATTTAAACAGAAGGTTGTCATGGCCAGGTAGAATTTTGTGGAAAACTGACCTAGCGTTATTTCTTCAAGAGCAGGACCCTCAAAAAAAACCCCCCAAAACTAAGGGCATCATCTTCAAGTGCGATAGCTATCATTTCTCCCCCCCAAAAAAGTGCTCAAATAGCAACATGAGCTGAATTAAGTTTCAGATGCATCCATAATAAGAACACGATATATGAACACTGTTTACATAAGTATACTAAAGACTGCATGCAATTTGCCTTAATGAATATAATTTTACAAATGCAAACTTTAATATTTACCAGTGCAAATAGCTCAACAAAAATTATGTACATCTGCAAAGCAGCTACTTCACCGAAACAATATTTGGAGTTTACATGTTCTTTGCAAATTAAAATATAAATTCGCCCAGAATAGGTATTACTTCAATGGCTAGCTTAATCTGCATGCACTGGGCTTCTGCTGAAACTTTAATGTATTCATGGGCATAAGTAGAGAAGCTGAACTAGTCTGACAATGGCTGGAGGAAAATCACACCTATTCTATGCCTTCACTGATTGTGATTATTTAGGATGTGTCAATGCACCCAGATTGGCATTATTCCTTTAAGCAGCTTATGACAACAGAAGAGAGTACTCCAAATCTATCAAGGTGCAAACACCCAAACTCTGTGAAACATAGCAGAGTCTGTAGCGACAGCATCTGAAGACCTTCCTGCCTTGGTAACAGGCCTTTCTGTCTCTGCAGGTCACTGCAGTTGAAATGAAGTCAGTTCCATCCTGCCTGTACACAGAGAATCTGGACCACCTTTCAGTAACAGGCCTGAACAGAGCCCACCCAGAGGCCAAGTATCCTTGATAGCATAACAAAAGATAAGCATTTCAATTTAAAGCAAACAAACTACCTGAACTGGGTGTGATAAGTTTTGTGCTTTTAAAAGATCATTATATAAAATCCAGGTTTGTTACTACTGTTACTTCAGCTGTGATTCTGGTCTACTTTATTTGCTTTTGTCTCCAAATTTATTTATTTATCTATCTGTTGAGCAATAGGCAGTTTTCAGAGTATTAGTCGGAACCAAGAAATCCAAAATGGTTTTAATCAAGATTATAATACCAGCTCTGGTGAAGGCACTCTCATTAAAAGCCAGGACAGAAATGGCTTTATTGTACTTGCAGTTTTTTCTTGAAACAGCAGCTCTGACCTCTCCTGAAGTCACCCAGCTTCACTATAATAAAAATCAGTACTATAATCTTTATCTTCCCCATTTTGCATAGTCAAGATAGGGAGAGATTTCAAAGTGGCATAGGTGGTAATTCCAATTTTCTCTGCAGTGCAATGTATCCTGGCAGAGCTCAACAGCTTGTGCCCAACACTGCAATCCTGGACCTCAGTTGGTCAGCTGAGATGGGCACTGTGCAACACCAAATGGACTGACTAGCACCACTGACATCACCTCAGGGACTCGGGCGTCAAGCTCCACTGCACCCCACAGACATGCCCAGCAGGATTTCGTCATCTGTTATGCTGGCATGACATCTGGAGTGGCTTCAGTCCTGGCATTGAAAGTGCTCTTGAGTTAGCTTGCACCTCTCCCACCAGACTTAGGTCAACACAATTTTAAGAGTGGTTGAGGAAATGTCATTGAACTAAGGTGTATCAGGACGGGATTTCCTTCTGGTTCCTGCACAGACTGTATAAGTGGTTTTGAGCAACCCATAAAATCTCCCAGGGTGGGATCCAAAGTCCACTGAAGTTGGAAGGAGTTCCTCTATTAGCTTGAAATAAGTTTTATAGGGGACATCTTGGCTTCTGTTCTTTCCCCATAAGGTGGGAATGTGCCACTGCACAAGAAAAAAACCCAATATTTTTAAGTTACTCAGGCATTGCAATAGTGAATAAATAGAAAGGCCTATATAAAACAAATGATTAAACATTTATTGTACTTTGTTGTGATTCTTCACCTTTATAAAATGGTGGCTATATCTGCATAACCGTTTAAGCATTTGGCTTCCATACATGTAGCATTTGAGCATCTCACAAACATCAATGTTTCTCTAAAACTACATTGGGGTTTTTTGGGTCTCCTGGAAGTGATTAGATTGACAGCAGGGACTAGTAACTGTCTTAGTACAGACAGATGCACTGCACATATCTCTTCCAATACACTTCACATCAGATGCTCCAAGCATGAATTTCTTAAATAAAAAACAGCAACTGTGATGATCTGTCAACAAAACTTTAGGTGATGCTGTGATAAACAACTGCCCGCCACGGCCTAACTGCCAAACTGGCAATCTTAATTTGAACTCTAATCATATATAAATCCTTTAACCCACTGAACTTTTTGAGGAGGTTTCACAGATCTCTGTTCTGGCCTTCGCTTAGGCATGTAATTTGTCTTTACACATTGGTGTTTCCTAATAATCTAGCCTGACATTTTGAAAACCTCCTGAAGGTTTGTCATCGGAGAGGAGAACCCCCGCATTCCTTAAGCATGTTTGAAAACTTCTGGTTAAGTTATAAACTTGTCATGATATATAAAACTCTTGATGAGGGCTGTTTAAAAATTTCTAAAGAAAAGGGTACCAAATGTCAAGCCCACAAGAATGCCAAGAACTGAATTAGACGAGAAAGAGGAGTATCATGTTAGAAAACAGAGACGAGGACTATCTTTGCAAGGTAGCAGGAGGGAGTCCTTCATGGGAATTATGCAAATTTAGTGTAGAGGAATGATCAGAAGGAAGTCACAGATGATGATGCTCTCTGTACCTCCCTGTTCGTGCAGTGATTTTGGAAGGAAGGATAGACAGAGGCTAACAAAAAGACCCCAAGTGGTACATTGCACGTCATGATGATTAAAAAAATCCCCAAATGGACAAGCTTAATTTCAATTTTGGGAGGAAATCAAAAGGCACATCCCTGACCTAATGGTCAATCCCTATCAGATTGCAATTTCCTGCCTCAAAGAGTCAGGGCATTAGGCCTCTTCAAAGGAAAAGTCACTAGAATTTTAGCAGAGGTGAATGTGTTGTGTCCCAGCTTAATTCCTGACAATGGTGAAGTTTTCTGGCTCTGTGCCACCTCCTGCTGCTTGCCCACCCTAAAAAACAACTGCCCAAACAATCAAATAATCAGACTTTAGCAAATATCTTACCCTGAAAATTTCAGTCTCCTGACATTCCAAGTTACAGATCGTGGACAGTAAGACCTTATCATGGGAAGTGTCTGGCAACATTATTAGGCAAAGTTGTCAATTGTCCTGGAGTAAGCCCCAGGCTGAAGTATCAGGATGCATTTTATAAACAGACAGAGACATGTAAATTATAGTAACTTTAAGCCCTCAAAAAGATCAAGAACAACTCTAAGCATTTCGCAAACTGAAGACTAATTAAATATTGTGGCACTGATTAATAGACACCAATGAGAGAGTATTTAAAAATATCCAAGTCACCAAGAAGCCTAAATTTTAAATAGAATAAGGCTGCTTGAAATTCTACCCCTACATCAGTCAGCCTTTTAGCAAGTTGTATTGGCAAAGAAGCAGAAAACAAAAAAGAGCTGCTTCTGATTAAAAGAAGCAACTGAAATACTTTTCAGTTTGATCCTTGGAGAATTATTTTAGATGCTGTTCTCCATGCCTTTTGGTGAAATCCCAGACTTTAAAGGAATACTATGACAATTCATTGCTAAATGACAATGGAATTCCTCTGTAATTGTACATTACATGCATCCACATTAATACAAGATAATTTCATTAGGGCCGTTACTATAATGAATACCAAATACAAAATGTGGGTCCAGAGATCATTTTCCTAATCAGAAGTATCAGACCCCAGGAACTTTCAGAGAATAGGGTCATTAAAATGTAAATAGTTTCTTTGAAATTTAAATTGCTATTTTCAAAACCAGATGTTCTTCTTGATCATTCCCTGCATAATTTCCAAAAATTGTACTCACAATTGCTTACTGAAAATCAACTCTATATTAGCCTGAGAAACTCTTCCTGATTTCCATGGACAGTTTCATTAGAATACACTGCTACATTTTATCAGCTTGCAAATGGTAACACTACGCATTGGTCACTTTTGATGAGGTGGTTTAAAACTAAGAAATAAGAAATTAGATTACAATGCATGCACATTTCTCTCACACAGCCTAAAACAACACACATTATTCTTCATCTCTTCAGCAAGATGTTAGAAGTCAGGAAGAAAACTTCCTATTGCCACAGAAGAGAGCAGGTTCAAGTTAAGGTTACTGCGGTTAGTGATAAGTTCTAACAGCAAAAATTGCATCACATCTGAATGGGACACGTAACGCACTTAGCTGATTTATATAAGCAGGTGTACTCCAGCTGAAGAGGACAGTAGATGGGGAGACTGTGCCATATACTCTGTGTATGAACAGTTGATGCTAAAAATCCAGTCCAAGGAGCTTTCTTTTTATGAAGTGCCCCAAGACACTAAAATCTCGCACAATAATTCTGTAGGCCACACTAAGACATGATTCTGGCTCCCTGTTGCTTTTAGTCAATTACGTGTGTTATTTAATATCATCTGCAGAGCAATAGTTCTTTCAAGGTTCGCTTTTGTTAAGCATTGCTTTTCCTCAGACATCAGTAATTACAATCTTCTAATGCACTTCATCAAGAGTGACTTCTTATTACTTAGCTTCCCCATCAGTGGAAGAACTGAGCTCCTCATAACCTTTGGTCTGATCCACCTATACAAAATACTTGCTTAAAGGAGAAAGGTTTGATATGGGTCCACAATCACCAGTTTTCTGTGCCCTAAAAATAACTTGAACCCCAGTCTCCATGGTAACAGATACCACCAGTGAACCCTAGCAAGTCTTGGTTATTTTTACTGACAAGATGAACAGGAAAACCATAAGGCTTCTATGAAATGTCTCATTACTGCCAGAGTCTTACATCTCCTTTAATCCTCAGTTAATGGTGTGCAGTAAAGGGTGCTATGCCTACACACAGCCCGTGTTTAAATACCAAGATCCTTCCTGTGCTTTCATATTATAATGCTGGAAATGCTAAGAACAAGTCCCTTAAATCTTTCATGCCATTAAAAATTGACCGAGGCATGCATCCGACTCAACTCTACACACTGACTTTACAATGTAGAATAAAAGTCTCTGTAACTTGTTAGACTTGATGGCAACTTGCTGTTCCATGTGTTCTCACTTCTTGAGAGTCATTCAGTAAAAAAAATGGGTAATGTGGTAAGTCTTCTCACCTGCATAAGAAACAGTAAAGCTAGCCAAAGAAAAAAAGCCTGATGATTTTTTTTTTAAATTATATTGACTCTCCCATGTCTGAATCATTCCGTTGTAGACCCAAACTCACAATTTCCCTTAGCACCTTTGCTTATCACAAAAGCATTGTGATTTCAGAGAGGTGAGGTTATGCCCTAACTGCCCTTTAACCAAACTCATGAACTTCCCAGTCTTCCTCCACTAACATTTCACATTAAGCCCTTTTTCGAACTGGTAGGGCAATAGCTCACCTCTCAGGTCAGACACTACTCCAGGGTGCTAAAGAAGAACAGTGCTTCCATCCATTCATGGCAATTCTCCAGGACACCAGATTGTCCTCTGAGGTCTGTCTTTATCACAAACCATGTTCAGGTCTACTCTGCTACCCCCTTTCCCTGTTTCCCTTCCAGCAATGTCCCTTCACACTGCAGGCTAGTCTTGGAGCCAGCCTACTAACTCATGCTCAGAAAGGGATTCCTTGCCTTTCCCTGACCTGGGCTGCAGTTCACAGACCCAGCAGTTACTTCGTGTCACTAGGCATGATACCGAGCAACAAAGGAAAGGTTACAGTCAGGTCCTAGCTCTCACAACAGTCCCCTCTCCTGGCAGAAGAAAGCAGTTATGAGCATGTTTTCCAAATCTTATTGTAGAGCCTCTCTACCACTGCAGCTTTCCACCTGGAAGCACCAGAGCACCAGTGCAGCCTCTCATCAGTCAGAGCTGCAGTACAAGGCACAGTCTGTCTAGATTTCAGATTAAGATCACAGAAGATTAAGCAGGTTGCTGAGCTGCAGCCCAAACGTTTTACTCAGCCAGACAAAACTCTGTGGTGGAATGCATTAGCAGTTTCCTTTGTTTTCCAGACAAAGTCTTGATGGCCTTTAAAAATGCAGATACTGCTTTCAGGACTTTGGAAAACCCCAGACTACAAATGAAAGTTTTAGAAGAATATATGTTCTCATTTGTTTTTAACTGTATATACTATCAGTAGCTGAAGGTTAAAATTTAAACAAGAATTATATTCTATGTCTAAAATCTCATGATCCTGTTTAATTCCAGCCAAACAGACTAAATGTTAAACAGCCACTATGTGCCATGAAGTCTTGTCCAACTCAGTGGCACCTCAACAATTTCTCTGGAATCAGTAGATAGTGGGTAGAGCTCTATGCTTGCCACTGTAGCATTTCCTGCTGTTGTTTAAAGCATATGCCCATTCGAAAGCAGCATGAATGGGCATCATCTATTCAGTTACGTGTCTCCCAGGCAGGCATCCTTGTAACACCAGTCTTCTTTTAAGACATTTCCCTGCAGAATTGCCTATGGTTATACTGCTGAAGGCAGGAGAAGACATAGGATGAATCCAGCCATATGACTTTTGCCCCCAGGAAAAATATGATGATCCAAACTCTAAAAAGCCATTAATTCTGAATTTCAGATCTGCATCTCAAGTTTAATAAAGGCTCTCAGACTATGCTACATAATTTATATGGTATTCACAGGCAGAAGCCTCTGCATAATGTTCTTCTTGGTTTTAAAGATACAGGAACAAATCCTAAGGAAATAAACTCTAAATTGAGAGACACTGGGAGTAACTACTTGGGGGGCCTTTCTAGACTTCATGAGACATTAAGAACTCAAAGATCTTTGAAAAGTTGCTTAAGAAAGAAACTAAACAAACAAAAATTGAAAAGAAAACAAAAAGAAAACCAATTATTTTTTTAAACTGACTCACTTTTGCATGGAGAGAGCAGCAAAACGAAACAAGAACTCACAAACAACATAAAATGACCTACAAGATTTAAGCAGCCTCTCTTGTAAATTGTCTGTTGCATCCATTTAGACTATGAATTCCAAAAGGTAAATCCCTTTTCTTACCATGCATCTGTGCAGCACTCCACACTGTAGGAGCTCCATCCCATTGGTAGCCACCAGATTTGGATGTAACAAACTGAGTAACAGCAGAGTCTCTAGCTTCGTCTGCCTCTCTTGGGCTAACTGGAAGTAGCACAAGAAAGTGACAATATCTTCACATTCTTGCTCCTGTCAAGAAAATACAGTCCCTGGAATCACTTCCATGAAATTCCTTGCATGTACGACTACTCACCCTTATGACTGCATAATTATATCTAAAAAAATCAACAAACCTAAACACCAAAACAAGTAACACACACCCCCCCCCCACCTCAGAACATTTACTCCTTTCTTTTGCTTCCATGTCAACAAGTAGGTTCTGTTATTTCTTTCTTACTTTGAAAAAGCTTAAAACAAGACACCAAGCATATATCAAGAAAGGTGCATTGATCAATGTCTTTCAGACTGGCAGCCAGAGGAGAAGAGATACAATAGACACTGTTTAAATAAACACTTATTAAAAAACTCTAGCTTCGTCTGCCTCTCTTGGGCTAACTGGAAGTAGCACAAGAAAGTGACAATATCTTCACATTCTTGCTCCTGTCAAGAAAATACAGTCCCTGGAATCACTTCCATGAAATTCCTTGCATGTACGACTACTCACCCTTATGACTGCATAATTATATCTAAAAAAATCAACAAACCTAAACACCAAAACATGTAACACACACCCCCCCCCCACCTCAGAACATTTACTCCTTTCTTTTGCTTCCATGTCAACAAGTAGGTTCTGTTATTTCTTTCTTACTTTGAAAAAGCTTAAAACAAGACACCAAGCATATATCAAGAAAGGTGCATTGATCAATGTCTTTCAGACTGGCAGCCAGAGGAGAAGAGATACAATAGACACTGTTTAAATAAACACTTATTAAAAAAACCTTCTGTTTGTAAATTGAAATGCTCGGGTGAGGGCTGTCATACCTACCATAAGTCCATTTCTATGATAAGTTACGCTAGTTTTTCTGATTTGAATTCAGTTAATGATAATCCACAAGGTTTTTAATCTAAGTGCCTCATTCATCATTTCTACGTTACCTGAAGGTGCAGTCAAAAGCAGAGAAGAGATGCCATTAAAGCAGATGTGTTCTGTATTGTCCTTTTAATGTACACTCAGCTCATTAACTTTGATTGGTGTCCTAGTGTGGGTCAGCTTCAAAACGATTAATACTGCAACCCTTTTCCTAACATACACCAGACCCATCATTCACTTTATGGTACTTTTTATAAAATAAAGATTTATGTCTTGACATGTATTGTTTGTTTTTAAATTCCTTCTTTTGCTACACTCTCTTATTAAGCACACAGAAGGACCTGTCCAAGGCTTGGCATAGTTAAGCGGAGAGTATCCTCCTGCAGTGACCACAAGAAAGAACAAGGATTTATTTCACCCATATTTTAACAGGCAATTTTTTCTGGTACTTTCCAGAAAAATCATAAGAGACAAACTTCACTGAGAAATCACCAGCTTGGATAGACTACACTGATCTGCTTGCAAAGGACCAGTGGCTTTGAGTCTGGAAAGCCTCCCTCACATACATTTAAACTATCCGGACTGTCAATTCTGTCATCTTCTAATAACATTGTCCAAAACAGTCCAATATAACCCTTCATCTTCATCCAGTTAAACATGATTCAATTTGTCCCTGCCTTTCAGGCGAGTATTTCAGGAGTTTCTTTGTGATGAGCATTAAAATCTTGAAAAATATAAATAGTTAAAAGCCAAGTACAGCAGAATCTTACTATTTTCTACTCACTGACTTGGACAACTTGCTGTTTGCCTCTGCTTTTCCTTTTCCCATTGTGCTTCTGGTTTTCATTCCTATGTATTTATCACATTTAGTGCACACATTTTCTCACACTTTGTCTAATGTCAATGCACTCATTTTCAGGGAAATACCTCGGCAGCATATCTGAAGAGCTTGTATTTATACAAGCAACAGACATACTGCAGAAATGTGAACTTTCAATAACCCAGAAGCACTATGGTCCCAACCCCTTTGGATAATTAAGGGTCCATTGTACTTTCAACATTCAAAAGCGGTTGCATGAAGAGCAGTTCAGCAGCCTGAAATACAAACCTCAGGACTGGTAAGTTGCTCCTGTTGAAGATAGTGAAGAACTTTCTGTGAGACCCAGACAAATCCAGCTAAGGTTTACTAAGCCACAGGTCATACAGGAGTCACCATTTGTGCATGTGTGGAAAGTTCCCTCTGCTTCATTAAAGTTACTCTTAAGATGATTTGCAAGCTCCTACTTCCCTGCACATTATTTTTCCCAAAGCTGCAATTTGTACAGCAGAAGTGATTCAAGATACACTACTGATTTTTAATAACAATTTCATATTCTACCATGTTAAACAATCCCATCTTCATGTCTCAAGTTTTTAAGAAACAGTTGTTTATTTAGAGATAGTAAGGCACTCGATTGCACCTACAACCAAAGAACTCAGACACCTAAAATACTTAGCTTATGCCCAGGTAATTACAGGTTGCAGAAAATTAGCAAGCGTATAAGCAGATGGTCATGTCTCAGTCTCACTCTGGTCACTGCAGCTTTAATTGTGTAAAGCTGTATTACAGTTAGAGACACATAGATGTGGTCTTTCACCTGACAGGTATATATTTAAGCAAGGACAAAGCAAGGTCAATAAGGACAAAGAGATACCAGGGAGAGATAACAGGGAAGGTTGAATGTTTATTGTAGAATCGAGGGTGACATAAGCCTCCCAGATTTCTGGGACTGAAAGGACACACATAAGCCATATTCCCCGCCACCTGCTCATAACAGCACATGGAGAAAATGAGGTCAGGAGTCAGTATACCTTGACGACACCATCTTTTAATGCCTCAGAGGAGTAGGTTGTTCTTTGACTTCCCTTTCACAGTAATTGTTGTGCCAGCGACTGACTTTATAATTATCTTGCATTCACATTTTTTTTTCTCCTCTCTGACTACATTCAGAAAACTGGTTGTTGATTAGAGCTTTATTCAAGCATCCCTTGGTATCCAACTCATCTGAAGAATGAGAAGGTAATTTAATTTTCACTCTTTCAGTCCCACAAGCTACACCCTGGGGGACAATAGGAAAGGAAGCAGTCTGTGGGTCTCAGCTATTCTCCTTATTAGCTTAGTGACACAAAAAAAGAATGAATTCTGCCTTTCCTGAGCTGATTCTCATAGGCTTATGCTTCCTTTACACCCAGGAGACCGCTCTATTTCAGTCAGTTATGAGTTTCTCACATTGAGTATGTCACCTTGCAACGCAAATGCAGCAGCAGAACACAGCTAGTCACTAAAATATCCTGGTCTTTCTTTATCCAGTACTTGGTTAAAGGGGTCATAAACCCCTGATTTCACCAAAAAGAAAGTACCTCATTTGGTGGTGAGATGGAGGGGAATACCACCAAAAAAGACCCTGTGAAATGCTAGATCAAACTCCTTTTGCAATGAAGAGGATCTGACACAAGAAGTCCCAGATTCAGACAGCAGACACCTCAATTCACTAAGTAACTGTAGGCAATGGTGAAAGAGGTCAATGTGCCCCAGCAATGAGGCTACAAAATGTCTTCTTTCATTTAAGACAATGAGTGAAGAACATTTTATCTGTGGAAGTTTTTCAGCAAATCCACTCCATGTGGACATACAAAATTGGCTTTGCTGTCATTGGAATAAAAAGGGTGTTTGCTAAAAAAGAAACTCATGTAGGACTGTGAGTTGTGTAAGCCTTTCCCTCTGTGTTGAATAATCCCAGTGTCCATGTTTCCTGCTAAATCCTACTATATTCCAATTCTGCACTTAAAACTACTTTTTCCATTCTCAAAAAGATTGAAAGATGTTCATTTCAAATCACTGAGTCAAGTCTCTGAGACTGAAAGTTAAACTGTAGGGAAGAGATCACAATTCTCTTTTTTTTTAAGAGCATTCTTATAATTTGCAAAAACTCTGTCAGAAAGACATGTATAAGGTCACTGCTTGATTTATGCAAATTGTGTTAAACTTTTTCTGTAAAATTGCTCAAATAACTTCAGAATGGTGCATTATCGTCTATCAGAAACTGAACTCTGTTTTGGTGCCTTCTGGGTTTCAAGTACTAACTGACAAGACCATGCAAGTAAATATTAATCAGCAGAAAGCAACTGCTGTTGAAGTTGAAGTGCTCTTGACTTAAGATGGAGATAACAACTGAGGTGACAAATCTGATGCTTACTGAAAATTAGAATTGTGCATGTTTATAAAAGTGTCAGAGACAACTTCATAATGCCACTGGATTGGTATGGAGTCTATATTTGTTTCAACTTTCAGAAGTCAACTCAGGAACATCATACAGCACACAAAGGAGAAGTATCAATAAAGAGAATAAACAGAGACCTCCTAAAAGCATCTGCAGGATGACCTGCTGTAATTGCATTATGATTTTTAAGCCAGACATTAAACTGAAAGTTGCCCAAGGCTAATGAAATCAATAGCATTATTTTTGGTTCACCTTACCTCAAAATTTGTCCTGCTGTTTTGCAAAACAAACCATGACAAATTCTTTGATATTATAATTGAATAATCAGCTAATTAGCATGAAACCAGATATTCAGTGATGTATGCTTGTATTTTCGTTAGCAGCAAGCATTTCCTGATACAAGTGATTGAAAGAAATCCCAATTTGATAAATAAAAAAGAGCAACTTTCTTCTCCCTTTCAAGAGACTGAACATGAGCAGATTTGTGAGGAAAAAAAAAAAAGTTCAGTAGTGATTAACCTAAAAATAAAATGCCTGTTCAAAAAGACTAGCTTGAACATGTGATTATGAGGAAGTTAATTTCCTGAAATTTATAGGCTCTTGTAAAACCTATAGATGCACATCATGACTTAGATTAACTTTATTTTAAAGTGATATTGCGCAGAACGAAGGAGTTGTAGTTCTTTAATATCTTTTGGGGTTGGTGCTTAGTGTTAATCAGGTTTTACGGACAGAAAAAATAGTCCACTAATTTAACGTCTAGTCACTCACCTCGTCTTTGATGACTGTTCAATATAAAGTGAATTAATAACATTATTAAAAACATCAAATGACAAAGAAATAGACCCACATGTGTTTTAATTTCCCTTTCTAGTTGCAAATCACGGTTGCTACCAAATGGCTGGCGCTCTGTAAGCTAACGTCTTCTGTTATTCATACATACTCCCCCAGAAAACATACCGCTTTAATTTACACTTATACTTTGATCCACTCCCCACAAGGTTTGATGTTGTTTGTAAAATATGCAAAGCACAACTTCCACCTGGGACAGTCCCACCTTGCCCAACAACTCACCCTTTTTTCTGCATTGACTACTATTTCAAAATTTGGTAAATTATGACACATTTCTTTTCAAATGTACATTTAAGACATATTTTATTCCTTTTTTCTTCACTGCTGGATCTTGTCCTGTATCCAGCCCTGATGTACTCATTGAGCACTAGATGCAAACCTTTGACAGTGAACACCTGTAAAACCTTAATGACATAACTAATAATACAGCAACTTGGCAGCTCTTTTGGAGTATGTATCATTTCTACTTATCTTAACTGGCATTTATTCTTTAAAGGCATGACATGCCATAAAAGCAGCTCAGTTTCCAAGTGCCTGCAATGACAATTTGTACTCCAGTACTTAGCAATCCTTTAGACTTGGTGGGAACTTCTGATAAAATCAACTGGCACTTTGGTTGTTGATTTCAACAAGATCAAGATTTCATCCTACCCCTGTTGGCTAACATGATTTAAAATGTGGGAAGGATTATTACAATGATGAGCTATCATGTGGCTTAGCAAGTTACCTTGCTATAAGGTCACCACAGAAATTCCTCAACTGGAGCTAGATGGATTTTCCCCTGGGGCAGTTAGGGAGCCCTTTTTTTCCATGCGGTGCTGTTCCTCTAAGCATGAAGCAGCCTAACAATGGCCAAGAAAGCCTGCAGCCTAAGGCACCGATCACAATTGCACTTATCCTCAGGTTGCATTCTTTAGTTTTGCTGTGCCTGTGAGGACTGGATATTTTTGATAAGGACGACTAGTGTAAGAATGATATAATCACTTGATTCCATCACCCTGTGATTTATGCAAAGTCCCTCAAAGTCTGTATCTTAAGTCCCACACCAGAATGCCTTTTGTGCTTGGCACCATATATGCACAAATAATCCAAGCCTTGAGAAGTTTGCAAGCTGGGAAGATGAGACAACGGGCAGGAAGGGAAATAACCACAGAGAGGCAGAGGCTTTTGCCAAGGTCACACAGTCCCTCAGTGGTCCATGGAAGGCAAGTCTCAGTGCTGGGGGAGACCACTCCTTGAATTTCCTAACTTCAGGAATTTAAGAAATATTAGCCTTTATACACAAACCAAGAAGATAATTCTTCAAGGTTTAAAAAAATCCTCTAAGAGGGAAATGTGTAAAGATCTATCATAGCAGAAAACCTTGCCAGATCAACGAGAAACCTGTCTGTAGTACAGTAAGGGATTTCAGCCAGATCACACTGATTGCCATTAAATGAAATCATCAGCTTACTCTCTCCTCCAGACTATATGGCAATCCTGACAACAAATATATTCCCATTGAAGAAAAAATGACAATATAAGGACCGAATTTAACAGAGTAATTTCCATTGCAAAAACTATTTCCTAGCCTATGAAATCACCCACTCTTTACTAAACAGAGATGATTGCCAAATGCAGTACATGCTTACTTATATTGGGAGTTCCAAGCATTTTCACCATCTACGGACACGATATGATGTATGTTACCTGAACAGGACAGCAGCACAGAGTGACAACGACATTCTAGGTCCCCTGCTAGCAGAGCTCTACTAAAGACACTAGAGTCACACCTATAGCTTGGCACGGACCAATATATACACAGAGGACATACCACCCATCGAAAGGGGCTTAGCAGCACTGTTATTTCATCTCTTTGCCAGGAGAAAACTGTAGAGGCAGGTGCCTGCCTTCAGCCTACGGCAGCTGCCAGACACGGACAGGCTGAAAATGTGGTTCAACAATCTGTTAAGACTTTTCCATCTGAGTGTATCAATTAGAGTTGCATATGAGGTATATGGCCTCTTTGGTAATCTTTCATTCAATAATGATGAAAACTTACAAAATCGTGCATAACTATAGGGTTTAAGACCCATGTTATTTTAGGTTTATTGGTAATTTTATATTTACCTAGATATACCAAATATTCAGCAGAATTTTATGAAGAAAAGATTCATCATTTGGCCAGAATATGCAATATTTGACATCATAGTAAACTGCACATTCAAGATGCAAGTTTTGTAATAATATTGCTCGCCTTTCCGGTCCACACACTTCATAACATTCTCATTCTGCACTTAATATGGCATTCATGCTAACTGAAGGTACAGTGAAAATATTAGTAAAGACAAATGGGGACAGTCTTGTAACTAAATAGCAAATTTGGGTCCAAACTGAGACCAAGTCAAACAAAGATCATGGAGATTCAGTTAACAGGCTTCAAATCAGAGGCAACTTGTCTCAGCTTTGCCACTAATCGACTTTGGCACGTGGCAGCTGACAGCAAGTCATGTCAAACCAGATTTTCAGAAGAACTTGATTGTCTAAAAGGAACCTGAGGCAGAGACTTCTGTGCTTCATTTATGGTGCAATTCTCAAAATCACATATGAAGTCCAGAAAAAGTCTACTAGCAGAATATTGTGTACCCCAAATGCCAAATTATGCTTCTGTATCTCTTTAGAGCCACCCAGACCTGACTGGATTGCACAGGACAAATACATCTCCATAAAACTTTTTAGAGACCCAGTGAACCAATAACACAAATTAGAGCAGTGGACTTGGCATAAATGTTGCAGCAGCCAATACTTTTTACTTTAGTAAAATACAAGCAAAGAAAAAGAATATGTGGCTATAGAACTAGGTGTCTCAACCCTTTTTATAAAAAAAAAAAAAAAAAAAAAAAAGTTAGGGCACTCTTCTAAAATTTGGGAGTCACAGACACTTCTTATATTTCCAAAGAGCCAGATCACCATGAGTAAAAGGTTAACATGAATTGAGGACAACTATGCTAGAAACTGTTCCACTCAGAGTAAAATAGAGATTCTCTGGACAAAATATATGCCTGACTCTCCAACCCTACTGGACACCAAAACTTTCTGACTTGAGCAACCAACAGCCTCCAGAGACAGGGAATGGACAGAGGCCTGGAGCAATTGAGCTGAGTAATGGAGACAGAATCAGTGAATGTATTATTTGATTATTTGTGCTAGTTTTTAATGGAAGCTGGAGATTCAAACTGCATGCTGAACCAGCCTGAAAGAAATACCAAGCAGTCACTCAAGTGAACACAGATCATTAATGCAGACTGAATGCTTAACAGCACCACTCCAGTACCACTACCAGCTTTCGAGCAGAGCCACAGCATGTTGCCAACAGCAGCCATTCCAGAACTCTCAACTCCCAGTGGGCTTTCAGCTAAACAAGCTTGGTGTTTGTTGCACTCACCCTCAGGAAAATACCACAGCCCAGACGTGCAAGGTGCTTGTGAGAATTCAAAACATGCCTTGCACAACCAAGAGCAGTCTCAGAGTCTAATTTAACTTTGGGCAGCTGCTTGTGGGCTGATGAGGAGGTGTAAGTCGTCAGAGAGCTGAGCGCTGCAGCTCCTGCCATTCTGTCCAACTGCCTCCACGCCAGTATGGTCAGATGTGGGGCAGCGGGGATGTCACACGCAGACTGCCATTTGTACCTAAGACAAACAAGGAAGAATGTACCTTCTTGAACAGGAGATGCTTAGCTTGTGCAGCTATCTAAAGATACTCTGGACTTAGACTACTGATAATATATATATATATATTCTTTTGGAAGGAATATATATAATGACTCTCCAAGGACTATGAATATGATAGAACCTGCTTTATCCATTCTGGGTTCTCTAAAACATTTACATGCTCTAGACAAGTATTTCATTAGCTCCAAATGCATGCTGGATCAATAAGCCAGCTTACCTTGAACAGCTCAACTAACAAGTAGGCTACCTTTACCAACAGGTGACTTTATGATCATAGTATTCCTTTTATTCCATAAAAAGTATATCTAGAGAAAAAAGAACATTGCAGAAATATTGAATCACTGGTCTTCAGTATGGTAAAAGCTTTTATGGCAGGCAGTGCTGAAAGATTTGGAGAAATAACAAGGGGTTTGCACAGTTTACTATTCCATAATTCAGTCTGACAATCTGGAGAGATAAGAAAACAGAAAAGAAGGTAAATGTGAACAGGAAGCTGAGAGAAAAGTTAACTTCCATCTTTCTTTCAATAAGACTAACATCCAGCAAGAAGGAAAGTTAAATATCCTTTCCCAAAAGAAGTATCTGTAACTTGCTGCAGGCAAATAGTCAACATCAATGGTAATGGGATCATTTGCAAGATTAGGGATTGTTTGGCTTTAGGGCTTTCTATGCCTTGTTAGCCTTTTCCTGTGTCAGTCTGCTGTGGCCACAAAACTCATTCTGAACTCGTGACACTTTTTTTTTTTTATATATATTCTCTTTTCTGTCCATATTTCACCAACAGTATCAGCAGCTCAAGCATAAGTCATGTTACATACCTTCTATTCCCTATGAAATACACGAGCTGTAAGATTTCATGTACTTTGTAGACGGTGGCATTCAGCATAGCATGTCATATGCAAACATAAAGAAACACTACAAATAAAATCAGAAACTACGTTGTTAATGCAAAGCAAATGTAAACATCTTTAAAGACCAATTTGCAATTCATAATGCTGAGGGGCATCAGAACAGTCAGAATATTCAAGTCACAAAAGCTGCAGTAAAAATTGAGAGCTCTTCATTTTGGTCCAACTATTTTGACTGTGAAATTCCTGACTTTAAGTGAATGATTGCGTGCTGTCATGCTTCTAAAAAAATTAAAAATCGATGAAGTGGATCAAATGTTTTTTACCAAAAGTAAAAATAAAACCCCTTGTGATATTTGGTAACTCATCAGAAAAGGTCAAGTGTTTCATGCAAATCAAACAATTATAAAGAAACATTCTGCCAGTCCTTAAGCTATTCAAATTTAAAGATAATGCATCAAGGCAGGTTTTTTTCTTCCTTATCGATGTTCAATTTTGTTAAAACCTTTGTGTTGTCCTGGTTACTGCAGCTTTGGGCTTCAATCTGCCTTCTTGCAGCCGTCCCCATTAACATATAAAAAAACCTGGCTGCTTTGATTTATAGCTTGTTCTAAGCTGAGTGAACTAAACACGTCATTTCTTGTATCAGTTGACAAATTCTAGAGGTCTAATTTTATATTGTTTTTAAGTCCAATGTATAAGCATGGTTTTATTTTATGTCTGGATTCTCAACCAGAAAAATCCAAGTACCTACTTTGCAGTCAATATAGCTCGGCCTATTCATCTTAGCCATCTAACCCCACCTCACTACACACATAAAATAGCAATGTTTCTCTCCCTATGAAATACCCCACCACTGCACTTGACATGTGCCAGGAGCTCAGTAAGGATACGGTTAACAGCAACTTGAAGGCATTAGCAGATTCAGTGACTCTCAAGGGAAAGACTCGCTCCCAAGGTACCCTCACAGCTGAATTGCTACAAACTGGGTATATAGCAAGTGTGTCTGTCCACACCACTGAGCCAAGCACCAACAATGCCCCAATTAGAAAATCAAAAGCTGAACATGTTCTGTATCCTATATTCAATTCCATTCCTTTCCCATAGTACAGGAACCCCATAATAAATATTCTGCTATGCATTACTTCAGGATGCTCTGGGAAGAAGGCAAGGCTGGTTTGTCTGCCAAATGCCACCAACATGCTGTCTCAGCAAGCCACAGCAGCATGTACGGTGGACTCAAGACAAGTGTGCAACACAGGTAGAGGTGTCTCTCAGAGATTGCTGGGACACCTGCCCTCTCCCTCCTGCTATGCTTCTGAGCTTGTCTAATACAAACACCTAGTTAGGCCTGTTTCCAAACCATTTGTATCAGGAGCAAGTTTGTGTTCAAACACAGGCACTGGCATGCACTTCAGCCTAAAGCATGCCAAGGCTACAGCAACAGCAAGCAGTCAATACTGCTTTCCAGCCCCTCCACAACCACTTGTACACTGAGGAAAGGCACCTGCAGGAGGTAATGCCTGGCTGGGTTACTCTGGTGTCGAGCAGCCATAGATCCCCTAAAGACTCATAAAGGAAGTGTTGGGTTTGATCTGCAGCAGCAAAAAGGGGGTTGATTAGTCTGAACTGAGTCCATTGTATTGGCATTTCTGTGTGCCATACACACCAAAGAAAAGCTGTAAAATATATGTCAGTGACATTTTCAGAGTTCAGAAGTTTGAGTCGCCAGTTATTCCCCCCCACCCCCTTGTTTATTGCCTCAATAACCCAAGAATGAAAGGTGAAAGGCCAACCAATGAAAACACTGAATATTAAAAAGGTTGAAGTATATGATGAAAAGTGCATTAGAAGTTTAGAGTTTTGCTACTGACTATACTGGGGATATAAATGATGTTGCCTTGTTCTCATGACAACAAAGAAAAAGTGGGACAAAGAAACCTGTTCTTGTGGTAAAAACTCTATTGGAATCAAGTGTTGCAAATTTAACTCTTTCTGTTTGCAATCTGCAGGGTGTACACCTCTTGAGATAAACCAAATGCATAGTCAGGCTGAGAGGATTAAATAGGCTTCAGTGACAATTCAGATGACTGATCTTCATATTGACTCCAGTTCTCATATACATAATCTTAATTTTGAATATGTTACTGAATATCTGAATGCCAGATTATCTATTCACTGTGGTTAAATAGGCTTGAAAACCTGCCTTTCTGATAAAGTGGATAATGCATTTCCATTTGACTCTTTTTGATAATTTTATTTTTGTTTCAAAGGTGGCACGGAACAGATGCTTAAGGTACAGAGCTCAAAAGGCACTCTAAATCTAAGTGACTGACACTTGATGAGGCACAAGCCTGCAGGAAGTGCTCCATACAAGGGCACAGAATGCTCAGGACTGTGTTTTTTTAATTATTATTATTAGTCACTCACCTAAGAAAGTATATTGAAGTGAATTATCTCAACTACTCCTTAAAAAATCAACCTTAGAGATCTACCTGCTGAGGACAGAAAAATCAGCTAATTAATGTAAGAGTCATGTTGAATTTTAAAGTGAACTGGAACAGACACTATTAAGTTTTGCAAGAATTCTGGTGAGATCACACTCACTAGTACTTTTTCTTGTCAAAGAAATCAGAAACAAAATAAGTCCTAACAGGAGCATAAGTTTGTTACTTGTGGTTTTACCATCTCCACTTAATTACACATTTAAGATAAAATATTTAATAACTATTTCATTCATATTCCAAGTAGTAACAAGATGTACACCTACCAAATTAGCTGACAATGGTAAAAACCTGTAATCTCAGATTTTGGTAATGTACTTGAATGCCACTTAACATTCTGACTATACTAACCCCTTGCAATACCAACATTTAAATGGATTACAGATAATGAAAAGAATTAAAGAATTCATTTTCAGTGAGAAATGATATTGGAATGTGAGAGCTGCAATGACCAATTGATGCTAACCAATGTATTTTATTCCATCTTAATCCATTAAAAGAAAGGCTAGCAGGTGACCAAAGAATGAGAAGATGTGAAAAAAACTCTGGGTAGTTTTTCAGAGAACTTTGGCTTATTTACTTTGGCTTATTTAGTATGATAGCTCCAATTAAAGATATTAACTTAAAAAAAACCAAAGCATTTTAGCCCCAAACTGTATTTTAGCCCTACTTTGTATTTATCAATTCAGGATGTACTTCAAAGGGATTACATGCACTAGAGAGCTGTAAGGTGATTCTAAAAGTAATACAGTCCTCAGAGTGAATAGCAGTTGCATGTTATTGCCCCTAAATGCTGCTAGAGGACTAGTATGATCACAGGTATACAAAACAGCAGCAGAGAGGAACCGACAGATATTTTTAGGCTCATATATAGCAAAGCTGGAACGGCTATCAAAATATTGCATCCACTTCTTATGCCCACATTTTCAAAATAGATTTTTTGAATACATGAAAAGATTTCAGAGAAGAAAACTTCATTCAAAGACTGGGTTAAAGTCTTCAGAGAAAAAAGTAATTTTAAAAAGATAGGGAGATAAATCAGCTTGGGGGTGAAAAATATCTAGTACTGAAGAACTTTTTAATTTGGTGAAAGGTGGCATAACAAGAAACTGCAGGAGGAAGTGATGCCTGACAAACTCAAACTCTCCTTCAACGCTGAGGGTAATTAGCTAGTAAAAAAAAAAAAAGAACAAAAAAAAAGAGAAAAGTCACTTGATTCATGTCTTCTCATCGGGATTCTGGAAGTGGGGCAGAGAAGAGACAGATCATACAGTCTCATCATGACTAGAAAATGTATTATACAAAAGAGCCTCTTCTGGTGTTCAACTTCATAAATGAGAAACTTCATTTACTGAAGACAGGGGCTATATAAAGGAAGTTGTAATTTTATGAACCCTAGTATTTTGGGGAGCAAGTATGGATTCCACACAACCACATATGCCCTCAGAGCTATGAAAACCATGATGAGCAGAGGCAAGACCATTCTTTTTCCTGTCAAACTGGTTTTGACTAAATTAACACGTTTCACAAAAGGAAACCTCTGAAAACAACTCTCCTCTGAAAACAACTTCCACATCCTGAAATTTCTCAAGCAGAGAAAAGCAAAGGATTTAATAGTATAGCTAATATACCTCACATCCCCAAAGTAAGCAAGCTCGTCTCTGCTTCCTGACAAGCACTATCCTGCCTTACCTAGAGGACTGTCTGTCCGCCTTTCTGAGGCACCAGTCAAGGATGCAGGTGGAGAGGAATAAGGGTGCTGAGTTTTTACCTCATCTTTTCTCCAGAGCAGTACTGCCATGTGGGGCAACGTGCTGCTAAGTCAGGAGCCGGGAGAGACAACCCCACATCAACTCCTTACCTCCCCACTGGAAAACCAACTACACAACGTGTCCTAACTCCTGGCACGCAGACAGTTCTCATTTTCAACCCAAACTCCTGGTGTCAGAAGAGAAGTCATCACTGCCTTGAAAAAACAAAAAGGAAATTCAGTTGTTTAGGACATTCAAACTAATTTAGTCAAACATTAGCCAAAGGTCTGAATACCTGGAGCGCATAACTGAAAGAACAAGACCTCTTAACTTTCTACTAATCATCAAGCTGCTAAATTTGAGGTATTTCAAACTGTCACTAGTCTTTTGGCTGTTACATAATCCTTCCCCGCCCTCCCTGCCATTAAATCAAAATTACGTTAGACAAACCTCCTGCTTTAAAATCTCTTCAGCAAGTTTCACCCTCAAGGCAAATCTGAAGCCAAGTTTTTTGTTGTGTCTTGAAGAGCAATGGCCAGCAGCTTAGTTGATGAAACCTCTCATGTGGGGCACCACAGCCGCTCCGGGAAGGGCTTCCCAGGTTCCGGCAGGAAGCTGAGGCCTCGGCCACCTCACAGTGCTGCCCCTGAGGGAAAGGCATCTCCTCAGGAGAATGGATCAAACTGCTTGCAGACTCACAAAGATCAACCAGCACACACCACAGTTTTCAAATGCTGTGATATAAATTTTCATGATGTTTTCAAACACCTCCAAGAGCTCAGCATGAGCCTCTTGCAGAATTTGTGCCTGTGAGCTGCACAGACGATCATTCCCCCTCAACAAAATGGCGGCTACCTCACAAAGCTACCACACACCAAGCAATTTTAAGCTTGAGTTCATGTCCAGAACAAGAGAGCCTTTCGAGAGCAGGCTCATTTGCACCAAATTTGACCAAAGTTACCCTTCCAAACAGGCATATTTTATGTTTATAACGTACAGAACCACAGCCTTACTGCTGCCTCAGACTGCCTCCTCTCTAAGCTGCTCCAGCCCCTGCTTCTCCCACCTGCCCAGCGCCCCTGCCTCCCTCCCACTGCCACTACCAGTGCACCAGCACAGCTTTCTTAGCTGGAGTTGCTGGGCTGCCAAATCCGAGGCCCTGGGCACCACCATGCAACTTCCCAGTAGACACGGCAGATGTACAGAGTGCAGGGGACGCCTGCTCTGACTCGAGCACTTGCGACTATGTACGCCAGGCAGATACACAGTGATTTCTTCAGGAGTTCTTTTTCCCCCTTCAGGAAATGGATCATTGAGGCACTGACCCAAAGGTCTTTGCAGCCTCACCATCCCACAGCAAGCTAACCTTTCCCAGATGAGCTTCCTGCACCAGAGCCGCAGAATAAGGCAACAGATTCTGTGAACAAGACAGACCTTGTCAAAGGCGTGAAGGTGACTTAGATATTCAGCTCCAACAGCCTCAATGAAAGTTGCTAACTAATCTCACTTTCAAACATAATGCAAGACACTGACTTATTTCCCTCAAAGGAAATGACACCAGTATCTAATATTATATAAATTAAAAGTACACAGTTGTACCCTGTCACAATACTTCTCCAGCATGCACACATAAGTCTATTGCCATAGTAAATGCATGTTGTGATACTCTGCTATTTAATTGAAATAGATTAAAGAGGCCTATTTCTGTTCTAGGACATTACAGTCACAACCACAAAGCTGATGCCTGTGATTGTAAAGAATGTAAGATTTTGTTTTTTACTGACCGACAGGAGAACTAAGCTTGTTTCCAGAATCACAGGAACGCAGCATCCATCAGCCAAACTACCTCTGCTTCAATGCAAGTAGAGACAAAAGCAGGCAATAATGCATTGGCCACACATGCTTGATGTCCCTCCTGCATTGCTCTTCAGAAGAGTTGGTTTATTTTGTTTTTGAAATTCCTTTTCCATAAGTTTTCTTTTACTGCTGCAGATTCATACCCAAATCTTGTTTGCAAGCTTGCTTGTTTGCTTGTTTTTTAATGTGACCATCATGTAAAATGATCTATTCATGTCCTTCAGTGCAACTGCTGATCTCTCTGTGAATGAGTGCTGGAAATGGAGAGCAAGAGCCACTGACAGAAATGAGAAAGAGACAAAGAGGGGAAAGGTGGCAGGATTCACGTGGAAAGGATATAATGTGTAATTCTCACTGACAGACAGATACATTTACTTAGGCAGCTCTTCACTACTAAAGCAGTACTTAAATTATATTCACATTTACTACCAGAAATTAATGGTGTGAATTCTTTGATTCAGTTAGTTTATTCCTTTCCATACCTATGCTATATCATAGAAAGTTACTTCTCCCCCCCACTATGTAAATCTATGTACATATGTATGCATGTATGGGCCTATCTACACAGGTATTTCTACTTAGCCAAGATCCAACACTGCCAACACTAGCACAGGAGAACTTCACTCACATGGACACTTTCGCAGATTTCAAAAATACTCAGATTTTTCTTAAGAAGGGAAAATACAGACTTTTTTCCTCACTTTAAGTGTAGCCTGTGTCCTGGTTTCGGCTGGGATAGAGTTAATTTTCTTCCTAGTAGCTGGCATAGTGCTGTGTTTTGGATTTAGGATGAGAAGAATGTTGATAACACAGTGATGTTTGAGTTGTTGCTGAGCAGGGCTTACACTATTTGAGGACCTTTCTTTTCAGCTTCCCCTGCTCTGCCAGGGGCACAAGATGCTGGGAGGGGGCACAGCCAGGACAGCTGACCCCAACTGGCCAAAGGGCTGTTCCAGACCATATGGCGTCATGCTCGGGGGGAGTTGGTGGGGGGAAAGCAATCGCTGCTCGGGGACAGCCTGGGCATCAGTCAGCTGGTGGTGAGCAATTGCATTGTGTATCACTTGTTTTCTATATTCAGTATATTCTATTACTATTATTATCCTCTGCTGTTTTATTAAGCTGTCTTTATCTCAACCCATGGCTTTTACTTTTTCCCCCCGATTCTCTCCCCCATCCCACTGAGGGGGTGGGGACTGAGCAAGTGGCTGTGCGGTGTTCAGCTGCCTGCTGGGTTAAACAACACCACCTGGAACTGGGTTTGAATTGTGAATCCTCATAACAGGAATTGAGAATGAACAACCTCAAGAGGATCTAAAACTACACCGTGTCTATGGAGAGTCAGTTTTCTGACTGCAAAAAAGTGAAATGCTTTCTTGCTTTTCAGTTATGGACTGATCCGGCAACAGATGTGCCACAGAAATGGAGCATTTCTTTCTGCAATAAAAGGCCCTGCCCTTTTTCTATGTGCCTCTTGATTATGGTCCCCAGTAAGAAATTAAGAAGTGTAAAGCTTTAGGCTCTTTTCTTAAAGGTGTTTAGCCACTGTAACAACACTCAGCACTGAAATTACCAATTAGACACTTTGAAAGCAGACTTAAACTCCCAAGCACCTTAAAAACTTGACATAGGCTCCAAAATCAGTTAAATGCGACTATGTTGAATGGTGCAGCATCTTTAAATATTGATTATACCATTATTTATGCCACACTGAGTGCTTAACAATAATTTAACTACTCCACAAAGCTCTCTCCACAAGTCCATCAGAGGTCTATAGATGTGTCTCATGCTCTCCATTAAAACAAAAAACTACCTCATCGTATGAGGCACTCATCACTGGTTGTGACTGACAGAGAAGTCTCCGAGGAGTCTAAACCAGGTGACCTAGCGACCGACAGCAAGCTCAGTGTGACACAGGGAGGATCCATATATAGATTTCTAGGGCAGAAGCAGGCCTGCTTTGTTCAGAGGCATGTAGTTGCGTAAAAGGCATTAAATGCTTCTAGCTGAATTAGAAGAGAAAAGCGTAGAAATGATGCAGGTTTACGGTGTCTAAGAAGGACACTTTCAAGAATAAAATCACAAGATCACAAGTTTTGTTCAGCTGCGTCACCGGCACAGCACCTGCTGCTAAACAAGTGCTTGGTTTTGTACCCAATTGTTTGGTATGCTGTAACAGTGAGAGATGAGCGCTTATCGCCAGCATTTTAAGCTGTTCATTATGGGAACCTGTCCCATTCCATGCTGCAGTGTGTTATTTAATTAGTGTCCTGCTGCTTTGCCAAGCATATTAAAACTCTAGCTGTAAGTTACTCTTCAACCAAAGTTATCCTGTGCATATAACACATGGACATCCAGATGCAATCTACAGTTTGTGTGATGGGAGGGAAGATAACATATAGTGGATAGTTCATCTCTGGAGTAGGAGATAATTCACAAGTGAGGAATAGATCCCAAGTCTTTCTTTACCCAGGAAGAAACACATACAAGTTAACGTAGGTCAGCTGTTGGTATATTTAAGCAAATGCTTTCTTTTCTTTTTTCTTTCCTGTTAATTCTGATTTAGGAATGCAAAGGCTCTACCTGAGAGGGGTAGAAAGGATTGTTTGAAAACAGCAATTACAGTTAAACACATGCAACCAATTTTTGCTTGATCATCAAGCAAAATGCTTGATTTTGCTCCTGCTCATTTTGGAATTATGTTTCCACAAATCAGTCAAGAGGCTATCTGAGAAAACATTAGTAACTATGGGCTGGGGAAGAACTTCCCAAAGCTCAAGATATAAGCAGTGCTTCTACAAATCTTGCCCTTTCTTGCTCAAACATTATTTGTCAAACAATATTGTCCCCTATTTCCAGTGGCTGGTTCAAATCAAACCAAACGCCACTTCTAGCTTTTCTTTGTCAACACTATGCCCTTGAGAATACAGGCTCTTAGCAGAATCTCAGAATGAAAGTTTCCCTTCCCCAAAATCCTTCTGTGGTGAAATCAGGAAGTGTTTGCAAGCCTGAAACACAGTTCAGCATTTTCTGTTCTGACAAATGGTTTCTCTCAATGATGTTATTAACTAGAGGTCTGAAAGACCGTTATTACAAAATGCTTTACAAGTGTTATCACTGTCAGATGAGGAAAAAGGTGAACTAGAAGGAAATCCCTAGAAGATATTTTAACAGTACTGTCACTATTAATCTGCAGCTAAATTTCTGAACACAAAATACTTGGGACCCTGGGTTCTTTACCACCATCTCATTAAAAAGTTAAGAATCTAAACCATGTGGCCTCTTCACAGGCTTGCATCCCTCAAAGCATGGTCTCACAACCTACAGCCAATCCTACAAGTAAATGAGGACGCACAGTCATCGCAAGTGTCATTCTGGACAGCAATCACCTGGCATGAACATCCCACACGGAGAGCAGTGGTTGCTGCTCCATTAGAAGTTTGCCTTCAAACTAGCAGGCTGAAGAACAGCTCAGGACTGCCCAGCTGGGAAGTCAGTGCGGACCAGATGCAGCGCTGGGAGCGGCTCCTCCATGACTACACGGCACCGGACGCCTGTGTTGCCTGTGAGCAGAGATCAGATCCCAGGCTTGTGTGCTGCTTCTTGGCAAAACAGGCAGGTTCACACAAAGCCATGGGCTGCAATGGTTCAGCTGCTTTCAGTGCCAATGCCAGATCATTGAAGTTAACCACAAAAACCACCAGCTTGAAGTGTTGAGATACTAACATACTAGATACCTTGCTCTATTTTCAGAATGGAATAAACTACCTAGCACAAAGTCACCCTTAGGTGTTCCTAAACATGTCAGTGTACAGTTAGCACGGAATGAATTCATGTTCTGGCTCACAAACCGTGTGCTTGTAAATAGAGCCATAAGACATGATCAAGATTTGTATTTACCACCTACCTTGTACAGAAAGTCAAAGGCAGAGCAGATAATTGAATCTTGTATATAAAATAGGGCTTTATTGCATCCTGACCCATAACTTTGCCTAGCATCTTGTAACCCCACCGTTGTGGGTTATATCCCCTTCTATGTTGTTCACTTATCACAGGTTTTTACAGCTTCTGTGACACCCAGCATAGAGGAAAGGATTAAATATTGAAAACTGAGATTATCGCATAGAAGACATTTTAAAAACTCTCCTGTGTTACCACGTGCAATGCATAGATCTGTTGGAACAGTCAGGTATACCTATGTATATGCCCCAAATCTTCCCCTTCTGCCTGCAGTGTATTTGAAAATTTCAGCAGAAGAAATACTAAAATAGCAGTGAAGCAGCCAGTGCTGCGCATATGGTTTCATTTCAGCCAGGAATACCCCTAGGCTATCTCCAGCAGCCCATACATGGAAACATCAGCTGCAAAAACAAGTTCATCACTACCACTCAGAAATCAAACAGCTGCAGCTACTAGAACTCAACTACACAAGTATCCAGGGCAAATTCTGTGGAAACATAACTCTACAGGAAATGAAAACTTAAAATAAAAGTCAGAGCAGATTACAGCATTAACTGAAAAATATTTTTGTGATAGTAGTCTAATTGGTAAAGCTCTGGAGTAGGCATCGGTTTGGGTTTAATTCCCAGTTCTAAAGCTAGTTTGTCTGTGTCCCTTAAAAAAAAAAATTCACCTTAATGGGAAGCTACTGAAGTTTCACACCCATATACTGCAGAATATGCTACATAAGAACCTATAAAAAGAATGAATCTAACCTCATGGGTTTGTAGCAAAGAATTACATGATAACACATCAAACCAAGCATGAGAACCACCATATAGGTCATCTAAAGAATCATCAGTTATTAGTAGTTTTTTCTGCACAACACTCAAGAATTTGGACCCCACAGGGATAAATCTGATCCCCAGTGTGATACATACTTTTTTACCTCTCATGTCTCTGCCTGCTGAAACTGTTTGCTCACATGGAGCCCAAGGACAGTCTTCCAGAGCACCGGCCACATTCCCACTGCAATCAGCAGCCAGAGGAAAGCTCTTTGAGCTCTCGTCTCCTCATTCCTCTCACTTGCCTTATCCATTCAGGCTGGAGGCTTCTGAGGAAAGGACTGTGCTTTAAGTTTTTATACTCCCTAACTGCAGTATTAGGTAAACATGCTCTTTAAATATAACTTATGAATATACTCTATTAACCTTTCACTTTATATCTTGACTTAACAGCAAAGCATAACATTCCAGTGTGTATATTTTGCTAACTTTAATTCTGGTTCACAAGGCAAACTTTCAACTTACTCCTTTCTATTTGTACAACCCAAAGACAGGCATATTTTAGTGATGTGTAAATTGATAAATGATACAAACTGAAAAGGCTGTTCACCAGCTGCCCATTGAAAAATTCACTTCTCAGCAAACTTAAAATCAAAACAAATTCATGTATACTTGTGAAAGGTATACAATTACTACACTTGGAGACCTTTTTTGACAGCTCCTAGAAAGCTGAGGTGTACATACCAAGAGATTTTGCAAGAATGTCATAAACTGAAATACTGTGCCCACACTTGTGCCATACTCTGGCACTGTGGATTGTCCCCTTGTGCTTTTTAGTAAGAGGGGAACAGGGGATGAAAAGAAAACAGAAAAAAGACAGAAATACCATATGTTTTGTACACCTGACATATTGGAAGTTCTTATTTGTGATATTCTGGACTGTATATCGGAGCTGTAAGGCAAAAGTGTGCATTGCAGTGAACTGTACCATATATTTTGCAATGTACGCATGGAACCAGTGCTGACCTCCCACTAATGGATCAATCCACAATCCACGTAAAGCAGTGATTTGGAAAGAAAGCTGATTTTCTAAATACAATATTCTGGAGCTGAAGGTTTTGAGTTGAATTTTGGGAAGCTGAGTATATGGCCTGGGTATTAGCTTTCTCCATTTGTACTGTAAATGCATTTCTTAATATATTAGCTTTACTACTTTGTTAAAAAGTTGTTAAAAGCAACTAAATGCAATGAATTCTCATAGTCATTGTTACCATTATTATGCATGATGTAAAAGAGGTTTTTAAGTTAGCTTAATTAAAAAGCACAAGTCAAGGGGATCACACAATCAGGGGATCAGGCCCAGTCAGCATGGGTTCATGAAGGGAAGGTCTTGCCTAACCAACCTGATTTCCTTCTACGACCAGGTGACCCGCATGGTAGATGAAGGAAAGGCTGTGGATGTTGTATACCTGGACTTCAGCAAAGCCTTCGACACAGTCTCCCATAGCATTCTCCTGGAGAAGCTGGCGGCTTGTGGCCTAGATGGATATACTCTTCGCTGGGTTAAAAACTGGCTGGGTGGCCGAGCCCAGAGAGTGGTGGTGAATGGAACTAAGTCCAGTTGGCGGCCGGTCACAAGCGGTGTCCCCCAGGGCTCAGTTCTGGGGCCAGTCTTGTTTAATATCTTTATCAATGACCTGGATGAGGGGATTGAGTGTGCCCTCAGCAAATTTGCGGACGACACCAAACTGGGTGGTAGTGTTGATCTGCTTGAGGGGAGGAGGGCTCTGCAGAGAGACCTGGACAGGCTGGATCGATGAGACAAGGCCAACTGCATGAGGTTCAATAAGGCCAAGTGCCGGGTCCTGCACTTTGGTCACAACAACCCCATGCAGCGCTACAGGCTTGGGGAAGAGTGGCTGGAAAGCTGCCTGGCGGAAAAGGACCTGGGGGTACTGGTTGACAGCCG